>NC_057710.1:77110112-77136080 GCF_004010195.1 Chiloscyllium plagiosum | reverse complement strand
CGGGAAGTGGAAGAGATGCGGTGGAGGGCATCGTCGACCACGTCGGGGGGGGAAATTGCGGTCCTTGAAGAAGGAGGCCATCTGGGTTGTACGTTTTTGGAACTGGTCCTCCTGGGAGCAGATGCGGCGGAGTCGAAGGAATTGGGAGAACATTGGGTGAGGAAACGATCAATTTTAGTGTAAGTTTTTCTACAACAGAATAACCTGCTGCTATTCATACCAAAAGGTTATGAGCACCTGAAATGAGAGAGAGCATGCGAGACAGATTGTTGGCTAATGGCTTACAAAGAACAAAGAAAATTTACAGTGCAGGAACAGGCCCTTTGGCTCTCTAAGCCTGAGCCGATCCAAATGTTCTGTCTAAACCTGTCGCCCAATTCCTAAGCACCTGTATCCCTCTGTTCCCCACCTACTCATGCATCTGTCCAGACGCATCTTGAATGTATTTACCGTGCCTGCCTCTACCACCTCTGCTGGCAACGCATTCCAGACACCCACCACCTTCTGTGTGAAGTACTTGCCGCATATATTCCCCTTAAACTTTTCACCTCTCACCTTGAAAGCGTGACCTCTCATTATTGAATCCTTCACCCTGGGAAAAAAAACCTCTCTATCTACCCTGTCTATACCCTTCAAGATTTTGTAGACCTCAATCAGGTCCCCCCTCAATCTCCTTTTTTCTAATGAAAAAAAAACCTAACCTACTCAACCACTCTTCATAACTAGCACCTTCCACACCAAGGCAACATCCTTGTAAATCTTCTCTGTACCCTCTCCAAAGCGTCCACATTCTTTTGGTAATGTGGCAACCTGAACTGTCCACAGTATTCTAAATGCGTCCAAACCAATGTCTTGTACATTTTTAACATGACCTGCCAGCTCTTATACTCAATACCCCATTCGATGAAGGCAAGCATACTATATATGCATTCTTGACCACTCTATCCACCTGTGCAGCAACCTTCAGGGTACAATGGACCAGCACTCCCAGATCTCTCTGCTCATCAACTTTTCCAAAGGCTCTTCTGTTCATTGTATAATTCGCTCTAGAATTAGACTTACCAAAATGCATCACCTCACATTTGTCTGTATTGAAATTCATCTGCCACTTTTCCACCCAACTCTCCAATCTGTCTATATTCTCCTGTATTCTTTGACAGTCCCTTATGCTTTATTCTACTCCACCAATCTTCATGTCATCTGCAAACTTGGTGATCATAGCAACAGTGACCTCTTCCAGAGGATTTATGTATATCAGAAACAACAATGGCCCCAGCACTGGTCCTTGTGGAACACCACTGGTCACTTTCCTCCATTTCGAGAAACTACTACTCTCCGTCTCCTGTTGCTCAACCAGTTCTTTATACACCTGGCTAGAACACCCTGCACACCATGTGGCTTCACTTTCTCCATTAGTTTACCATGGGGAACCTTATTAAGAACCTTACTAAAATCCATGTATATGACATCAACAGCCCTTCCTTCATCTATCACTTCCTCAAAAGAACTCTTAAGCTGGTAAGGCACGATCCCCCCCGCACAAAGCCATGCTGCCTGTCACTGATAAACTCATTCTTTTCTAAATATAAATAGATCCTATCTCTCAGTACCTTCTCTCGCAACTTTCCCACCGCTGATGTCAGGCTCATTGGTCTGTAGTTACCCGGAATATCCCTACTACCCTTCTTGTACAGGGGTACAACATGACCAACCTTCCAGTCCTCCGGCACCTCACCCATGTTTAAGTATGCTACAAAGATAGCTGGGACCCTGACAGATATTTCCTCTCTCGTCTCCCTCAGCAACCTGGGATAGATCCCATCTGGCCCTGGGGATTTGTCCACCTTAATAACTTCTAGCCTACCCAACACATCTTCCCTACTTATGTCAATGTGATCCAGACTAATCAAACTTCTATCTCTACTCTCCTCAGTGAACACTGATGCAAAGTAATCATTCAGGATCTCACCCATTCCCTCAGGTACAGTACAAAGCCTTCCTTCCTTATCCTTTAGTGGACCAATCCTTTCTCTCGTTACCCGCTTTCTTCTTATATAAGAGTAAAATGCTTTGGGATTCTCCTTAATTCTGCTCGCTAAAGCTGTTTCATGATCCTTTTTAGTTCACTTGATTCCTCGTTTAAGACAGGTCCTACTCTTCTGATATTCCTCCAGGGCCTGTCCTGTTCTTAGCTGCCTAGACCTTATGTATGCTTCCCTTTTCCTCTTGGCTAGTCGTACAATTTCTCCTGTCATCCACGGTTGACGAATCTTGCCTTTCCTATCCTTTGCCTTCAGCGGGGCATGCCTATCCAGCACTATCTTTGAAAGCCTCCCACATATCAAATTTGGACTTCCCCTCAAATAGTTGTGTCCAATCCACATTTCCCAGCTCTTGCCTAATTTTGATATAATTGCCCTTGGTCTAGTTTAGTACTCTTCCCTTAGGACCACTCTCATCTTTGTCTACAAGTATTCGAAAACTTAGAATTGTGGTCACTGTTTCCAAAGAAATCCCCCACTGCAACTTCTACCACCTGGCCTGGCTCATTTCCCAATACCAGGTCCAACATGGCCCCTTCCCTCATCAGACTATTGACATACTGCTCTAGAAAACTCTCCTGGACGCTTCTTATAAATTCTACCCCATCCAGACATCTGACGCTAAGTGTATCCCAGTCAATGTTGGGAAAATTAAAATCTCCCATCACCACTACTCTATTGCCTCTACATCTTTCCATAATATCTTTACCTATTTGTTCTTCTATCTCACGCTCACTGTTGAGAGGCCTGTAATACAGCCCCAAAAATGTAACTGCACCCTTCTTATTTCTCAGCTCCACCCATAATGCCTCACTACCTAAGCCCTCCCTTGTGTCCTCCTTTAGCATAGCCGTGGTATCATCCCTGATCAGCAATGCAACTCCACCCCCTGCTTTTACATCCCTCCCCGTCCTGTCTGAAGCATCTATATCCTGGAACATTTAGTTGCCAATCATGCCCTTCCTTTAACCAAGTCTCTGTGATTGCAATAATGTCATAGTCCCAGGCACCAATCCAAGCCCTAAGTTCATCTGTCTTACACACTATACTCCTTGCATTAAAGTAGATGCACTTCAGGCCACCACTTCTTTTGCGTTCATCCACTGTCTGCCTACTCTTCCCCTTGATAATGTTATCTTACTGATTCTTACCGTCTCTAGTTTTCACCTCGCTGTCTACTTGTCTTCTCTTCTGGTTCCCAGCCCCCGCCACATTAGTTTAAAACCTCCCTAAACTATTGGACACAAACTGGAGGAAATTGCCGCAATCAGATGGTGCAAGTTTGTGAAGGGATTTAAAGGCCGTGACAAAGAATTAAATTTAAATTTAATCTTAACTTTTGACTTCATGCTTTTTTAGCTTAGGATGTAGTCCCCAAAACAATGACTACTTCCATTGAGTAGAACAATGGCAACAGATAATAGGAACAGTACCAGCTGCAAGTTCCTCTCCAAATCACTCAACATCCTGAATGGGAACTTTATCGCCTTTCCTTCGGTGTCGTTAGGTCAAAATCCTGGATGCTCCTGTACTGTAGTGATTCAAGGCAGCTCACCACCACCTCCTTCTCCAGGGCAATTAGAGACAGGCTACAAACGCTAGCCCAGCGATGCCTACATCCCATGAAATAATAATTTGTTTTTAAAAAGTCAAACCTCTCTCAAACTGACATAAACATGCTATATGCCAAACAATAAAGACCAAAACATAGAACACCATCCTGCAGATACTAAAGGCTCCACTGACACTCCCCCAGCTAATCAGTGTAAGGTATGGATTAATGGCTGTTTTGCAGTGGCGAACTTTAGCCATTGAACCTAACTCAGTTGTTTGCCAGACAGCCTGTGGAGTGGTAAGGTTATATAAACATCGGTTGAAGACTGATACTAACTGGTCCAAGTTAATCGGCACCAATTAACACTGGTCTGGAATGCTCAGCAATAATAATGCCAAAACTGTCAATGCTCACTAATTATTAGGTAAATTCAGCAAGTTGTGACACTAAGGCACGAACCATAAAATGTGGAAATAAAGTTCCTGCCAGATATACCTTGCTCTTCCATTGGATGCACTGTTGCAGTTTTTATGGATGGAATCAAGTAGAAATCACCGACTTAGCATGAACTTAAGCAAGTGACCCACGCCTATCTGTAAAGGTGGATTAAAAACGTAAACCATGTTCAATCAGGTGGAACTGAGGCCGAGGAGGGCAACAAGGAGTAAAGCAGCCATTTCATTCTCCTTTCAGTTTGGATGTCCATCATCACCGCTTTACTTCCACAAAGGACAATCCTCTTTGTTCAAATCACTCTTTGCTGTTTCTAAAATGTTACTAATCAACTGGCAAACAATTAACCTTTGTGGCATTTTCCACCTGTTTCTCCCCACAATTTGATATCCTCAGTTAGCCATAGCGGTTCTTCTTTCTGTTAGAGCTTTTCGTTTTCAATGAAACATATCTTTACTAGGATTTATGAAAGATTTCCCCAAACATATGTCACTGTTCATCTACAATCCTACCTTCCACTTCCCACTTCTTTGGAATTGTTAAGTTTAAAACACTATTTCACATCAGACCAAGTATTGCACTACCAAATTGCATATGAAGTACTATCACGTTCTGGCAATATTCCCACAAGCCAATTCTTTTCAATGACAGCATTAACATTACACATTATCAGAAATAAAAATGCCTATTCCTGAGCTTGCACCCTGCTGAGTTCTGATGATAATTGACTTTCCACTACAGCACTCAGACATTTGGTTATCTTTGTCTGTGCTTCAATAGAAACTGAGACATCAGCTCTCAGTTGCTGCAGCACAGTCCAGTCTGTAAGTGCTGTCATAGAATTAGCCACGCTAGAAAGAATGCGCTCTTAAAGACTTTGCAAAGCACACAGTGACAAGCGGATGCCAAATTCCTCCACATTCCTCGACATACAATGCCAATACAACAAACATTTTATTGTACTTAAATACTGCTGAAGAAAGACATATTACTTTGAACCTTTTCATATTGCATTCATCAGGACAACTCAAGATGTAAAGATGAAAATGAAAAACAACACTGAAACATATGAGAAGATTGCTGATTGGTGCACACCTTGGTAGAAGTGTTACCATGGATAAAATGTACCAGTTGTTGGTGACAGACATTGAACACCAAACATTTTTTTAATCTTCATCCAGACATGTTGGTTTTCAATAGTCAAGCCTCTGCCCTGAAAATTAACCAGAGAATGATTGTCACCTTTCTTGAGGAGATATACATATATGTTCTTTCTGACTGTAAAGAATATATGTACAGCTTCCAGTACACACAAGTGAGCCACACGGCAAGCCTAACCGACAATCCTAAATCGGTTGCCAGAGTAAATCTTTGCACACACAAAATTATTTAGCAAATATTTCGCAATCTTAGATTAATATCTAATGCTGTGACCTTTGCAAGTGTAAACTGGTTGAGCTTATTGCTGTCAAGTGAAAGGATATGCTGTTTCATATGATCTGCCTATCTTTGGGACATTTGCTTATCTAACATTACTCCAGCACCAGAATTCATATACAGGTGTCCCCTGCTATCCGAAAGTAGATCATTCCTAAGAAACCTTTCGTAAGCCGAAATGACGTAAAGTGAAGATGCAATTACCATTAGTTTATATGGGAAACATTTTTGAGCATTCCCACCCAAGAAATAACCTACCAAATCATACCAAATAACACCCAAAACCTAAAATAACACTCATGTATCATAAAAGTAGGAATGATATGATAAAGTAGAAATAATGTATGTATAGTATAGTTTCACTCACCAGAATCGGGAAGATAGCAAGCGCACTGCAAGGCTGAGCAATGGCAGTGATGGTGATGGTATGTTAGGCTGAGTTGGAGGAGGTTGGGCTGGTGGGAGGTACACGAGACTAAGGTGAAGGAGAGAGGGGAATGAAGGTCCTCTATTAATGTTTCCGGGAAATGCGCTTGGCGCCACCACGCTTGCTGCACACACTTTTTCATAAAAACAAAAATCCTCTTTCGAATAGTGAAAACAGGTATTAAATGTTGGTCTTTCGTAAAAGCGAACTGCCATAAAGCGAAAGTTCAAAAAGCAGGGGATATCTGTAGCACGTTATTCATTTGTGTGCAAGCCAGACAACTTTTTGGCTGCATCCTGTTAGTGGCAAAACAGGACTTGCATTGCTACTGCATAGTAGCAGTTGAGCAGCTTGCTTTACCTGTTTCTCAAACCTTTGAGGTACCTTACCCTTCTAGGGTAATCTGGGCACTTTATACTAGAGAATGTTCTTTTCCCGTTACTTCGGCATTTTTTGCAAACTGTCCTGATGAATGCAAGAGTAAAAGCTTTAACTAAATTGTTATTTTCAGAAATATCCAAGCTCTATGACCAAATGACCACTTTATTGTACATATCCATCAGTCTTTCTCCATACATCACCTCATTAAAGTACTCATCTGAGTCCTTAAAGTTGATTGTTGACAGGTGAGTGAAATGAGGTAGAGAATTGAACAGTAGTGGCTTTGTAAGTATGCAGCAAACATAGATACCTTCAGTAATCTTAATCACTCTCAGTTCTTGACCTCTTGGTGCACTGAGTCTAATCACTGAGCCACCCTATTGGTATTGTCTGATTTTGTGTTGACATAGCTGTCTTGATGGACTGTACTGCTTCAAAGACTGCATTGTTCTACCCTCACGGATTCTACCTACCATCGGGTCTGGGCACTGGATGGCTGTACTACACTAGAGAGGCTGTTCTAGTTAGACTATTCCTAATCAGAGTCTAATGTATCACATTCTGTATCTTAACTCAGGGAAACTACTGTCAGCAAAACCTGCAAACTCTTTATTTAACATTCTAACTTTCAGAATGTTAATTGCAGCTCTCTAGCAGAGTTCTTCCATTCCTCTCTTCTATGTGATTGTTAATGTTAGAGTTGCATCATTATCATGAACATAGACCTCCTGCTTACTTTACGTTACCATAATGCCTACATGCTAAAACTATCATGTCACTAACTGCCCCGATGGCTTTATTGCTCCCTTTGGGAATAGGGCCTCACTGTTATCCATTCTCTGTCCAAAGGCTCCTAATGCTTCAGTAGGAACCTTGAAGCACCATTGTCACTCTTCCTGTAATACATGCTTATGCTTTAATAGAAGCCCTACAGTATCACAGAATCCCTCTCGTGTGGAATCAGGCCATTTGGCCCATTGAGTCCACACCATCCTTCTAAACAGCATCACACACACCCTGCATCTCCTATGGCTAATCCACCTAGCCTGCACACCCCTGGGCACCGCTGGGCTACTTGGTATGGTCAATCCACATAATCTGCACTCCTTTGGGCTGTGGGAATAAGCACCCAGAGGAGACCTAAGCAGATTTGGGGAGAGCGTGCAAACTCCACAGTTACCCGAAGGTGGAACAGGTGCAGGCTGGCTTTAAGTAGTATTACACTGGCTTGTTGACATATTCAGACACTTACTGATTGCTTAGAGCTGCAATACCCATTACTCTCAACTAAATTAGCAGAAGCACAGTTTTTGTCCCACCCACATAATAAGGAGCAAGCACAGACTAATAGCGTATCATGAGCTCCCCACCCGTTGTCAAGCATTATTCCACTTTTATAATGAAAATCTAAGCCTGGAACCTCGTGGGGAACTTTCTTTCCAGTAAATATCAAGCATCATTCCTTGCTGCTGATCATAAAATCCATGCATACTTTCAAACAAAAAAAAATCACAGGATAGGTTTTCACCTTACTGTTTGGTTGTAAACCTAGTGATCCTGATCAGTTGCTGACCTCACAACGTGGGCCATTTTAATTCATATTGAAGTCAGCAGAAATAAGCAGTTTCTCTGACAGTCAACTGATCCACTGCATCAGTTTTACCTTTCAATTTTTGTTCAAACAGATAATCAGATAGAAAAATGTTTAAGTGGGGTGCTGGAAAAGCGCAGCAGGCCAGGCAGCATCCAAGGAGCTGGAGACATCAATTATCCTGCTCCTCAGATGCTGCCTGACCTGCTGTGCTTTTCCAGCACCACACTCTCGACTCTATTCTCCAGCATCTACAGTTCTCACTTTCGCCTGTAAAAATGTTGAACTTAATTATAAATCCAACTATTTGATATTTAAGAAGAGTGCTTAGGGCAATGCCTAAATTCAAATCCTGCAAAACAGATTTTCAATTCAATGCCAATTTTGCACATTTTGCATATGATCTTTGAGACTCCTGTATGATGGCATCTAAATTGTGAACATTATGAACATTATATCACTATAGTAAAAAAAACCCACTACATTTCAGCCTTAATTAAAACAAATTGTGACTGCTTCAACATAAAAATTAATTAAATTGCAAAGAAATAAATCTGATTGGAATCAATAAACAATGAATATATCAATACATATGGTATGCCTAAAAAAAGGTTCCTTTCTTTTTAACTCAAATAATGAAATCAACAACAGCAGCATTCCAAAAGCAACAAAGAAGAATAGAGAAGACACCAGTAATTTAATGTCTGGGAGCACAGGCGTGTGAATCCTAACTATTCACACAATATGCATTTAAAAATAACTCTGTTTCTGATATATCTTTTGGACAAAGAATCTGACAAAATTGCTCCCCAATTATATAACTCTAGCCAGTACGTCTGTATTTAATAAAGATTAATATTGTATGAATTTTTAGATACTGAAATTGTAATGCAGACCTATTTTGGGAGATGCATAATGTTGATTAGGCAGAACAAAAGATCATTAAATTTAATCAGTGGATCTATCCTTTACTCACCCTATTACAATCAGGCCTAGGTTTCTGTTCAGCTGATCCTCCTTATTGTTGCCTTTACACAGTTGCTGGAGGTTATTGGAAAGACAGGCAAAACTGGGAGATAGCACAGCGCTGGCACCATACATCAGTCAAGCATTAAATCACAGCCCCTTCAGATCAAAGGAATATTTCTTGATTCCGATCACATAGCACAAAAGAAAAGCAAAGGGGCAAATATTCCTGGTGTATCCAACTTGAGGCAGCATTTATCCACCTGGCAATCTTGAAATTTTCAGAAATAAAATACAAAATGTTGATAAAGTTTTCCATAGGATTCACTTAATTTGCAAAAGGTCAAATATCCATGACAGCAACGGCAGCTTTTCTGAATCATCCAAGTATTGCATTTCTTCATCCACTGTCCAGGACACGCTACAGCCACATTCCTGAGCACATGGACATTGTTATCAGAGATAAAACCATGCTTCACATGTGTCAGTAAAAGAGTTGGGTTTGTTTCCTGCTACTTGTCCTGTTGGTACTGAATGGAGCAGAATGCTCTGCACTAAGTGACAGCTGCACTGTGACTCACAATTACATCAATATAGGTTGGAGTTTTTTTATTTTCACTGAGAGACATTCTCCTCCCACCAACCTCAGGCAAACCAGCAAACTGCAACAACAGCTAATGTGAACTGCATGGAAATGGTCATCAATAAACTGTTAGTGCAGAGTCACAAAGTACCATTAGTATTGCAGCAAAAAACTATCACTAATTTAAATTAGAAAAATGACCTTTACCAGAAAAAGGACAGTAAAAGTTGAATTATTTTTGCAGATTGTGTAATTTACACTGCAACCTTGATCACCTATTTCTTCACCTGTGCTTTGAATGCAAATCAGACATTCATAAATCCTATATATGAATTCAGTTACCAATCAGCAAATTAACCTCCACTAAGTGCCAAGATGAAATTCTTCATGAATTGACAATTAATTTCTAGTAAAGGTAAAGTTGCCATGGTCCTACCTGGTCATAAGACTGCTCTCTCATTAGAAAGATGTCTGATGGTGGTTTAAACTGAAGGTCAATATGACACAGGCAAGAAGAGAGATCACGTAGGGGAGTCATTCATGGGAACCTCAGCCAGTGCAGGAATTGAACCCATGCTGTTGGTGGCATTTCTAGTTATTATATACAGGTATATGAACAAATGGATTAAGGACAGGAGTAAGCCATTTAGTTCCTCGGTCCTGCCCCGCCATTCTATTATATGGCTGATCTGATTGTGGCATCAATTACACATTCCCACTTAACCCCAATAACCTTTGACTCCCTTGTTCATCAAGAATCTATTGCAGTGGCTCCTAACGTGATTAGATTAGATTACAGTGTGGAAACAGGCCCTTCGGCCCAACAAGTCCACACCGACCCGCCGAAGCGAAACCCACCCATACCCCTACATTTACCCCTTACTTAACACTACGGGCAATTTAGTATGGCCAATTCACCTAACCTGCACATCTTTGGACTGTGGGAGGAAACCGGAGCACCCGGAGGAAACCCACGCAGACACGGGGAGAACGTGCAAACTCCACACAGTCAGTCGCCTGAGTCGGGAATTGAACCCGGGTCTCTGACGCTGCGAGGCAGCAGTGCTAACCACTGCGCCACCGTGCCACCGTGTTACTAACCTTCTCAGTAACATGGCACAGTTCAATGAGATAAACAATTCCAAGGAAAACCAACTTTTTTCAGCTGAATCAATCACTTATAAATGTCACATTTAATTTCACGTTGAACAACAATTGGAAGCAGCACTGAGGACGGCAACGGCACAAAGTGTACTCTGGGTGGGAGATTTCAATGTCCACCACTAAGAGTGGCTTAGCAGCATTTCTACTGATTAAGCTGGTCAGGTCCTAAAGTATACAGCTACTAGACTGGGTCTGCAGCAGCTGGTGAGGGAACCAACAAGAGGGAAAGACATACTTAACCTCATCCTTATCATCTCCAGGCTGCTGATGCATCTGTCCATCACAGTACCAGTAACAGCGACAACTGCACAGTCCATGTGGAAACGAATTCCCACCATCACACGGAGATTAAATTCCATCAGGTTGGGTGGCACTACCACAGTACAAATTGGAACAGACTTTGAACAGATCTAGCAACTCAGTACTGGGCATCCATGAGGTGCCGTGGACTTTCAACAGCAGCAGAATTGTACTCCAGCACAATCTGTAACCTCATGACTTGACATATCCCCCACTCAACCATTACCTTCAAATCAGGGGACCAATCCTAATTCAATGGAGAGTGCAGGAGGGCATGCAGGAGTAGCACCAGGCACATCTGAAAATGAGGTGAAGTTCCAACAAGACTACTTGCATAACAAACAGCATCAGCAGCAAGCGATTCCATAACCAACAAATCAGATCTGATCTCCGTACTCCTGCTATGCCAGTCGTGAATGGTGGTGGACAATTAAACAAATCACTGGGAGAATGTGGCTCCACAAATATTCCGATCCTTAATGATGGAAGAGCTCAGCTCATCAGTGCAAAAGATGGCTAAGGGAGGGACAGGACTGGCAGCTTCATGTACGAGGATACAGGTGTTTTAGGCACAACAGAGGTGGTGGAAAGAAGGGAGGGGAGCTGCATTTTTGATTAAAGCGACGGTCACAGCATTAATCAGAGATGAAATAACTGAAGAATCATCCCGTGAAGCTTTGTGGGTGGAGCTAAGAAAATAGAAGGGGATACAGGTCCCCAAATAATCAATGGGAATTAAAGGAACAAATATGCAGGAGATTGTGGAGGCTTAGAGCAGCAATAGTTTTGTCATAGTAGGGGATTTTAATTTTCGTAACATACACTGGGACTGGCAGAGCATGAAGGGTTAAGATAGGGTGGAATTTGTTAAGTGCATTCAGGCAAGTTTCCTCAAGCAGTATATAGAGGATCCCACTCAGGAAGGGGCAAATATCGACTTACTCTTGGGAAATAGGGCTGGACAGGTGATGGAGGTGACAGTGAGGGAGCACTTTAGGACCGGTAACCATAGTTTTATTAACTTGAAAATAGTTATGGAGAGGGACAAAACTGGTCCCCGGTTTCACGTTCTAAATTGGGGCAAGGCGAACTTTAGAGTCATAGTCATAGAGATGTATACATGGAAACAGACCCTTCGGTTCAACCCGTCCAGGTAGCCCAACCCAATCTAGTCTCACCTGCCAGCACACGGCCCATATCCCTCCAAACCTTCCTATTCATATACCCATCCAGATGCCTCTTAAATGTTACAATTATGCTAGCCTCCACCACTTCCACTGGCAGCTCATTCCATACACGTACCACTCTCTGTGTGAAAAGGTTGTCCCTTAGGTCTCTTTTATATCTTTCCCCTCTCACTCTAAATTTATGTCCTCTAGTTCTGGACTCCCCAACCCCAGGGAAAAGACTTTGCCTATTTATCCTATCCATACCCCTCATAATTTTGTAAACCTTTATAAAGGTCACCCCTCAGCCTCCGACACACCAGGAAAAACAGCCCCAGCCTGTTCAATCTCTCCCCATAGCTCAAATCCTCCAAACCCAGCAACATCCTTGTAAATCTTTTCTGAACCCTTTCAAGTTTCACAACATCTATCCCGATGGGAAGGAGACCAGAATTGCACACAATATTCCAACAGTGGTCTAAATAATGTCCTGTACAGCCGCAACATGATCTCCCAACTCCTCTACTCTATCCCCTACCGGTAAAGGAAAGCGTACCAAATACCTTCTTCACTATCCTATCTACCTGCGACTCCACTTTCAAGGAGCTATGAACCTGCACTCCAAGCTCTCTTTGTTCAGCAACACTGCCTAGGACTTTACCATTAAGTGTATAAGTCCTGCTAAGATTTGGATTCTGAAAATGCAGCACCTCACATTTATCTAAATTAAACTCCATCTGCCACTCCACAGCCCATTGGCCCATCTGAGCAAGATCCTGTTGTAATCTGAGGGAACCTTCGTCATTGTCCACTACACCTCCAATTTTGGTGTCATCTGCAAACTTACTAATTATACCTCCTATGTTCACATCCAAATCATTTGTATAATTGACAGAAAGTAGTGGGCCCAGCACTGATCCTTGTGGCACTCCACTGGTCACAGGCCTCCAGTCTGAAACAACCCTCCACCACCACCACCTGTCTACTACCTTTGAGCCAGTTCTGTATCTACATGGCTAGTTCTCCCTGTATTCCATGAGATCCAACCTTGCTGACCAGTCTCCCATGGGGAACCTTGTCAAATGCCTTACTGAAGTCCATATAGATCACATCTACCCCTCTCCCCTCATCAATCGTCTTTCATGGAATTTTGAAAGAATAAGACAGGCGCTTGCAGGGATTGATTGGAGTAATTTGTTTGCAGGCAAAGGGACCTCTGGCAAGCAGAAGGCCTTTAAAAGGGAGATAGGTAGAGTTCATGTTCCTGTGCGAGTGAAGAGCAAAGTTGGCAGGAATAGGGAACCCTGGATGATAAGAGATATTGAGGCTTTGACCAGTAAAAAGGAGGCATGCCTCAGATAGAGGCAGCTGGGATCAAGAAAATCCCTGGATGTATAGAGGGAATAGAGGAGTTTACTGAAGAAGCAAATCAGGAGGGTGAAAAGGGGTCACGAGACAGCTTTGGATTAGAGTGAATCCAAAGATGTTCTTTAAATATATTAAAGGAAAAAGAATAAAGAGAGAATAGAACCCCTCAAGGACCAAAAATTGACATATATGTGTTAGAACACAGGAGATGGGCAGGTCCTCAATGAATATTTCTCGACTTGGGAACTTGGAGAAGTTAGCAGCAATATCATAGGGACTGTAGAGGTGGTGTTGGATGTATTAGAATGTATGAAAGTAGAAAAATCTCCTTGTAATGACCAGATATATCCAGGGACACTGCAAGGGGCTAGAGAAGAAATTGCGGGGGCCCTGGCTGATATTTTTGCATCATCGTTAGCCACAGGTAAGGTCCTGGAAGACTAGTGGATAGTGAATGTTATTCAAGGAGAGCTGCAAAGAAAAACCTGGAAACTATAGACCAGTAAGCCTGTGTTGGGTAAGTTACTTTAGAAGATTCTGAGGGATAAGACAAACATGCATTTCGAAAGACAGGGTTTCATTTCGAATCATCAGCATGGCTTTGTACATGGGCGCTCATGCCTCACTGATTTGTTAGTGTTCGTTGATGAAGTGGCCAGGAAGTTTGATGAGGGCAGGATGGTCAAGGTAGTCTATAGGGATTTCAGTTAAGCCTTTGACTAGGTTCCACATGGTAGGCTGCTCTGGATGGTTAGATCACATAGCATCTAGGTGGAGCTAACAAATTGGATACAAAATTGGCTTGATGTTAGGAAACAGAGGGTAATAGTGGAAGGATGCTTGTCAGACTGGAAGCCTATGGCTAATGGAGTGCCTCGGAATCGTTGCTGGGCCCATTGCTGTTTGTTATCTATATCAAATGATTTGGATGAGAATGTACAAGGCATGATTAGTAAGTTTGCAGATGACACCAAAATAGGTGGTATCATAGACAGTGAGGAAGTTTATCAGAAATTGCAGCAGGACTTTGATCAGCTGGGGAAGTGGGCCGAGAAATGGCAAATGGAGTTTATTAAAGATAAGTGTGAGTTGTTGCATTTTGGAAAGTCAAATCAAGGCAGGAGTTTCATGATGAATGACAGGGCCTTAAGGAGTGTAGTGGAACAGAGGGACCTTGGAGTTCAGGTGAACAGTTTTCTGAAAGTGGAGTCACAGCTAGACAGGGCAGTAAAGATGGCTTTTGGCACACTGACCTTCATCAGTCAGGGCACTGAGTATAGAAATTGGGAAGTTAGGTTGGAGTTGTACAGGATGTTATTGAGGTCACACTTGGAGTATGGTGTTCAATTTTGGTCACCTTGCTATTGCAAGGATGTCATTATACTGGAAGGAGTGCAGAAGAAATTTACAAGGATGTTGCCAGAACTCAAGGGCCTGGACAAGATAGGACTTTTTTCTTTAGAGCATAGGAGACTGAGGGGGGATTTTACAGAAGTGCATAAGAACATGAGAGACATGAGTAGGGTGAATCCACTCAGTCTTTTTCCCAGTGTTGGGGAATTGTGGACGAGACAGCATCAGTCGAAGGTTACAGGGGAAAAAAATAAGAGGGAACCTGAGGGGCAACTTTTTTTTTACACAGAGGGAGGTATACATGTGGAATGAGCTGCCAATAGAAGTGGTTGAGATGGGTACATTCACAACATTTAAAAGGCATTTGAAAAAAATACACGGATAGGGAAGGTTTGGAAGGATAGAGGCCCAGTGCAGGGAAATCGGGTTAGCATTAATGGAAATTTGGTTGGCTTGGACCAGTTTGGGCCAAAGGGCCTGCCTCTGTAATGTAGGAATCTCCATGACTCTACAAGGCTGAAGCTTTCGCAGTAATCTTCAGCCAGAGTGTCGAGTGGATAATATATCTCGGCCTCCTCCAGTGGCCCCCCCAGCATTACAGATACCAGCCTTCAGCCAATTTGATTCACTCTCCGTGATATTAAGAAATGGTTGGAGATAATGGATACTGCAATTCCGGCAATAGTCTTGAAGTCCTGTGCTCCGGAACCTGCTGCTCCCCAAGCCAAACCTGGCCAATTACTGCCCTATCAGTCTACCCTTGATCATCAGTAAAGTGATGGAAGGTGTCATCAACAGTGCTATCAAGCAGCACCTGCACAGCGACGCCCAGTTTGGGTTCTGCCAGGACCATTCAACACTTGACCTCAATACAGCCTTGGTTCAAACACGGACAAAACAGCTGAATTCCAGAGGGGAATGACAGCCCTTGATATCCAGGCCACATTTGACCAATTGTGGCATCAAGGCGCTCAAGCAAACCTGGAATCAGTGGGTATCAGGGGCAAACTCTCCAGTGGTTGGAGTCTTACCTGACACATAGGAAGATGGATGCAGTTGTTGGAGGTCTGTCCTCTCAGTTTCAGGACTTCTCTGTAGGAGTTCCTCAGGGTACTATCCTGGGGTCACCATCTTCAGCTGCTTTATCAATGCCCTTCTCTCCACCATAAGGTCAGATGTGGGGAAGTTCGCTGATGATTGCACAATGTTCAGGACCATTCACAACTCCTCAGATATTGAAAATAGTCCATGTTCAAATTCAACAAGATCTAGAGAATATCCAAGCCTGGACTGAGAAGTAGAAAGTAACATTCTTACTACACAAATGCCAGGCTATGACCAGCATCAAGAAGAGACAATTTAATAACTGCCCCTTGACATTCAGTGATGTTACCATCACTGAACATCCCCAACCTCCATTATCAACATCCTGCAAGTTATAATTGACCAGAAACTCAACTGGACTTGCCACATAAACACAGTGGCTGCAAAAGCAGAAACTCAACTGGACTTGCCACATAAACACAGTGGCTGCAAAAGCAGGTCAGAGGCTAGGAATACCGTGGTGAGCAACTCACTTCCTGACTCTACAAGGCACAGTCAAGAGTGTGATGTAATACTCCCCCCACTTGCCTGCATTGGGTGCAGCTCAACAACATTCAAGAAGATTGACACCATACAGCATAAAGCAGCCGCTTGGTTACCACTACATCCACTCCCTTCATCATCGACACTCAAAAGCAGCAATGTACTATCTACAAAATGCACTGCCAAAATTCACTAAAATCTGAGACAGCATCTTCTAAATCCATGAACACTTCCACCTAGAAGGACAAGGGCAGCAGTTATAATGGGAACACTACCACCTTCAAGTCTCCTTTCAAGCCACTCATCATCCTGACATGGAAACATTTCACTGTTGCTTCACTGTCGCTGGGTCAAAATCCTGGAATTCTCTCCCTCAGGGCATTGTGGGTCAACCCACAGCAGGTGGACTGCAGCAGTTCAAGAAGACAGCTTATCACCTCCTTCTCAAGGGCAACTAGGGATGGGCAATAAATGCCAGTGACACCCATACCCCACAAAAGAATATTTTTTTTAAATTACTATGGTAACGATCTACTTGTGAGGTTTACAGTGAAGTGCGTACAAGGGAAGAAAAATGAAATGCATTCAAATCCACTGAAAATAAATTACACCATTCTCAAGTATGAACAGCCACATTTTCAAAATCTGTCCAATTCAACTATTTCTAACTGTACATAGCCCAGTGCCAACTCGAGAGACCAACATGTCTTCCTTGGTGCTGCAGACCTCTCTGTCTCGAATCGAGTCTGGAAGGCTGTGCAGAACCTCCTGCAGTCTGTTATTATCTTCACTGTTTACAGTGTTCCTCGCTTTAGCAAACTCTGACAATAATAACTTGAACCATTAACTCAATTTTGCATTTTTGCCTCCAACATTTAGGACTTTCACGTTTTAGTATCAAAAGACTGATACCTCACTTTTAAGTTGTTGATGAACTTTCACAACTTCTATGAGTTGTGATGCTGGTTGAATGATTTTGCTTTTAAGAAGAAACAATGTTTGTTTTCCAGCAACTTTCATGACACTTGTCCAAGAAATTCTTGCGCAAGCGAAACTGCCTTTTGTCTAATAGTAGACATATTGGTGCCACCCCAGTTGTGCGCCACGAAAAGTCTCTAGGGCAGGAGCCACCTGCAATTGGACAACTCAAGGAAGGGATTTGATTGGCCTTTGTCATGCCCTCCCCATTGGCCTACAGCTCTCTAAAACGCGTTGGTGATTGGTGAATATCTGCACAAATTAAGGAATACTGAAAGCACAGAAGCTCTCACAGCAATGTTCACTTCCACTTAAAAAATACAAAACCCCATTCAGATGCATTCATTAAAAACAAAACCTCCAGCTTTCTCTGGACCATATAGAATAAAATGAAATGAAACTAAACCACAGGGTCAATCTTGCAGCTGCTTGGATAATTCTGAGACGTGCCACATTCTGTGGCATAAGGTCAAATGCGTTTTCTTGCTACATTTTACCCGACTTATCACAGCCTGTGCTCTTATGGGAAAATCAAGTTAAATCTCTGCCCAATCCCACTACCTAATGTTCCCAGCCAACTCGCCGCATGGCAGAGATGTCCAAGACCAGCATCCCTTGCAGCCATGTCACCTTCCAAAGCCCCACCCTGCCCATCTGCAGGATGGTGCCATCTGGAATCAGTGCTCCTTGGCTGTGGAAGGAGCAAGGAGAGATGATCGAGAAACAGAGGTTGCCATCATACTCTTCTCTGAGAGGGACCTGGAGGTCTTTGTGGACAAGGTGCTGAAGAGGAGTCCTCTGCCCAGTGGACCAGCAGAGGAGGCCACACCACCATATTGTACCAGCTGGGTCAGAGATCACCACCAAAGTCAGTGCCTTCTCCAGGGGTAGGAGAACTAGGCAGCAGTTCAGAGAGACACTCAAATGACCTTCCCTGCTTCCACCAGGGTAAACGCAATACTCTGCTCTCTACTACTGATGTCGCCAATAAGACTAAACACTCAGACTCCACATACATGCAGCATACATACTTTAATTAACTTGTACACAAGGGGAACAGCTCGACCCCTGATACTAGCTATTCCCCTGAAACAATCGAGCAGTTGTACAGTGATACATCCAATCAAATGCTCTTGTGCTTTCAGCATTCCTTAATTTGCACAGCTATTCATCAATCATCAACACACGTTAACGGGCTCGAAGCCAATGGGCAGAGCATGATAAAGGCCAATCAAATCTCCTTCCCTGAGTTGTCCAATAGCAGGTGGTTCCTACCCTAGGGACCTTTCATGGTACACAACTCGGGTGGCACCAGTACGTCTGCTATTAGACAAAAGGCAGTTTCGCTTGCGCAAGAATTTCTTTGTATATGCAAAACCGGTGTTTCACAGGGAGCAAGAACAGACTAGGAGCAAGATTTAACTCTTTAGGGACCAGCATTCCTTGAAATTTTCCACACTCCCCCTCCCTTTCTTGTGCCACTGCACCCAGCTCACACCAAGGCTCATGCTCTGACGGCTCTTCTGTTGTATCAAACACCTTACCTCAACCACTCTCATTCCTCCCCCCCATCCTCCCATACCACTAACCCTGCATGACCTCTGTGCTGCCTCATCACTCCCCTGGAACACCATCACAAGTTAGTGAGTTTGCAGATGACACCAAAATTGGAGGTGTAGTGGACAGCCAAGAGGGTTACCTCAGATTACAACAGGATCTGGACCAGATGGGCCAATGGGCTGAGAAGTGGCAGATGGAGTTTAATTCAGATAAATGAGAGGTGCTGCATTTTGGGAAAGCAAATCTTAGCAGGACTAAGACACTTAATGGTGAGGTTCTAGGGAGTGTTGAACCTCCCATTCAAGGGAGGGAGTGCAGGTTTATAGCTCCTTGAAAGTGGACTCGCAGGTAGATAGGATAGTGAAGAAGGCGTTTGGTATGCTTTCTTTTATTGGTCAGAGTATTGAATACAGGAGTTGGGAGGTCATGTTGCGGCTGTACAGGACATTGGTTAGGCCACTGTTGGAATATTGCATGCAATTCTGGTCTCCTTCCTATTGGAAAGATGTTGTGAAACTTGAAAGGGTTCAGAAAAGATTTACAAGGATGTTGCCAGGGTTTGAGGATCTGAGCTACAGGGAGACGCTGAACAGGTTGGGGTTGTTTTCCCTGGAGGGTGACCTGGTTGTTTTCCCCAAAGGGTGACCTTTATAGAGGTTTACAAAATTATGAGGGGTATGGATAGGATAAATAGACAAAGTCTTTTCCTTGGGGTCAGGCAGTCCAGAACTAGAGGGCATAAGTTTAGGGTGAGGGGGAAAGATATAAAAGAGACCCAAGAGGCAACTTTTTCACGTAGAGGGTTGTACGTGTATGGAATGAGCTGCCAAAGGATGTGGTGGAGACTGGTACAATTGCAACATTTAAGAGGCATTTGGATGGGTATATGAATAGGAAGGGTTTTGAGGGATATGGGCCGGGTGCTGGCAGGTGGGACTAGATTGGGTTAGGATATCTGGTCGGCATGGACAGGTTGGGCCAAAGGTTCTGTTTTCATGCTGTACGTCTCAATGACTCTATCACTGATGCTCAGTAGCAGCAGTGCATAATAGTTACGAGATGCACTGAATGACATAGAACATAACAGAGCAGGACACACCATTCGGCCCTTGATGTTACACCGACCTGTGAAACCAATCTGAAGCCCATTTATCCTACACTATTCCATTATCATTCATATGTTTATCCAATGACCAGTTAAATGTCCTTAAAAATTGGCGAGTCTACTACTGTTACAGGCAGACCGTTCCACACCCCTAACCCTCTCCGAGTGAAGAACTTATCTCTGACACCTGTCCCATATCTATCACCTCTCAATTTAAAGGTATCTCCCCTCGTGCTAGCCATCACCATCCGAGGAAAAAATGTTCTCACTGTCCACCCAATCTAATCCTCTGATCATCTTAATCCCTTCTAGCCTGTAGCCTATATATCAGTACTCTCCTTGAAAACATTGTCTTTTTCCTGTGTGAATACTGATGAAAAATATTCATTTAGCGCCTCTATTTCTTTGAACTCCATGCACAACTTCCCACTATTCTCCTTGACTGGCCCTACTCTTACTCTAGTCATTCTTTCACTGGGGAGACTGGATGCCTCCTAGCAGAGCGCTTTAGCGAACATCTCTGGGACACCCGCACCAATCAACCACACCGCCCTGTGGCCCAACATTTCAACTCCCCCTCCCACTCAGCCGAGGACATGGAGGTCCTGGGCCTTCTTCGCCGCCGCTCCCTCACCACCCGATGCCTGGAGGAAGAACGCCTCATCTTCTGCCTCGGAACACTTCAACCCCAGGGCATCAATGTGGACTTCACCAGTTTCATTTCCCCTTTCCCCACTTCACCCCAGTTCCAATCTTCCAGCTCAGCACTGTCCCCATGACTTGCCCTACTACCTATCTTCCTTTCCACCTACCACTCCACCCTGCTCTCTGACCTATCAACTTCATCCCCACCCCCATTCACCCATTGTACTCTTTGCTATCCTCCCCTACCCTCCTCTCTGACCTATCACCTCCATCCCCACCCCCTTTAACCTATTGTATCCTATGCTACTTTCTCCCCACCCCTACCCTCCTCTCATCTATCTCTCCACATTGCAGGCACCCTGCCTCTATTCCTGATGAAGGGCTTTTGCCTGAAATGTTGATTTTCCTGCTCCTCGGATGCTGCCAGCACCACTCTAATCCAGAATGCTTTCATTCCTGACATACCTATGGAAAGCTTTAGGGTTTTCCTTGATTCTAGACACTCAGCAAGCATATTCCAAAACCACAATCACTTGCATCTAGAAGGACAAGGGCAGCAGACATATGGGAACACACCCAAGATTCCTTCAAGTCACTCATTATCCTGACACAGGAATGTATCGCCATTCCCTTCACTATCACTGGGTCAAAGTCCTGGATCTACCTCTCTTATGACATGCAGCAGTTCAAGAAGGTAGCTCACCACCACCTTCTCAAGGCCAACTAGGGATGGACAATAAATGTTGGCTGTGCCAGCAATGCTCACATCTCAGAAGTGAAGAAAAGCTTCCCCTCCATGTGCACCAACCTTAACAGTTGTGCCCTCCATTGTGCCTTACTCATTCATCCCCATGAGGTAGTGACAGAAAACAGCCCATAACAGGGTTCCAAGTCATAGTACAAGTGATTGGATGCCGGATGCTCATGCCTTCAGCCTTTTCTGACAAAAGGACTCTTGTCCTGGCAGGAGAAAAGCAGGACTGCTCATGTGGGGATGCAGAGACATCTATATTCCAATACTTGCATAAATTACGCTCGATATCCCACTGCAATGGTCACATTAACAAGGCACGCAATAGCACAACTAACCAGTGCCTGCAATCCCTTCTGTCTCTTAAGTCCTATAGGTGCATGCATCCATAGGAATACAAGACCGTAAGATATAGGAGCAGAATTAGGCCAAGTGACCCATCAAATCTGCTCCACCATTCGATCACGGCTGATACGTTTCTCAACCCCAATTTCCTATCTTCTTCCTGTAACCCTTGTTCCCCTTATTATTTAAGAACCTATCACTGCCTTTAATACACTCAATGGATTGGCCTTCTGTGGCAACGAGTTCCACAGATCAACCACTCTCTGGCTAAAGAAATTTCTCATCTCTATTCTAAAAGCTCATCCCTTCCCGGTGAGCCTGTCGCCTGGGGTCCAAGTCTCTCCTAATTGTGGAAACATCTTCTCCATAATCCACTCTATTTAGGACTCCCAGTATTCTGCAGGTTTCAATCAGATCTCCCCCTCATCCTTCTAAACCCGATCGAGTACAGAGGAGCATTCTCATTTGGTAAGCCTTCATCCCAGGATCATTCTTGTAAAGCTCTTCTGAACTCCCTCCATGGCCAACACATTCTTACACACAGGGTCCAAAACTGCTCACAATATGCCAAATGCAGGCTGACCAGAGCCGTACATAGCCTCGGCAGTACATTTCTGCTCTTGTATTCTAGCCCTCTCAAAATGAACACGAACATTGCATTTGCTTTCCTAACTGCCAACTGAACCTGTGCTACTCTCAGTAGATCCTGATCTAGGAATTCAAAGTCCTTTTGTGGTTCAGATTTCTGAAGCTTTTCCCCATTTAGAAATTAGTCAATGCCTCTATTCTTCCTACCAAAGTGCATAACCTCACACTTTCCTGCATTGTTTTCCATCTCCCACTTTTTTGGCCACTCTTCTAGCCTGTCCAAGTCCTTCATCAGCCTCCCTGCTTCCTCAACACTACCCGTACCTCCATCTATGTATCATCTGCAAACTTTGAAACATGAAGGACCAGTCTGCTCTTGTCTAATGGTCTTACTTTGATCAGAAGAATACAAAAGGTAATTTGTTATCTAAGTGGAGAAAACTTTCAAAGTGCTTCAGTGCAGGTAGCATTTCCACATGCAGGTACAGTATCAGTATACTAGTACAGTAGGTAATAAGGAGGGCAAATGGAATTTTAGAATTTATTCCTGATGAAATAGAGTATAAAATTAGGGAAGTGTTTTATCCCCCCAGTTGTGGGGTAATCTGGAAGTAGTAGTCATGGTTTAAGACTAAGGGTAAGGAGGTTTAAAATAAAGGAGAAATTAGTTCTCTTGGATCTGTGGAATTAATTCCCCCAGAGCACAGTCAAAGCCAGGACACTGAATAAACTTGAGGAGGAAGTAGACAGATTATTACTTATTATTGGATTAAAGGGTTGTGTGCAGCAACCAGCAACATGGTGTTGAGGTTGAGGTGAGATCAGCCATGATCATTTTAAGGTGTGGAGTAAGGTCAAGGGGCTGAATTGTCTACTGCTCCTAGTTCTTATGTTGTTAAACCCTGATCCAGTACACTGGGAATACAGAGCAGAATAAAATCACAAAAATAAAAATAAAAAAAAAATCAAATTTCTGAAATGGACGCAGGATCTGTCCGGGTTCCCTCATGGGCAGCAGTTCGGATTACACCTTGGTTTTTAGCCCTGTATAAAACCGAGTCAAGTAAGGTTCACCATCAGTGGGCTCCACCTTTTCTTTTTCTCTGCATGGAGCCATTCTACTCACTGTATAACTCAGGAGCGGAGTGCTTTCCTCACTCTCCACCCTTTTTAAAATCATTTTGTCCAGCTGAGATAATGAGCTTACTCCTGAAACTTTAGCTGACCAGTATATTTACAGATACTGACCAATTTAATGTATCTCTCCACAAGTGTAAAACAATAATGACTAATGTCAGTTGGGTGATCAGCATACACTACTTCAGCTAATCTCACATCATTTTATCTGCAACTTATTGTATCACCACTAACTATGAACAATACACATGACAGGGCTTCTTAACATGTAGGTGGCATTGTTGCTAATTTATGTAAAATATTTACTTTTATACAAAAAGTACACAACTATGTAACAATCGATATTTATGTTTGAATTCTTTATTTGGCTTGAGGACTACAAATAATTGATCTTTAATTCTGAAAACAAACATTAAAACCTCTTTCAGCTTCTCTGTTGTTTCCATCTGTATTGCGTAATGGAAAAATAGTTGTCCTCTGTACACTATTTGATTTAAACTAGCTTAGAATTTTGTAACAGATTTTATCAAGTGTTGTTAGTAACTCCATTCTAGTACAGTAAGTGTTCAATAGATGTGCAATAAAAATACTTATAAAACCAAAACAAAATTAGGAATTGGAGCAGGAGCAGGCAATTCAGCCCCTTGGCTCTGCGATGTAATACGAGCGTGCCTCATCTCATCTCGGCCTCAACTCTATTTTGCTGCCCATTCTCCATCGCCCTTCAACCCATTACTAATTAGAAATCTGTCTATCATCATTGTTATTGCACATAATTAAACTTGGTTGTGCATAATTCTGAAGCTCTAGCATTATTCTTCAACACAGCATAACATTAGAATTATGGACTCTGCCACAGGAATAGAGTAGTACTTCCACATTCCATGTTAATAGAAGGCAAATAGCGTGCTTCCATTTTTCAACCATTCATGTAGAACATTCAAAGTATTTTTTTAGTTTTCTGCCCAGTCAGCCATTCAAATTAATCTGAACAGAGAGGCTCATGGTAATTTTAAAAGCTATTATTTTTTATCAATCCAATTTACTGCTTATCTTTGTTACTCCTCCCAGAGATAGCATGGTGGAAATCAAGCCCCACCATTCCCAGAGTCAGTGCAAAAGTTCAAGAGTGTTTAAAAGTCTCTTAGACCTAGATTGACAGAAAGCACAGATCAGATTTCTGTACTTAACCAGAATGACAATTTATTACAAACACAGATATTAGCTACAGGTAAGCAATTATGGACCATCAGCATACAACTCTGCTAGTAAAGAATTTAACTCGGTGAAAGTGAAGACTGCAGATGCTGGAGATTAGAGTCATGAGTGTGGTGTTGGAAAAGCATGGCAAGTCAGGCAGCAGCCGAAGAGCAGGAGAGTTGACGCTAAGGGCTTTTGCCTCTTCGGATAATGCCTGACCTGCTGTGTTTTTCCAATACCACATTCTCGGCTATAATAAAGAATTTAACCCCCTTATACACACCTTACACACATTTACAAACAGGACAGAAAGAAAGAAATCAGTGTTAATAGGTGAAGAGAAAAACTGAGAGTGTGGTTCAAAGCACTTGTTCACAGGATCTGCTGAGAGGATTCTTGAGTTGATCAGAATGCTGCTTTGTTGATCTTCTTTCCCAGATAATTCCACTGCTTTGCAAGGTTCAAACTTCTAAAGGCTTCTGATTTCTTCATTAATAAATCACATCTTACAGCAACAGAAGGAAAAATAAACTGGTTTTCTTCAGAGACATCTCCTGAACTTTTGGAGTATTTACTGTAGAAAAGGATATGGAAGATATAGACTGTAGGGAAATAGATGGTGACATCTTGCAAAATGTCCAGATTACAGAGGGAGAAGTGCTGGATGTCTTGAAACAGTTAAAGTGGATAAATCCCCAGGACCTGATCAGGTGTACACGAGAACTCTGTGGGAAGCTAGAGAAGTGATTGCTGGGCCTTTTGCTGAGCTATTTGTATCATCGATAGTCACAGGTGAGGTGCCGGAAGACTGAGGTTGGCAAATGTGGTGCCACTGTTTAAGAAGGGCAGTAAAGACAAGCCAGGGAACTATAGACTGGTGAATCTGACCTCAGTGGTGGGCAAGTTGTTGGATGGAATCCTGAAGGACAGGATGTACATGTATTTGCAAAGGCAAGGACTGATTCGCGATAGTCAACATGGCTTTGTGCGTGGGAAATCATGTCTCACAAACTTGATTGAGTTTTTTGAAGAAGAAACAAAGAAGATTGATGAGGGCAGAGCAGTAGATGTGATCTATATGGACTTCAGTTAGGCATTCGACAAGGTTCCCCATGGGAGACTGATTACCCAAGTTAGATCTCATGGAATAAAGGGAGAACTAGCCATTTGGATACAGAACTGGCTCAAAGATAGAAGACAGAGGGTGGTGGTGGAGGGTTGTTTTTCAGACTGGAGGCCTGAGACCAGTGGAGTGCCACAAGGATCGGTGCTGGGTCATCTACTTT
>NC_057710.1:77104352-77106874 GCF_004010195.1 Chiloscyllium plagiosum | reverse complement strand
TTTTAAATGCTGTAATTGTACCAGCCTCCAACACTTCCTCTCGCAGCTCATGCAATACACATACCACCATCTGCGTGAAAAAGTTGTTCCTTAAGTTTCCTTTTATATCTTTCCCCTCTCACCCTAAACCTATGCCCTCTAGTTCTGGACTGCCCCACCCCAGGGGAAAAAACCTTGTCTATTTATCCCATCCATGCTCCTCATATAATAAGCCTCTATAAGGTCACCCCTCAGCCTCCGATGCTCCAGGGAAAACAGCCCCAGGCTATTCAGCCTCTCCCTATAGCTCAAACCTCCAACCCTGGCAACATCCTTGTAAATCTTTTACAAGTTTCACAATATCGTTCCAATAGGAAGGAGACAAGAACTGCACGCCATATTCCAAAAGTGGCCTAACTAATGTCCTGTACAGTCCCAAAATGACCTCCCAATTCCTGTATTCAATACTCTGATCAAGAAAGGAAAGCATACCAAACAAACACCTTCTTCACTATCCTATCGACCTGCAACTTGATGGTTTTCTTTGCACTTGCTTTGTCTGAAATTTTAAATTAGGAAAATCATTGTTTTTATGTAAATGCTATGAGAATGTTTTAAATTTTAAAACGATGTAGATTTTGAATTACTTTCATTGATCAAGTGACCTCTGAACCAAAAACCTCCAAAAAACATTCTAATTATGCAACTGATAAAGAGTTCAAAGTCCCAGTCCTTTAAATCTAGACTTTGCATATTTTAAATTATACATTAATAGATTGTCTTATATAATGCACTGTAGTGATTGTCTACTATGGACAGAATCCAATCCCATTATCCAAAAGGCCTGCAGGACAGAACAACTGGAATGGATCCTTGACAGCACACAGTTGATCTGGGCATAGCAGGAGCTTTGCTGTAGGTTTCCCAAACACCTCATTAGGTAGGTGTATTGCACAGTGTGGAACATGTGTTGCTGGAAAAGCACAGCAGGTCAGGCAGCATCCAAGTACAAAACCTGACTATAAAGATTCTAAAGTTGAGCTCTAAACTGTAGTGAGTCCCTTGATTTTAGCCAGGACAATAGTGCTACAAACTGAGTTCCACCATCTTGGGATGGGACGAAATAACCTGGATTTCGGCCATTGGTTGCTATCCAGGAAAGACAGCATGTGGGAATGTCAAGTGAAGCAGTATTCGGTCAAATTGTGATACTCCCAATGTTAAGTCACTTTATAACTATCTAGGGTCACACATGACGAATTGATCACTTCAGCCAGGTAGTCAGGGCTGATGACACCTATTAAAGATAACTTATTGTGTGCCACTAACCTTAAGATGCAGAAAAATGTTTTTAAATTTTCCTTATTTGGTTGTTGAACAGCAGTTTATCAGCTTCATTAATACAGCCAAGAAAATACAATCACGTATAAACATTAACTGGCTCTTATGTTGTGAAACCTTATGTAAAAAGCAAAGCAAGCTAACCATAACACAAAATATACTTTGTCAATGTAAAAAGTGGCAAGGAAAAATCTTGGATAAACCAAAGATTTCATGGAAGAAATAAAAGAATAGCTGTGACAGGCACCCACAACCACTAATTATGGCAAAAGTCCTGCTTGTTGGAGGTTATTTACTAGCAGTATTGCTGTAAATTTAAAGTGTGGAATTGAAATTATATAATGTCCGCAAGATCTCTAATAATAGGTCAATATTTACTTTTACAAATAGAAACTAAAATCTTAAGATTCATCATAATACTTTCAGGTTTGCAAAAGAAACCACTTAAAATGGCGAGACGACACTTTATTTTTCCCGGTCAACCAAAAGATGAGCATTAATTTATGATGGAACAGCTCAACTACTAAAACGCTAAAAGGTTAAAGAGGAGCGCATGAGCTGTCTGTCTTTGTTGCTCTTTACACCAACTCTGCTCAAACCAGACAGTTAGGTCTTCTGTATGAACGAAGGATCCTGAATGAAGATGGATCATCCTGCACTAGTTAAAATGATTCCTCTGATGATGGAATGCATTAATTCTCTAACTGATACTGCCAGTAAATCAAGGTTAATAAACAAATTAACAAACTTATTCATGATCAATTTACATTATTTTCAGCATAATCAAATTTTAGTTAGGTCTTATGTTGAAACTGCTTAACATCACTTCAAAGCAATCAGATTTCGATATGCAGGGTCTTAAAGATAAAACCTCTAAAGAACAAACAAGGCAAGGCTGTTGGGAGGGTGAGGGTACAGTGAATGTAAGAACAATGTAGAACAGACATCATGTAGCCAAGTTCTGAAGATTAGATTCCCTACAGCATGGAAACAGGCCCTTCGGCCCAACAAGTCCACACTCACCTTCTGAAGAGTAATGCACCCAGACCCATTCCCCTAATTAGATTCCCTACAGCATGGAAACAGGCCCTTCGGCCCAACAAGTCCACACTCACCTTCTGAAGAGTAATGCACCCAGACCCATTCCCCTACCCTATATTTACCCCTGACTAATGCACCTAACACTGTGGGCAATTTAGCAT
>NC_057710.1:77097543-77100228 GCF_004010195.1 Chiloscyllium plagiosum | reverse complement strand
CCCCACTCCGGCCTATCACCCTCACCTTGACCTCCTTCCACCTATCGCATTTCCAACGCCCCTCCACCAAGTCCCTCCTCCCTACCTTTTATCTTAGCCTGCTGGACACACTTTCCTCATTCCTGAAGAAGGACTTATGCCCGAAACATCGATTCTCCTGTTCCTTGGATGCTGCCTGACCTGCTGCGCTTTTCCAGCAACACATTTTCAGCTCTGATCTCCAGCATCTGCAGTCTTCACTTTCTCTTCGAAGGTTTTAATCTATATTGCATCTATTCCACTGTTTTGTTCCATAATGGAAAATCCAAAACAGTACACAGTACTCTAATAGTGGCTTATGGATTGATCACAACCTTAGTGCCTTCAAGCGGCTTGAAATGTCTTACAGTCATAATTCATAAAGTTTAAAAACCTGTTCTGTTTAGAATTCTGTCTTCTTCCTAACACAATACAAATTTCTCTAACATTAATTTGCCAGTCTCTAGGGCCATTAACTCAAGGAAGAACAAGTTGCATAGTTGAAGGCAAGCATAAGCTGCCCATCCTCAGCTTTGAGAAGTTGGCATTACATTGCTTCTTGAGCTGCTGCAGTCTATGTAAAAGGTGATAGGGCTCCCTTCCTAGCAGCAATATGGAGTATGGAGATCCTATTACAATGACAGTGAAGGAGCAGTGATGTTGTTCCAAGTCAGAATGGTGTGTGAACTGAAAGGAGCTTGCA
The DNA here is from genome assembly GCF_004010195.1 of Chiloscyllium plagiosum. NCBI lineage: Eukaryota > Metazoa > Chordata > Chondrichthyes > Orectolobiformes > Hemiscylliidae > Chiloscyllium > Chiloscyllium plagiosum. The sequence goes on along the minus strand of NC_057710.1, from coordinate 77,099,507 downwards.
GGTGGCAGTTTCCATGCAGCTGCTTCCCTTGTTTTTTCTCCGTGATGAAAGCCATTGGTTTGGAAGGTGCTGTCAAAAGCAGCTTTGACAAGTTGTAATAGTGCCTTGTTTAGCTGGAAACACAAATGCCAGCATGAACTGTTGGTGGAGGGTGTGAATGATTAAGGTGACAGAAATAGTGCCACTCAAGAAGGCTTCTCTATTGTGAATGTTGCCAAGATTCCCAAATAACTCAGACAACTGTAGAGTACTGCATCACATTCCTACCTTATGCTTTTTAGATGGTGTACAGGCTTTTGGGCGACAGTGAGTGAGTGACTTACTTGGCACAAAATTCCCAGCATCTGACCTCCTCTCATAGCCACAACAATCACATGGCTGGTACAATTCAGTTTCTGGTCAACGATAATCCCCAGGATAATGGTCTGCAACATGTAAATAACGAACGAGTTGACTACAGAGTCTCCCACTGCACACACGCTACTGCATGGCTTCTACTTCGGAAAGCTGGATGGTTAGAGAAGATAGCGTGCTCCTACAGGTTCTGTCAGCTTGTTACAGGAACTCATGTAAAGCCAGTATATTACAATATAAGGAATGTAGAAAGCTACTCAGCCCATGCTCAGTGTCTCTGCAAGAGCAGGTCAGCTATTTCTACTTCTCTGCCTGTTCTCTGAAGACCTGCAGTTATTTTTCTTCAGCTGCTTATCTAGTAAATTAACACAGGATAAATAAAAATTATGGGCAATACGGCCCTCACATCCAATACCTGAACAACATAAGGTGACCAGGGACCCTAGAAACAAACCGAGATGACTCAAGTGACCTCCCATGCCTCCCCTTGAAAGAAGAAAGTGAGGACTGCAGATGCTGCAGATCGGAGCTGAAAGTGTGTTGCTGGAAAAGCGCAGCAGGTCAGGCAGCATCAAAGGAGCAGGAGAATCGACATTCGGGCATGAGCCCTTCTTCAGGAATGAGGAAAGTGTGTCCAGCAGGCTAAGATAAAAGGTAGGGAGGAGGGACTTGGGGGAGGGGCAATGCGATAGGTGGAAGGAGGTTAAGGTGAGGGTGATAAGGTGAGGGTGATAGGCCTTGAAATGACCAGGGCCTCCAAGCCCTCCATTTTTTTCCTTTTCCCGACGTCCCCAACAGTACCCTTCCACCGACACTCTCATTCATTTGGCCGAACTGGTCCTCACCCTTAACAATTTGTCCTTCGAATCCTCCCACTTCCTCCAGACCAAAGGGGTAGCTATGGGCACACATATGGGCCCCAACTATGCCTGTCTCTTTGTTGGCTACATAGAACAGTCGATCTTCCGTAATTACACCGGCACCACTCCCCACCTCTTCCTCCGCTACATTGATGACTGCACTGGCGCCACCTCATGCTCCCGCGAGGAGATTCAGCAATTCATCAACTTCACCAACACATTCCACCCAGATCTTAAATTTACCTGGACCATCTCTGACACCTCCCTACCATTCCTGGACCTCTCCATCTCCATTAATGATGACCGACTTGACACTGACATTTTCTACAAACCCACCGACTCCCACAGCTACCTGGATTACACCTCTTCCCACCCTACCTCTTGCAAAAATGCCATCCCGTATTCCCAATTCCTCCGCCTCCGCCATATCTGCTCCCAGGAGGACCACAGAACACACCAGATGGCCTCCTTCTTTAAAGACCGCAATTTCCCTTCCCACGTGGTCAAAGATGCCCTCCAACGCATCTCGTCCACATCCCGCACCTCCACCCTCAGACCCAACCCCTCCAACCGCAACAAGGACAGAACGCCCCTGGTGCACACCTTCCACCCTACCAACCTTCGCATAAACCAAACCATCCGCCGACATTTCCGCCACCTCCAAACAGACCCCACCACCAGGGATATATTTCCCTCCCCACACCTTTCCGCCTTCCGCAAAGACCGTTCCCTCCGTGACTACCTGGCCAG
>NC_057710.1:77090622-77097263 GCF_004010195.1 Chiloscyllium plagiosum | reverse complement strand
CCGGACTTGTCCTACCTGCCTATCTCCTTTTCCACCTTTCCACTCCACCCTCTCCTCCCTGACCTATCACCTTCATCCCCTCCCCCACTCACCTATTGTACTCTATGCTACTTTCTCCCCACCCCCACCCTCCTCTAGCTTATCTCTCCCCGCTTCGGGCTCTCTGCCTTTATTCCTGATGAAGGGCTTTTGCCCGAAATGTCGATTTTGCTGCTCCTTGGATGCTGCCTGAACTGCTGTGCTCTTCCAGCACCACTAATCCAGAATCTGGTTTCCAGCATCTGCAGTCATTGTTTTACCACCTTGAAAGGAGCCAGCAATTCTCTGGATGTCCCAAAGGCCTTTCCGCAACATGGCCAGTGATAATGTGATGTTATGAACTGAGGTGAAGTAATAATAAAGCTGTGAACCTGGATCATCTAAAAAGGAATAAAAACTGTACAGTTTCCAAGTAGAATGGAGAAAATGAATTTTTGTTCATACCTGTAAATGAGCAGAGTCCTGTGTCACCAGAGTAAATCACTGAGTAACAGGGAATTTGGAACAATGCCACCCAATGATCTACTGTAAGTTCAAGAACAGTTTTTCTTTGAACAGTATGCTTTGAGCAATGGAAGCTGACAAGTTGATGGTTTTTTTTTTTGAAACCTCGTTTTTCTAAGCCAATTGCAAATGTTAAGGCCCACACTGAAGGATCAGTCCACATTTATTGCCTTCGGGCAAAACACAAGAAATAAGTCACAGATGGTGAAGTAATTAAAGAAGCAATGACTGGCCGTTGACACCTAATTCAAAAGACTTTAAGAACAAAGAAGAAACAACAATAATAATCCAGAGCATACGATTTCAGAGAAGATTTGTAGCTAAACTTGTGGATCAGGTTGCAAGTTTGTGCGCTGAGCTGGTAGATTTGTTCTCAGACGTTTTGTCACCATGCTGGGTAACATCATCAATGAGCCTCCTGTAAAGCGTTGGTGTTCTGTCCGTTTGCTATTTCTCTGTACTATTCTGTTGTGGTGGGTGATATCATTTCTGGTTCTTTTTCTAAGAGGTTGGTAAATGGGGTCCAAATCAAAAAGTTTGTTAATGTAGTTCTGGTTTGAATGCCAGACCTCTCGGAATTCCCATGTGTCTCTTTGTTTAGCCTGTCCCAGTCGAACTGGTGTCCCTCTTCGTCTGTGTTGATGGATACTCGTGATAGTCAGTCATGTCTTTTAGTGGCTAATTGGTGCTCATGTATCCTGGTGGCTAGTTTCCTGCCAGTCTGTCCAATGTAACGTTTGTTGCAGTCCTTGCACGGTATTTTATATATGACATTTTGTTCTTCTGGTTATTGGTGTGGGGTCCTTTTTAAATTCATCAGGAGCTGTTGCAGTATGGTGGTAGGTTTGTAGGCTGCCATGATGCCTAGGGGCTGGAGTAGTCTGGTTGTCATCTCTGCGATGTCTTTGATGTATGGCAGGGTGGCTAGTCTCACTGGGTGCGTTATGTCTTCTTGCTTAGGTCTGTTGTGTAGGAATTGGCAGACTGCGGTTATTGGTTATCTGTTGTTCCTGAATAGTTTGTAAAGGTGTTTTTTCCTTGCTTTTCATAGATCCTGGATGCTGCAGTGTGTTGTGGCTTATTTTAAATAATGTCCTGATGCAGCTCCGTTGTGCATGTTGGGATGGTTGCTCCTGTAGTTGAGTATCTGGTCAGTGTGCGTGGCTTTCCTGTTGATGCTGGTCTGTAGCTCTCCATTGGCTTTCCATTATACTGTGACGTCTAGGAAGGGGAGTCTGTTTTTGTTCTCTTCCTCTTTGGTGAACTTTATACCGGTAAGGATGTTGTTTATATGTTTGTGGGCTTCTTCTAAATGTTCCGTTTCATGATGACAAGTATTATCCACATAGTGGACCCAAAGCTTGGGCTGGATCATGGGAAGGGCTGTTCGTTCTAACCTCTGTATATAAAATTCATGCATCTACAGGAAAGCGATGCACACAGACCAGGTACTCAACTACAGGAGCAACTACCCCAACACTCTCAAACTGAGCTGCAACAGGACATTATTTAAACGAGCCAAGACACACTGCAGCATTCAGGATCTACGAGAAGCTGAGGAGAAACATCTATACAACCTCCCAGAAAAAGAACCGGAAGTGATATCACCCACCACAACAGAATAAGACACAGAAATAGCAAGCAGGACAGAACACCAGTGCTTCACCCGAGGCTTACTGATGATGTTACGTATCATGGTGACAAAAAGTCTGAGAGCAAATCTACCAGCTCAGTGAGCAAGCTTACAACCTAATCCAGAGCATGTCACTTGGGACTTCCACAAGAATGAGATGAGTGGCATCTTTGTCTGAAGAAGACTTTCAGCAACTACAGCAGGTCCTCAAGGACTGCGAATGCTTCTCACTGCAGGTCAATGAATCTACTGACATGATAGACAGAGACTTAGTTGAGTGTTTTAGTAAATTTAAGAATGTTTTTTAAAAGACCATAACAATTAAAGAGGATCTTCTCACCGTTAAAGATAGAACAAGTGTAGGCATATCTACAGCAATTTCAAAAGGTATGTGCTTGACAAAAAGATTCCAATCGAGAAAATGATTTTCATCACAACTGATAGTACACCAGCCATGCTTGGTACAACTCCGGCCTTGTTGCAATTTGCAGAAATGATCTTGGTTTCCCCTCTTTTGTCAATTACCACTTGGTAACCCACCAGCTGGCATTACTGAGTAAAGTTGCAGTCTCTTGCATAATGAAAGCAGTTGTTAAGGTTGTAAACCTGATTTTGAGCAAAACCCTTCAGCACAGTTTAAGATCTTACTCGATGCTGTTTATAGCAAACTAATCCTCCATGCTAATGAGATGTGATTAAATTAAGGAAAGGTCTCGCAAAAGTTTTGGATTTAATGCCTGAAATCATTTTTATTCAATCAAGTTATCACTGAGTAGTCAGTGAATACATGGTTACTCAACTTTAGTTTCCTTATCGACAGAATGTCAAAACAGAAGTGAACTGCAAGGAGAGGACAGAGACTTAGCACATATGATCAGGACTGAGAATGTATTTAAATGCAAACTGGGGCTATGGCCCTCCAAATTAAAAGATAACACAGCAACACGGAGTCTTAGGAAAACACTAGGTGGGGCAGGAAAGAAGAATCAAGAGATAAAGAAAAATGGTTCCACTCATAAAACCTCTGTGTGCATCCGAGGAAGTTAGCAAAGGAATTCAACAGGCGATTTCAGGAATGAGGTGTGATGGAACAAACGGTTGTGTTTGTCTCAAATCCATTCTTTCAAGTAGACATTGGTTTTTTCACTACTAAATTCTATCATATTGATTTACAAACTGTTGGAGTTGATCTTGAAATAATTACTATGCAAAATGATTTGAGCTGCAAGTCAGATCAAGGGACAGTGATTTCTGGGGACTTAAACAGAAAAATGCTCATTCCTATCATTCCATACTTCTAAAGTAAAAGCTTACCTTTGACTCCACATATCAAATGAAGATGAAGTTCAAATATCACACCCACCTCACAGAACCAGTCTGACTCTCAGTTTCAAATTATAACCCGGTCTTCAAGGCACCCACAGACAATATGCAGTCACAAGTCTCACAGACTTGGTGAGTAGAGGTCAAAATTAATATACACTGAGTTCTCTACTTGCTTAACATGAAAAAGAAACTGTCTTCTATATTTTCTTAGTCACAGATCCAGGGTTGCACTTAAATTCATGACGTGATCCCATCCTGAACTACCTGGAGACCACTGCCCGAGGATGTTGGTGGTGTGGGTTCCTGCACTGGGAATGTCAAGGTGGGATGATTACATTCTTACTTGTTGAAGATGGTCTTTGCTCGGCCCGAATGTTATTTGCCACTAAGCCACAGCACAAACTACGTTCCAGGTCTTCCCTATATGGACTCACACTGCTTTATGATGAGTATTCCATTAACTAACTCTTGAAATTGACATTAATGAGCTGTTTACTTGCATATACTTGGTTGATGTGAGGTGGTGTTTGGATAAGTACTAGCCACCAAATTACCCTAGATAATTTTAAACAACCAATTCAAACACATTATTGTCATGTCTGTGGCAGGTGGGACTTGAACCTGGATTCCTAGACTAGATACACTAAGAAATAATTGTAACTTTTCCTGAATGAACTATGGCAGGGTTTCTAGTGACTATCAATCCTTCAACAAGTCTCTAGATGACTACAACGTTTCAGGTATAAATCGGGAATATTCCTGATGAAGAGCTTATGCCCGAAACGTCGACGCTCCTCCTCGTAGGATGCTGCTTGACCTGCTTTTCCAGCTCCATATGTTTTGACTCTGATCTCCAGCATCTGTAGTCTTCACTTTCTCCTCTTGATGACTACTCCTAGCACATGCTTTAACTCTTTTACCAACAGAATCTCTTGGGGTTTGGAGAAGACCTCATCTTGTACCTCAGATTCTTTGGCACCCGAACATACTGCTGAAAATCGTCCCTTTTTAATGTCAGCTGAAATATTGATCCAGCACAAATGTTTGATAACTTCACATTAACTCTTTGAATTGGTTTCAGTGGGATATTAACATTATTTATTGCTCCTGATGCAAAGACAATTAACATAAGACGATGTAGCAAGCAACAATGACTTTCCTTTCACTTCAATGGTAGATTTTCAGCTTCACGTCCACATATAATTCCAGCATGGGGGAAATCAACCACCATTTATAGTCACTTAATGAATTCAATTGGAAAACAATTTGGTTTCTACAGCAAATCTATAAACAAGCCCCAGACGAAAAATTGAAAATCTAACCTCAGAATCTGCTGCAAATTAAACAGCTCTCCAGATTTTAACAAAGAAATTGATAAATACCTGTAAATTTTACTTGACAACTTCTTGGAATTAAAGAGTTATATAAAACTTAGCTTTCATAAATTCATTCAGCCCATTTAATCTATTGAGCAAAGTTTGTCCATTGCAATTCTAAAATTTTTAAAATATGTTAAGTGCATTGGTTCAGTTACTTATGAGCACCAATGTTAAAAAGAGTGTAAACATTTGTCATAATTATTAATCACTTCTGTTAGATACTAAGGTACATTTCAGAAACCTTGTATATGGTAAAGATTCCCGAAGTATAACTGGATGTTGATCAGATAGGCTGAGGAGAGGCAGATGGAGTTTAACTGAGATAAAATGAGAGGTGTTGCATTTTGGAAAGGCAAATCAGGGTAGGACTTATACACTTAACGGCAAGGTCTTGGGAATGTTGCCAACTAAACAGACCTTGGAGTGCAGGTTCATAGCTCCTTGAAAGTGGAGTCACAGGTAGATAGGATAGTGAATGTGGTGTTTGGCGTGCTTGCCTTTATTGGTCGGTGCACGGAGTATATGAGTTGGGAGGTCATGTTGCGACTATACAGGATGTTGCTTAGGCCACTTTTAGAAACTGCGAGCATTTCTGGTCTCCCTGTTATAGAAAGGATGTTGTGAAACTTGAAAGTATTCAGGAAAGATTTACAAGAATGTTGCCAAGGTTGGAGGGTTTTTCGCTATAGGGAGAAGCTGAATAGGCTGGGGCTGTTTTCCCCGGAGCATCAGAGGCTGATGGGCAACCTTTTAGAGGTTTATAAAATCATGAGTGGCATGGATAGGGTGAACAGCCAAGGTCTTTTCCCCAGGGTAGTGGGGATAGCTTGAGGGCATGGGTATATAAATAGGAAGGGTTTGGAGGGCTATAGGCCGGGTGCTGGCAGCTGGGACTAGATTGGGTTGGAATATCTGGTCGGCATGGACAGGTTGGACCAAAGGTCTGTTTCCCTGCTGTACATCCCTATGACTCTATGACTATAACCTGGTGATTTGGGATTTTTAAACTTTGAGAAAGTGAGGACTGCAGATGCTGGAGATCAGAGCTGAAAAATATGTTGCTGGAAAAGCGCAGCAGGTCAGGCAGCATCCAAGGAGCAGGAGAAGGGCTTATGCCCGAAACGGCGATTCTCCTGCTCCTTGGATTTTTAAACTTTGTCCAGCCCAGTTCAACACTGGCTCCTCCACATCTACTGTTTTAGATATTGCAATGCATCTCAAAGCATTATGTAAACATTTAATTTTGGATTAGATCATATGGTTATCAGATAAAGATATCTCCAGCACAGTGAATACATAAATACTTATATTTTATGAATTATAAATCAGTTTTTTTCACTCGTGTACATTGTAACAATATTGTTACATCTAATAATTAACTTTAGATGCCCATATAAGGATTCAGCACCACTGAATTAAAGATAGTATTGAATCCTGAGCCACCTAATGGCAGAATTGAAGAATAGCATCATTTGCATCTCAGAATCCAAGTTTCTATTCATTAACTAATTAAAGTGTGAAAGGGCAATGTGCTCAATTATTATTACAACAAGTTCTGATTCCAAAGAGACAACTAATTGCACATTTGATACAGGTATGGAAAGTATACGCAACCATACCATAGTGAACAAATATGAACAAAATTATTTGTTAGTGCAATTTCTTTTTTTCCCACAAACTCATGCATTTATAGATAGAAGTTAGAGCTGAAAATGTGTTGCTGGAAAAGCGCAGCAGGTCAGGCAGCATCCAGGGAACAG
>NC_057710.1:77076032-77090559 GCF_004010195.1 Chiloscyllium plagiosum | reverse complement strand
CAACGGTCGTGTTGTTGTGGTCTGGCGATGGAGGAGTTCAAAGACCTGCATATCCTTGGTGGAGTGGGAGGGGGAGTTGAAGTGTTGAGCCACAGGGTGGTTGGGTTGGTTGGTCCGGGTGTCCCAGAGGTGTTCTCTGAAACGCTCCGCAAGTAGGCGGCCTGTCTCCCCAATACAGAGGAGGCCACATCGGGTGCAGAGGATGCAATAGATGATGTGTGTGGAGGTACAGGTAGATAGAAGTTACCCAAATTAAAAATATTTTGCACAAACAGCTTTTCTATTTAACAGATACAATCCAAAATACTTAACCTAAAACTAATGAAGAGAACTACGATCAACACATGAACACGATTGATGAGGTTCAAACATGGAGCTGCAAGAGAGGCATAAAGTTGGAAAATGCAAAATTAAATTAGAGATAGTTTGCAAGAATGGTGAAGGATGCATTTTTTTTTTAAATTAAGAATTGAGTGGTACTATTGGGTTTGTAAAAAGAGCCACCTGTACCTGGAAAGAACCAGTTACAATGACTTCTCGCATAGGAGTCAAATGAATCAGGTCAGAAAATTATTGGAAATGGAGTCAAGGGTCCCAAGAGTGAATCTCAGAAAACGTTTAATTCAAACTCAGAGCAAAAAGGAGAAGAAAATCTCAGCACTAGATATGGTGAAACTTGCGTCATTTACACTGATAAAAGAGAGGTAGGCGCTGGGGAAACCAAGATGAAAGGGTAAGGAAGGATATTCTATTTCCACTAGTTAATATGTCAATAACTAAGGGTCACAATTTCAAGATTGACAGCAAGAGAGCTAGAAGTGAGCTAAAGAGAAATTTCTTTACTCAAAGTTGTGAGCATCCTGAATGTGCTCTCTATGAGAGTAGTGGAGATGGATTCCATATGGAGGCTTCAAAAGATATCAATTTCACAAGAAGAAGTTAGAGGGCTACAGAGATAGGGCCGGAGAGTAGGATTAGCTCTTTCAGGAGTTGGTACAGTCCCGATGGCTCAAATGGCCTCCTTCTCTCCTGTAAAAATTCTGATTGCATGCAAGAGAGAGAAAATAAAGGCTTTCCATCTGTCAAAGATATTAAAAAGTGGCTTGGAAGTACTTGAGAACATCAGCGGTCATGGATGCATGATGGTCAAACAGATGGCTAAAGGCTGCCAGACGGTAGCTAAAACAATACAATTTTAAGTGACCCTGGGAGAGAGCTTTTCTGTTTATTTTTGGGTTGGGCAGCAGGGGAGGGGGGGGGGGATGGTTGAGAGAAAAAAACAGAAGGAAGTGAGTTCATGGATCCCCTCTAACACAGCTGCAGGTGCCTGTTCATAAGAATGACCCAAACCTTCCATTTGCTTTCAATTTCAATAAACCATCTGACTCTCATGCTAAAATTTCCACCCTAGGCCTGCTGCAATGGTCCAGTGAAGTCCAATGCAAGCTTAAGGAATATCATCTCATTGTCCACGTAGGCATATTGCACCCCTCAGGACTCTATTAAGTTCAACATCTTCAGAGCTTGAACACTGTCCTCCCTATGATTACATCCATCACCAGTTACCCCCATGTTTTGTTTGCATGTATTTGCTCTCAGCAAAACTGACCTATTTTCTTCAATTAACACTTGTAGTTAATATCTTATAGACATATATACCTCTCCTCTAGTCTCATTAGCACACCCTTTAATGCTTGTTCTGGCACCCTCACTATCTGTTGCACTCATCCCTTTTCCTCTTAAAAACAAAAACTGCACACTAATTTGGAGGCTTTTTTGACAGTGGTAGCGTCCCTGCTACTGGGCCAGAAGGCCTAGGTTCAAATCCCAATTACTTCAGAGGTGTACCATGACACATGAGAACCAGTTGATGAAAAATATCTATAAGAAATGGTAGTCTTAGCATTTTGAATTTTGATGGACATTACACATTGATTGAAGCAACAGTACTCACAGCATGACTTGGGAATAGTCACGGGAAGATGGTGCTTCTGACCAAGTCACTATGTTCTGTGTAGTGTTTTGATTTAATTGCCATACATCAGATGTATCATCTTTCTTACAGTAAATCCTGACTTGGAAATAGATCACTGTTCCTTCAATGTTGCTGGGTCAAAATTCAAGAATTCCCTAAGAGCATTGTGAGTCAACCTACAGCACAGGCGGCAGCTCACTACCATTCTCAAGGCCCACTAGGGATGGGCAACAAATGCTGACCTAGCCAGTGATGCCATGTCCCATGAAATAATTTTTTTAAAAAACATAAACATTGACATCAATAATGTTTATGACAACATATCATTTCTAAATGGCAGTGACTGAGTGTTGACACTGTTACCCTGATTTTAGGTTTGAGCTGAGGGCTATTAGAGGGCAAAGTGGTGTGAACTTTATCCATATCTGAGTTTTATGCTAATCTATCAAAGAACGTCCCATGCCCCAGCATAGTCATCCTTCACCTTATTTTTTTGATATTGTTCTCAACACACAGATAACATTGGACACGGAAATAAAGTTGTGCCATCAACCCCTAAGCATATCATCACTTGTTTGCATCAGAGGAAACAAATTAAGTGAACAACTGCATGCCCAAAATGGAACCCATCCACCAAACCATCAATTTAAACAAGGGGAAAAGTAGATAAGTTCAGTCATGGACACGATCCTCACCCCATTATTAATTCACAGGATATGGATGTCACTCGTTAGGCCAGCCTTTACTGCCCATTCCCAATTGCCCTTGTGGAGGTGGTGTTACATTTAGATAAAGCTTTCCAACTGGGCATTCAAAGCACAAGACCACCTTTGTACACTGACACCATGATACAGGTCCCTCGCTTCAAAGTGGCATATTGTAAATTCAGGGGCCAGATGGGTTTGATTTTGACGTATTTAAATAAATGATTGAAAAATTGTATGCAACAAGCCCACTTTTTTTTTAAACAAGTGCTCCTAGTGGCTGAGTTTCCTCATGGAAGCCAGACAGTGATCTTTTATCAGTACTAATACTGCACTAAAACAGTAAAGATATCTTAAACTGCAGCAATGACATCAATGGCTAAAATTCTGAGAGAAAAAAAAGTCATGCTTCAGTTACATACGAAGTATCTCCTATTTCAACTAACTGATAAATATTCACAAAATAATCCAAGGCGTTCTTTCACCTTGCAATCACCAAGGGAAATTTGTCACATTTAATTTTACAACTTGAAGCATACCGTTTATTTCAACAGTAGAAGGACCACACAACATATCAGTGCTCCAAAAAGCACAATAGACAGAATAGAATAAAAGCCAACAAATATTGAAGTCGAGACGAAGGAATGAAAACCTACACCCAGCTGTTCTTGAATTAACATTTTTTTAATTAGTTACTTGCACTCTGAGCTTAAATTGGACTGAGACAATTAAATATTGAAAACTTCAGTCTTAACCTTGAGCTCAAGTTTTCAAGTCCTTGAATAGCAGAGCGTTATATATTTCATTTCAGAGAAGAAATGTTATACGATATAAAGATTGGCTTGGTTTGCCATTTTAATTAATTTCTTTCCAAATGGCAGCACCTAAATTGTCTAAGGTCTCCTGTACTTTAGAAGCTTTTCTCAATTTAGATGCCATTTTCCTCTTGCAATACTTTAATTATAACTTGCATAAACATTTGTATTTAAAACATCACCAAAAATATACAGCATAAGCACCACCACTAATTCTAATCATTATTTTTGTCAAGGAGATTTTATTTTTTGCAAAATGAGCTCTGCAGAGTCATGGAATGAGAAAATTAGTCAATGCATGGCTTTTCTGATTGACATATATTTCAGTGGATTGTCACAGTCTGTCACTTGAGTGTTCTATTCACATATGACCGCCATATACCTTATATATATGGTATATATAAGGTGATATATGGACCGCAACTACACTGGCCCCACCCCCCATCTTTTTCTTCGCTACATTGATGACTGTATCGGCGCTACCTCGTGCTCCCACGAGGAGGTTGATGCTGTGCTGTTTCAGCAATAAAGTTTCAACTATATGGCACTTTAAAGTGGAAGAATGGTTTTACTATAAAACATTTAACATCGTACAAGGTTTCAATGTCCTTCACTGGAGCAATACAAACAACTTTTGACACAGGCAGATAAGGACATTCTGTGGCTGATAGGTCAAAGATATGGTTTTTAAGGAACATCTCGAAGGAGGAAAGAGGGAAGAGAGGCAGAGAGATTTCACAGAATTCCAGAGTGTAGGGCCTAGCCAAACAAAGGCATAGCCATCAATGGTAGGATAATTAAAATCAAGGATTTTCAAGTGCTGAAAATTGGGAGGAATGTTAATAACTGGGAAGTTTATGGAGCACATTACAAAGACGGGAAAGCCCAAGCTTGCATCCCAGTCAGCTACAGCATAGCAATGAACAGTTGGCAATGATAACTAAGCACTTACTGTATTGTACAGACTTCTAATGCAATCATATCAGCTTCTGTTTCCTATTAGTTTCATATTGAGTAGATCATGAGATAGAAATTATCATGTAATCATTTTCATTTTTGTGATAGGAAATGACATCAAGCAGACTGCATTTAACTCAAAGGGAACAAAACTGTGCCACAGCCCATTGCACACTGGATCAAAAATATAAGCATTTGGCTGCAGTATACTTTTGAGCACTAATCATCTTTCATAACGAATTAGAGTTTCCAAGGGAATGACATGCAGCAAGACAATGGGAGAACTTGGAAATGTCATTCTGAATACATGTGGGGAATTAATGTGGATATTGGGAAATATTTATCACACTCTGCAATAGACTACCAACTAAAGCATAAGTATGGATGCTCTATATACCTTCATCAAGAAGTCCATCAATGGGGAGCTTATTTCTACTTAGGCTATATTAGACAGTATTTAGAATACAGCAAAGACCACTCAACCAACAAGTCCATGTCATGCAACTAATCCCTGATGCTCCTAGCACCCTTATTCAATGCTCCCACTATTCCTTTCTCCCTCATGCTTCCAGCTTTCCCTTGAATACATCTATTCTAACTACCTCAACTACTCCTTATGATGGCAATTTCCATTCCAACCACTACATAAGGAAATTTCTCCTGAATTTACCATTAGATGTACTAATGAATATCTCATGTTTATGGCCTCATATACTGTCTCACCATCTTTTCTACATTTATCCCATCAACTTAAAGACTTCAACCCCTCGGTTTTATCCTTTCTGGAGATGTTTTTTTTCCTCTGCGCTAACACCCCATCATCCCCAGCCTGATCTTTTCTCACCAGCTTTAAAATTGAGGCTCGGTGAGTAGCGACCTATTATTGCCTGCATTTGACCAATTAAGGGACTCAACTGTTAGACACCCAAGACCGGATCTTGACTCCCTCTTAAATTTTCAGACAGGTCGAGGCAGGCAGGAAAGATGCAGAAAATACACCCAGGAAAGTTGATGGGGACCTGCCTACAAATCCTTCCTCCAACAGGGGCTGTAAAATTCTGCCTTAGATGTGGGTTGACATGAACTCCAGTTTGACAACATTCAAGGAGAGGTTATATTTTGTGTGCAGATCTAAAGAGATCAGGAATGGTTTGCAAATCTGAACAGGGGGAATTATACACTAGCCATCTGCAAACTGTAGATCATGTACAGGATGTACATGGCTGTCCAATTGCTATTCAATTCCAGATAACAGCAGAACTACTGACTTTGTCTATCCCCACTATATTACTGGCCTGGGCCCTTGCCTCTTCAGTTGTAATTGGCTGTCACTGAATTCATGTGCATTAGGGCCCATCAACAGGAGGTGATTCCAGCTTTCGTCAGAAGGAGGTAGATTTAAAGACTTGATCATTCTTACTTGATCATATCAAAGCAAAATTCACAAGACAGCAGAAGTAACATCAGCAAAATTGTGAAGCAATCTCACTGGAAGCAACTAGTCCATTTGCCACCGTGCATAATATTTTTGTTTTCAAAAACATGATGTGCCATAGACCTGAAATGCTAATTGTTTCTTGCCATTGATATCACCTGAGATCTTGAGTATTTCCAGTGTTTTTTGCTTTTAGTTTAAGTATTGGTTGACAAGGAACATCCTCTTATCTGTTATCTGCCTGTTATTTATATATACTAACATTCATGACATACCTTATGTCCATTCATCCCATAAAAATGGGAGCAGAAATATTCATCTGAATCACAAAATATCCAAAGTCATGGAATGTGAACCTTCCAAAGCTGCGCCCTGTATTCCCAGAACTTCCTACTTGAATCTTCTGTCAGTTTTGTGCCCCTCCCACAATACTGAAGCAGCCTTTATCAAAGACAGAAGTGACATTATGTTTGACTGTAACAAAGATAAACTATTCCTCCACATCCTGCTCAGTTTGTCTCCAGCTTGAGATGGTTAACCTATGCCAACTCCTATTTTCTACACAATCTCCTCAGGTACTTCTCCATTACCAGTCAGTCAAGTGAGACCACTCTCACTCTGTTCCATTCTTTTCCATCTCGTCATAACCAGAGAACGACCTGCAATAGTTTCTCTTCCTGCTTCGACACCCTCACCTCTGATGATCCCAGAGGTAGCCCATTATAATATGGATCAATATACCATAAATTCAGTGACTGCTCAGAGTACCACAAACATCAGATAAGACAGAAAAAGGTTCTCCTAATCCCATTTCTATTTCTCCCTTGCTATCATAAGGGTCAGAGGATACTTGGAGTTTCTTAAAAGGTGATGGGAGCAGCAGCACAATGAGCAAAATTCATCACCACCCTCACTTAAGTTCACACCACTGACATTTATTTGCTTCTGCAGGGGATCATCTGTCCATGGCTCATTTATGACGTAAATCAATTCTTTGTACCCCAATGATGGACATTCTCTGTACTTTTCATCCACATACTGCAAAACATCTGGAAACACAAAGTCAGGTTTCACTGTAAACTAGTAACACCTAACTTTCCATTCAAGCACCTTCCTCAACCTGTCCACTGAATCTAAAATTACCAAACTGCCTGCCCAACATCTAATAGTAGATGAACAAAAACTTACTCCAACTTAAGACTAGGAAAATTGTAACTATTGAAACAGAGTATAGTCATGAATAATTTTTCACATTGTGAAAGAATATAGTGTGGCTCCTCAGGTATTAGGCCATTGCTTCTTTTAAAAAAAAAGTGTACAGAGGAACCTCGATTAACCAAATTTCAAATTATCCAAAGAAGATTTCAAAGTCCTGAAAAATTGTTACATCAAAAAGGTAAGTATATTCAATTTACCTGTACCGAAGAACATGTGAAAATGCTGGCAAAAACAAAGAAACTCAAGCAACAGCGACTGGATTTTTTTTAGCTAAGGGTTAGTTACACAGCCCTTTGCAAAAGTATGTGTTTTACAGTGTGATATTAAAGAGTTAACTTGCTCTGCTGACCTGCAGGAAATTGGATGTCCCAAGGCTAGGGTGGGATGCCTCTGACTTACAAATAGATTGTAAGAAATTACATTATCATCTCTTATTATTCAGATCCATTTACATGGCCATTTCCTCACCATTCAAAAGCCTATTTACATTTGCATTCCCTATTCAGAAATCAATAAGAACATTACAGTCGGAATTTGACTACTCCCTGTAGTTAAAAAATACAATTCACGGCGGATCTGGCCATTAAAAGATGATTTGCATTACATTGATTTTGGAGATGATGTGGTCACTGCATTGTGTTGAGTGGCATGTGACTGTGAGAGTGTGACTGGGGGTTGTCTTGTGAGTATTACTGACTGTGATGTAAAGATTCTTTATAAAGGAAAGACTGTTTCCTTTGTTCAGAGACAGCTTCCCTGGACACGCTTCGCAACCATGGCGAAGGGTGTTCAAGGTTTCTCCGAAGCTTGTAGTGTATTGTGCTTAATAAAATTTTGCTTGTTCACAGAAGTTGGTGTGCTGTAGTTGCATCAAGTGTGTAAAGAACCTCAGGGAAAAATAACTTAACAATAGTACAGGGTATTCCCATCACTTTACTCAGCTGTTCATGAAAAAAATGGCTGAGAACATAAAGGCATGAGGCAATGCTTCTGTCTTTCTATCGCGACAGTGAGCTCCCGGAAACTGACAAACGCTCTTGCAATTGTAGAAGCTGTCCGGGACCTTGTTTAATGCTGAGATTTCAGACACCGTATTTATGTGATGGTAAGTCCTTCTCAGTTTAATCTTTGCATTCTGCAAATTACGTTTGTTTAAATAGCAGACTCATTAAAATTATAGATTTAAACAAATTCTCCGGTAGATCATAGCGTTAGATTCCCTTCTTTAAGGTAAAATCGATTATCCCAATATTCAATTATCCGAATGAAATAGTGCCCGCCCATCTCGTTCAGGTAATCGAGGCACCACTGTATTAATAATCTCTTTTTTTAAATCCATTCACAGGGTGAGGGCGTTATTGTCTAAGTCAGCATTTATTACCCAACCCTAATTGCCGAGAGCTGTTGACAGCAACCTGGGTCTGGAGTCGCATGTAGGTCAGACCAGCCAAGGACAGCAGTTTCCTTCCCTAAAAGGATATTAGTGAATCAGAAGGGTTTTTTTTCCAATAATTGAGAATGGATTCACAGTCATCATGAGACTCTTATTTCCAGATGTTTAGTAGATTCAAATTCCACCATATGTCTTGGCAGGATTTGAATCCAAGTCCCCAAACCATTACTTGCATCTCTGAATTAACAGTCCAGCGATAATACCACTGGGCCATTACCTCCCCTAGATCTAGATTTGGTGTACAGCACAATCCCAAAAACTACAGAACACAAAAAAAAACTTAGAAGCACTGTGAAGGGGTGAGTCAGTTTCAGTTTTTTAAGTTTTTAAGTTTGAAGTGCTGTTAGTAAAAAGCAAACGGGGAAATGCTGAAGAATCATTGATGTACAGAAACAGGATAATTGATGGGAAGACAAAAAAGCAAGAGGGCATGGTCAGAAATGCAGGGCGTTATTGATAAAGTATAGGAAACAACCAGGCCACACAATCAGCAAAGATCAAGAAAAAGGTTTTGAGGCGACACAGTGGTTAGCATTACTGCCTCACAGCACCAGGGACCCTGGTCTGATTCCAGCCCTGAGCGACTGGCTGTGGAGTTTGCACATTCTCCCTGTGTCCAAGTGAGTTTCCTCTGGGTGCTGCAGTTTCCTCCCAGCACTCCAAAGATGTGCAGGTTAGCTGGATTGGCCATGTTATCCTAAGACTATGACCCCTACCTTCAGATTCCCCAGCCAGGGAAGGCATCTTCCCTGCATCTAGTCTGTCCAGACCTGTTAGAATGTTATATATTCTAATCAAAAACCCCTTTAATCCTTTTAAACCCTACTGAACACAGGCCCAGTTAAACCAATCTCTCCTCATATGACAGCCTTGCCAAGCCCCGTATCATCTGAGTGAACATCCACTGCGCTCCCTCTATGGCCAGTGCATCCACCCTTTGCCAGGGAAATCAAAACTGCACACAACACTCCAGGTGTGATCTTCCCAAGGGCCTGTATAACTAGTAAGACATCCCTGCTTCAGAACTAAAATCCTTTTGCACTGAAGCCCAATATGCCACTTGCCTTCCTAACTGGTCTACAAGAATATACAGATCCCTCTGTATATCCACACTTCCCAACGTATCAACATTTAAATAATATTCTTCTTTCAGTGTTTCACACCAAAGTGTAAAACTTCACAGTTATCCACATTATACTGCATCTGCGATGTGTTCTCACATGCAACATGCCTAGGTTGTCCTGAAGCCTCCTTGCATCATCATCATCACAATCCCACTTAGTCTAGGGTCATGAACAAACTTGGAAATATTGTATTTGGTTTCCTCAGGCTGAGTTTATATATATCATGGATAGCTGAGGACCAGCACTGACTCCCTACATTACACCACTAGTCAAAGGGTCATGCAGAGATGTACAGCACGGAAACAGTCCCTTCAGTCCAACTCGTCCATGCTAATTAAATATCCTAACCTAATTTAGTCCCATTTGCTAACACTTGGCCCATATCTCTCGACCCCTCATTCATATACCCAGCCAGATGCTATTTAAACGCTGTAATTGTACTACCCTCCACCACTTCCTCTGGCAGCTTATTCCATACATGCACCACATTCTGCATGAAAAAGTTGCTCCTTAGGTCCTTTTTATATCTTTCCCCTCTCACTCTGAACCTACATCCTCTAGTTCTGGACTGCTCCAACCCAGGGAAACAAACTTTGTCTATTTATCCTATCCATGCCCCTCAGGATTTTATAAACCTCCATAAAGGTCACCTCTCAGCCTCCGATGCTCCAGGGAAAACAGCCCTAACCTATTCAACCTCTCCCTATTGCTCAAATCCTCCAACCCTGGCAATATCCTTGTAAATCTTTTCTGAACCCTTTCAAGTTTCACAACATCTTTCCAATAGGAAGGAGACCAGAATTGCATGCAATATTCCAACAGTGGCCTAACCAATGTCCTGTACAGCCACAACATGACCTCCCAACTCCTACACTTAATGCTCTGACCAATAAAGGAAAGCATTCCAAATGCCTTCTTCGCTATCCAAATACCGGTGACTCTACTTTCAAGGAATTATGAACGTGCAACATGCCTAGGTCTCGCTGTTCAGCAACACTCCCTTGGACCTTCCCATTAAGGCCTGCTTTGATTTACTTTTCCAAAATACAACACCTTGCATTTATCTAAATTAAATTCCATTTTGCCATTCCTCAGCCCTTTAGCCCATCTGGTTAAAATCCCATTGTACTCAGAGGTAACCCTCTTCACCGTCCACTACACCTCTAATTTTGGTTTCATCTGCAAACTTACTAACTATACTTCTTATGCTCACATCCAAGTCATTTATATAAATGACCCAGCACCGATCCTTGTGGCACATCACTGGTCACAGGCCTCCAGTCTGAAAAGCAACCCTCCACCAACTCCCTCTGTCTTCCACCTTTGAGTCAGTTCTGTATCCAAGTGGCTACTTCTCCCTGTATTCCATGAGATCTAATCTTGCTAACCAGTCTCCCCAAGGAACCTTGTCAAATGCCTTACTGAAGTTCATATAGAGCACGTCCATTGCTGTCTTCATCAATCCTCTTTGCTTTTTCTTCAAAAACCTCACTCAAGTTCATGAGGCATGATTTCCCACACACAAAACCATGTTGACGATCCCTAATCAGCCCTTGCCTTTCCAAATACATATACATCCTGTCCCTCAGGATTCCCTACAACAACTTGCCCACCACTGACACCAGGCTCAATGGTCTATAGCTCCCTGGCTTTTCCTTATCCCCTTTCTTAAATAGTGGCACCACATTAGCCAACCTCCAGTCTTCCAGCACCTCACCTGTGACTATCAATGATACAAATATCTCAACAAGGAGCCCATCAGTTCCCTAGCTTCCCACAGAGCTCTAGGGTACACCTGATCAGCTCATGGGGATTTTGCATTTCAAGACATCCAGCAACTCCTCCTCTGTAATATGGACATTGTTCAAGATGTCACCATCTATTTTTCCACATTCTATATCTTCCATGTCATTCTCCATGTCAAGATGGAAGGAAAATACTCATTTAGTATCTCCCCATCTCCTGCCGCCTCACACACTGGCTGAGTGCCTTGCTGATCTTTGAGAGGCACTGTTCTCTCCTTAGTTACCCTTTTGTTTTAATGTATTTGCAAAAACCCTTTGGATTCTCCTTAATTCTATTTGCCAAAGCTGTCTCATGTCTCCTTTTTGCCCTCCTGACTTCCCTATTAAGTATACTCCCACTGCGTTTATACTCTAAGGATTCACTTGATTTCTCCTGATTATACCTGACATATGCCTCCTTCATCTTCTTAACCAAAATTTCTCCAGTCACCCAGTATTCTTTACGCCATTAGGAAAAAAATATTCCTACTGTGTTTCTGGTTTGTCAACCAATTCATAACCCATGGCAGTATATTTCCCCCAATATACGCCACCCTCTTATGCGAGTCCTTAACAAAAATTTTGATAAAATCAAAATGCACCACATCCACTGGTTTCTCTTATCTGTGAAATAAATCCTAAAGGGGGTGCAGAGGGAGAAACACCTCGATTTGTACACGTACAAAGCATTAATGGTTACAGGACAGATTAAGGATGTAGTTAGTGAGGCACATGGGATTCTCTTTTTTAAAAAAAAGGGAGAATATAAAATCAAGGTGGTGATGGTGAACCTTCAGTTAAAAAAAAATCTAGCCTCGCTGGAGTGCCGTGCCCAATGCGAGGCATTAAAAACTTTGGGGATCTCACAGAAACCTGTGAAATTCTGTCAGGACTGGACAGGGTCGACGGAGGAAAGGTCCGGATGGAGTCCAGAACCATGAGCTCCGGTTGAAGGTTCCGTGGTAAACTATAAAGGATTGAGAGGAGGAGAAATTTCTTCACTCAGAGTTGGGTGAGCTTGTGGCGTCAACTACCACAGACAGCTGTCAAAGCTAAACGACTCCAAGGCGGCGTCATGGAGCTTAAGGGATCATTGGATGTGGGGAAACAAGTGGGAACAGGTCATGAAATTTGGAGCGTCTGCAAAGCAGGCTTCGTCAAAGTAAATCTACGTTTTAAAAATGAAAAGCTAACAAAAAAAAAATCTCCCTTCCCCCATCAGAATGCAATCTCCTTACTTTCCATTGCTACTTTCTATTGAATCAGTATCTGTGAGCCCCTCCTCGCCGATGTTGGGCAATGTGATGGGATGTTGCTTGTTCGACAGTTTCCACGTAACGCTATCCTCAACGGATGCCGAGGACCTTCCCGAGCCAGAAATGATGCTGTTGTTTGATCCGGTCTGAGCTGGCACGGGTTTTACTGCATTTAAAGCGGCCAGGTTGGAGGACGGAAGTGGCCGGGCTGCTATCTGATTTGCACTCCCTGTACTCAGCCCGGCGGACTTGGGCACAGTGGCCGAGGCTGGGAGAGAGGTGCTGCTGTTTTTGACGGTGGCAGGGCTGCCTGGAGCAGAGCCACTTGCAGAAAGTCCAGAGGCTTTCCCGGAGACATTGAACAAGGAAGAAGTGAGAGGCGTTGCTTTAGCTGAAGATACTGATGGTCCACTGTTGGAGGAACCCGCTGGCGGGACAACAGGAGAGGCGGAAGTCTTGAAAATGTTTGCAAATATGGTTCCCAGATCCAGCACTGCAAGCTTCATTTTTTTGTTAAAGTCAATTAAAGCACACCAGCTTCTTCAGCCGCAGGACTCCAAGCAACAGTAACTACAGGCAGTTAAGAAATTTGACACGATCTAACTTCCCCATTAAGAAGAAAATAAGTTTTCTTTAGAACTCGGTCTTGCAGATATTCTCCCAGGCTATCCATTTCTCTCCCATGAACTGCCGCCGTTGCCGATACGACACGCTGTGTGATTGAAGAAACCAGAGTCTTGTTTGTCAGCTTGCCTATTGGTCTGCTGTTATATTGCTGACGAAGAAATAACTGCAACTCCGCAGCTTGCTCGGCTGCTTGTATAGTAATAATTCTCTTCGGAGGACAAGAACAAAAGATTGCTATCAAAAACAAGAGTTGGCTGGCCAGCAGACTTGTCAGGTGACAGCAGCAGCACAGGTTGCTACGCAAAACAAAACCCTTACTGCTGGTTGGTCCATTACCAATGACTGAAGGGTGGTTCTTATTTAACATGTAAGGAAACAGATTTCTCCATTCTCAAACTATGAAGATTTGATATAGGCATTGAATGCATGTTCCAGTGTTGACTTCTCATTGCACTGACCTTTTAAATCCTCTCTTGGAATCTGTACTCACAAGGCAGAGCCACTCATCTGCTCACCAGGCAGAAGCCCGATGAACATCACGCTGTGCAGCTTGCTGGATTGTGGCCTCTCCAGTGGGTTGAGTTCAGGGAAGGGGTGGAGCCGCTGAAGAGCTACAATCGGGCAGTTGGAATGGGCCCTGGGTTGCATTAACGTGGATTACACCTGTGAGGTCATAGAGATGTACAACATGGAAACAGACCCTTCGGTCCAACCTGTCCATGCTGACCAGATAACCCAACCCAATCTAGTTCCACCTGCCAGCATCTGGCCCATATCCCTCCAAACCCTTCCTATTCATATACCCATCCAAATGCCTCTTAAATGTTGCAATTGTACCAGCCTCCACCACTTCCTCTGGCAGCTCATTCCATACACGTACCACTCTCTGTGTGAAAAAGTTGCCCCTTGGGTCTCTTCTCTATCTTTCCCCTCATACCCTAAACCTATGCCCTCTAGTTCTGGACTCCCCGACCCCAGGGAAACGACTTTGCCTATTTATCCTATCCATGCCCCTCATGATTTTGTAAACCTCTATAAGGTCACCCCTCAGCCTCCAATGCTCCAGAGAAAACAGTCCCAGCCTGTTCAGCCTCTCTCTATAGCTCAAATCCTCCAACCCTGGCAACATCCTTGTAAATCTTTTCTGAACCCTTTCAAGTTTCACAACATCTTTCTGAT
>NC_057710.1:77063318-77075901 GCF_004010195.1 Chiloscyllium plagiosum | reverse complement strand
CTCCAAGTTTGGTGTCATCTGCAAACTTACTAACTGTACCTCTTATGCTCGCATCCAAATCATTTATGTAAATGACAAAAAGTAGAGGACCCAGCACCGATCCTTGTGGCACTCCACTGGTCACAGGCCTCCAGTCTGAAAAACAACCATCCACCACCACCCTCTGTCTTCTACCTTTGAGCCAGTTCTGTATCCAAATGGCTAGTTCTCCCTGTATTCCATGAGATCTAACCTTGCGAATCAGTCTCCCATGGGGAACCTTGTCGGCAGGAAGAGTCAGTAGAATTCTGTGAAACAGAAACCATGCTGTGGAGGGTTGTTTGCCAGCCCCTCCTGTCCCCAACCATTCTGTCCTCAATCCAATATTAAATTATTCCCTTTCCCTTAGAATGTGATTTGACAATTGGGAGATATAACCTCACTATTTCTCAAATGAATAACCATAACAAACATTCACTCATTTCATGTAATAAGAAAATAAATGCGGTAATTAACAATTTTACACTTTTATCGTCTAGCAACAGCTTCACTGTGATAACTGGGCTTGAAATAGAACACAGTGGAGGTTTACAGTGTGACCTTTAGCTGAGGGAACTGAACTAAAGAAACTGCTCATCTTTCAGGGTATTTCATTTCAGACAGGGATACTATCACCTACAAAGAAAAGGCACAATGGAAGATGAGATGGATGAATAGCAACTGGAATAATTTGCTTTCTTTAATTATGGAGTCTTCATTTAGCAGTTTGATTGTAAGCGAATCATGCTGCTTTTAGCTTAGCACCTTGGAGTCAATCTCTATCATAAATAGTACATTAAAAGTGTCTAATTTTGATGAAATTATTAATTACTTCTGTTGAGGACCATGTGATTGGATTGATAGCAAACTTTTCAGAATCAGTGGAAGAGGATGTACTGGCAGGGATTACATAGGATTACAGAAACACCAACCAGCCCCCAGTCCTGTAACATTTTTCTCATCTTCTACTCGGCAGCCAAGACAATTGCCTGACTCAGGAAGCAGTCCCATTTATATAAGCAAATTGGATGTCATGTTGGGTATAGGGTTCCAAAAATATTTTAGTAGTAGAAGTTGCTGGAGAAATTCAGCAGGTCTGGCAGCATCTGTGAAGAGAAAACAAAGTTAACCTTTCAAGTCCGTGACACTTCTTCTGAACTTGGGCTAGCTGTAGATAAACACATTAAATCAGAGGCTCCCAGCCTCCTATTTAAATTGTCAACTTGTACATTATCCAGTCTCCAAACCTGCAAGTGTTTCCTATTTTGATATTTTTGGCATTTTACCTGACCACATGCCATCTGTGTTTGAGTTTTAAAATTCACCCTAATCAATCTGAGTAACAACTAATCCTAAAGAAAAGTTTGTAACAGCTCAGGTTGTTTGTGAATCAGCATTACCAACTCAAGGACAATTAAGAAGTGCTGGCCCTACCAGCAATGTTTATATCCGTTAATTTTTTTTAAAAAAAAGACATTAATGCTACAATTATCATGTTCCCTTGGATTATTTAATCTAAAAGTCCATTTGGTAAATGATTGTAAATCTTGTTTTTAAATTGTTCAAAAGATGTGAATTGTACTTGGGCCAGTATTTGTTTCTATCCATAATTGTCAATGAGAAAGTATTGGTGAGCTGCCTCCTTGAACCACTGTAGCTCTTGTTGTTATGACCCATTTAGGAAAGTGTGCTGATTCTTAAATTCCACTAATCCCATGGATGGCACAAAAGTCAAATATTTAATCAAAGTACAGGAACAATCCATTTACCTGTCTAATCAGGTTAACAGGAAAGAGAGAGTGCATTCCTATATTTAACAAGAGCAGTTATTTATTACAAATAAGTAAATTCTAACCATAAGTGAATATCTATGAACTAGGAACATATGACTCTATTAGATAAAATTCAAACCCCTATTAAAATTCCTACAACCACCCACACACACACCATTGGTGTTATTAGTGGAGGAAAAAACTGGGGAAGCACAATTCACTAGCTCCAGTTCAAGGCTTAGATAAGGTGATTCCTTTTCCAAGACTTCCTGTTTTTGCAAGTCCTTCCTGGGAAATTCTCAGTTCTTTGCCAAAGACACACGATTAACAAACTAATTGTTCTGTTGCATGTCACTAGTTAAAAGCAACAGCATTTAACAAATAGTGGGAAAGAATAACAACTGTCCCAGGCTTGAGTTACTTTGCTCCAGAGTGATATAGACTGCTTCTTTCAGTCTCAACAAAATACTGCTACTGCTGGAAATGTGTTGCTGGAAAAGCGCAGCAGGTCAGGCAGCCTCCAGTGAACAGGAGAATCGACGTTTCGGGCATAAGCCCTTCTTCAGGAATCATTCCTGAAGAAGGGCTTATGCCCGAAACGTCGATTCTCCTGTCATTCCTGAAGAAGGGCTTATGCCCGAAACGTCGATTCTCCTGTTCCCTGGATGCTGCCTGACCTGCTGCGCTTTTCCAGCAACACATTTTCAGCTCTGATCTCCAGCATCTGCAGACCTCACTTTCTCCTCAAAATACTGCTACTGTATCCCAAACACACACGAGCTGCCCAGGAACCAATTAGAGATCAAGCTGGTGACCTCTCCTATTCACATCTGATCACAACAACACAAATCAATCAGCCAACTTTTGCCAGCTGAATTACACACCCAGTGCCTTGCATCTTATCTCAATTCTCCCACTGCTTGCGTTAGCAGCAGTGTAAACACAACTCCCAATGAGCTCCCAAGACTTTGTTTCAAAATTGCCGCAATTCTTTCCACAGTCTTATTTTAAAACAATCCTTTTTCCATTTGACCACAATCAAAAATACGGAGAAAAAAATGTAGTCTTTACAATGTAGACCCACAAATCTGGTAGGGAGGGATTTACAGGATTTTGTTCCAGTGACTCTCAGTGCCAGTGTCCTGGGTTCAATTCCACCCTTGGGCAACTGTGCGGAGTTTGCACATTCACCATATGTCTGCGTGGATTTCCTCCAGGTGCACCAGTTCCTCCCATAGTCCAAAGATTAGATTACTTACAGTGTGGAAACAGGCCCTTCGGCCCAACAAGTCCACACCGACCCGCCGAAGCGTAACCCACCCATACCCCTACATTTACCCCTTTACCTAACACTACGGGCAATTTAGCATGGCCAATTCACCTGACTTGCACATCTTTAGACTGTGGGAGGAAACCGGAGCCCCCGGAGGAAACCCACGCAGACACGGGGAGAACGTGCAAACTCCACACAGTCAGTCGCCTGAGTCGGGAATTGAACCCGGGTCTCTGGCGCTGCGAGGCAGCAGTGCTAACCACTGATGTGCAGGTTAGTTGGATTGGCCGTGCTAAATTGCCCTGTAGTGTCCAGGATGTGCAGATTAGGTGAATCAGCCATGGAAAATGTAGGATTACAGGGACGGGGTGGATCTGGGTGAGATGCTCTTTGGAGGGTCAATGTGGACTCATTGGGCCGAATGGCCTGCTTCTACACCATAGGGATTCTATGATTCTATGTCAAAGATGGAGTAGCAATCTATTTCCAATTCAGGATGGTAAGTGACTAGGAGCAAAACTTGCACATGATGGCATTATCATGTATATGCTGTCCTTGTCCTTCTATACTGTAATGGACATGGGTTTTGAAGGTGCCGACTAAGGATATTTGGTGAATCTTTGCAGTGTATCTTGTAGATAGTACACATTACTGATATTGAGTGTTAGTGGTGGGAGGATTGTATTTTGTGAATGTGATGTCAATCAAACTGGGTTGCTTTGTCCTGGCTGGTATCAATCATCTTGAATGTTGTTGGATCTGCACCCATCCAGGAAAGTGGAGGTATTCTAATATCCTCCTGACTTGTGACTTGTAGAGGACAAGCTTTAGGAAGGTAGGAGATGAGTTACTCACTATAGGATCCCTGATCTCTGGCCTATTCTGTAGCCATAGTATTTATAAATGTGAGGTGCTGCATTTTGGGAAAGCAAATCTTAGCAGAACTTATACACACTTAATGGTAAAGTCCAAGGGAGTATTGCTGAACAAAGTGACCTTGGAGTGCAGGTTCATAGCTCCTTGAAAGTGGAGTCGCAGATAGATAGGATAGTATTAAGTATGCTTTTCAGAGTATTGAGTATAGCAGTTGGGAGGTTATGTTGCGGCTGTACAGGACATTGGTTAGGCCACTGTTGGAATATTGCGTGCAATTCTGATCTCCTTCCTATTGGAAAGATGTTGTGAAACTTGAAAGGGTTCAGAAAAGATTTACAAGGATGTTGCCAGGGTTGGAGGATTTGAGCTATATGGAGAAGTTGAATCGGGTAGGGCTGTTTTCCCTGGAGCATCGGAGACTATAGAGGTTTATAAAATCATGAGGGGCATGGATAGGACAAATAGAAAAAGTATTTTCACTGGGGTGGCGGTGTCCAGAACTAGAGGGCATAGGTTTAGGGTAAGAGGGGAAAGATATAAAAGAGACCTAAGGGGCAACTTTTAAACTCAGAGGGTGGTGCGATTATGGAATGAGCTGCCAGAGGAAGTGGTGGAGGCTGGTACAATTACAACATATAAAAGGCATCTGGTTGGGTATATAAATAAGAAGGATTTGGAGGGATATGGGCAAGGTGCTGGCAGGTGGAACTAGATTGGGTTGGGATATCTGGTCGGCATGGACGAGTTGGACCAAAGGGTCTGTTTCCGTGCTGTACATCTCTATGACTCTATATGTATAGTCTTTACATGGATGTATTCAAAGAGTTAAACATAGCATACCTCCTAAGTTGAGGTTCTCATAGTGCAGTGGTCATGTCCCTCTTCATTCAGGAGTTCTGGCTTCAAATTTCACCTGCTCCAGAGAGATGTCATAACATCTCTGAAAAATATTACACCTCCTAACTCAACCACTCAATATATTTATTTTTATCGTATTTTGAAAACATGTAATTATTTTTATGTGGACTCAAGTGACTACCACTTCCCATCATCTGTATACCATTCTAGGCATCACATAGAAGATGAACTGATGATTAACTGGTTTATTTTCAAAGCAGAATGGAAAGGACACCAGTACTGAAAAACACTGATAGGTGTAGGGAATGCTGGATGACGAGAGAAATTGAGGCTTTGATCAGAAAAAGGAGGAGGTATATGTCAGGTATATCTAGCTAGGATTGAGTGAATCCTCAAGGGGTACACAGGCAATAGGAGTATACTCAAAGGGAAATCAAGAGGGCTAAGTGGGAACATGAGAACTTTGGCAAAGAGAGTTAAGGA
Organism: Chiloscyllium plagiosum; assembly: GCF_004010195.1. NCBI lineage: Eukaryota > Metazoa > Chordata > Chondrichthyes > Orectolobiformes > Hemiscylliidae > Chiloscyllium > Chiloscyllium plagiosum. The sequence continues at coordinate 77,070,621 of NC_057710.1, read as the reverse complement.
GAATCCAAAGAGATTCTACAAATACATTAAGGATAAATGAGTAACTAGGGAGGAGATAGGACTCCTTAAAGATCAACAAGGCTGTCTATGTGTGGAACTGCAGGAAATGAGTAAGATACTAAAGGAGTATTTCACGTCAGTATTTACTATGGAGAAGAACATAGAAGCTAGGGAATTTGGTGAAGTAGATAGTGATATCTTGAATGTGTCCATATTACAGAGGAAGAGGTGCTGGACATTTTAAAATGCATAAAGATAGATAATTCCCTGGGAACTGATCAGAACTTTGTGGGAAGCTAGGGAAGTGATTGTTAGTCATGGGTGAGGTGCAGGAAGACTGGAGAGTGGCTGATATGGTGTCATTATTTAAGAAAGGTGATAAGGAAAAGCCAGGGAACTACAGGCCAGTGAGCCTAACATCAGTAGTGAGTAAATTGTTAGAGGGAATTCTCAGGGACAGGATTAACACGTATTTGAAAAGGCAAGGACTGATTAGGGATGGTCAGAAGGGCTTTGTGCATGGGAAATCGTGTCTCACTAACTTGACTGAGTTTTGCGAAGGAGTGACAAAGAAGATTGACGAAGGCAGGGTCTATATGTACTTCAGCAAGGCGCTCAGCAAGGTTCCTCATAGTAGACTGGTTAGCAAGGTTTGATCATGTGGTCTTCAAGGAGAGCTAATCATTTGGCTCAAAGGTAGGAAAAAAAGGGTCGTGGTACAGGGTTACTCTTCAAACCTGTCATCAGCAGTGTGCCACAAGGATTTGTGCTGGGTCCATTGCTTTTCATCAATTATATAAATGATTTGGGTTTGAACGTAGGAGGTATAGTTAGTAAGTTTGCAGATGACACCGAAATTGGAGGGGTAGTGGACAGTGAAGAAGGTTACCTCAGAGTACAAATGAACCTTGATCAGAAGGGCCGATTGGCCAAAGAATAGCAGATGGAGATGTAGATAAATGTGAGGTGTTGCATTTTGGAAAGGCAAATCAAGGCAGGACATACACACTTAATGGTAGGCTCCTGGGCAATGTTGCGGAATAAAGAGATCTTGGATGAACGTCCATAGTTCCTTGAAGGCAAAGGTATGCTTGCCTTTATTTGTCAGTGCATTGAGTACAGGAGTTAGGAGGTCATGTTGCAGCTGTACAGGACATTGTTTAGGCCACTTTTGGAATACTGCCTGCAATTCTGGTCTCCCTGCTATAGGAAAGATGTTGTTAAACTTGAATGGATTCTGAAAAGATCTACAAAGATGTTGCGGGGCTTGCAGAGTTTGAGCTGTAGAGAGAGGCTGAAGAGGCTGGGGCTTTTTCCCTGGAGCATTGGAGGATGAGAGGTGACCTTACAGAGGTTTATAAAATCATGAGGGGCATGAATGGGGTAAATAGACAAGGTCTTTTCTCTCAGGTGGGGGAGTCCAAAGCTAGAGACCATTGGTTTAAGGTGAGAGGGGAAAGACATATAAGGACCTATAAGGCAATTTTTTTCACTCAGAGGATGGTGCGTGTATGGAACGAGCTGCCAGAGAAAGTAGTGGAGGCTGATACAATTACAACATTTAAAAGGCATCTGGATGGGTACATGAATAGGAAGAATTTAGAAGGATATGGACTAGATTATATGGCAAATGGGACTAGATTACTTTAGGATATCTGCTCATCACTGACTAGTTAGTGTTATGAAAGTATAGAGGTATACTATACCTTTAAGAGAGTTGAACGACTTAGCAAGCACACAGAGTACTGGAGAATTTACAGTGTAACATTTGGTCAAGCAGCTAGCAGTACCTGGGTTGTTATGAGTTATGAGTCAAAAACAAATTCAAATTCAGCCAATCAGTTTAAATTATGCCTCAAGATACTAAACTCCAATCAAGTTTGAATTTGGTATTTTGACAATATTAAAACCAATGAAATGATCCGATGCTTTACATAGAACATAGAACATTACAGCGCAGTACAGGCCCTTCAGCCCTCAATGTTGCGCCGACCCGTCATACCATCTGAAGCCCATCTAACCTACACTATTCCATGTACGTCCATATGCTTGTCCAATGATGACTTAAATGTACTTAAAGCTGGCGAATCTACTATCGTTGCAGGCAAAGCATTCCATACCCTTTCTACTCTCTGAGTAAAGAAACTACCTCTGACATCTGTCCTATATCTATCACCCCTCAATTTAAAGCTATGCCCTCTCATGCTCGCCGTCACCATTCTTGGAAAAAGGCTCTCCCTGTCCACCTTATCTAACCCTCTTATTATCTTCTATGTCTCTATTAAGTCACCTCTCAACCTTCTTCTCTCTAACGAAAACAGCCTCAAGTCCCTCAGCCTTTCCTTGTAAGACCTTCCCTCCATACCAGCCAACATCCTAGTAAATCTCCTCTGCACCCTTTCCAAAGCTTCCACATCCTTCTTATAATGCGGTGACCAGAACTGTACACAATACTCCAAGTACACTTTGGGGGTGTAAGACCAGGAAAAATTGAACAGTTGGAGGAGAACTGCTAAGCCACCAACATATGCACACTGCCCAGAAAATAGCTCACTCAAAGGTACCTTTATCTATCATTGACTCGTGAAACAGAAGTCCTAAGAAGAAGTAAAGAAGACAGAGGAAGATACAAAGACAAGATTCGACAGCTGGCTGGTTTTGAAATTTGAATTTTTCTGTAAATCTTAATTGGGGATTTATCGGACCAGTATTGTTGAGGGGAAGATAAAAGATAGGTTTAGGTAAATAAGTTATAAACAGTTATTAGTTAACAATTCTGTTAGACTTTAAAAAATAAAGTTGTTAATTTTTAAATAGTGACTTTTGGGATAGTTCTGTGCCTCTCGAATTTGCACAGATGACAGCATGGGATAAATCTTTTCTGCTTGCTGAGTTAAGTTAGTCGGGGAGGGTGGGGGAGGGCCTACCCCATGTTATAACATTGGACCAAAGGGCCTGTTTCCGTGCTGAAGACTCTATGACTCTTGTGATATTTTAGTCGTGCCACCATCCTTGCGCCAGGAATCCTGGGTTCAAGTCTCATCTAATCCTAGACAGGGTTATGAGAAAAGATATGGAAATGTGTTGCTGGAGAAGCGCAGCAGGTCAGGCAGCATCTAGGGAACAGGAGAATCGACGTTTCGGGCATTAGCCCTTCTTCAGGAATGAGGAAAGTTTGCCCAGCAGGCTAAGATAAAAGATAGGGAGGAGGGACTTGGGGGAGGGGCGTCGGAAATGTGATAGGTGGAAAAAGGTCAAGGTGAGGGTGATAGGACAGATTGGGGTGGGGGCGGAGAGGTCGGGAAGAAGATTGCAGGTTAGGGAGGCGGTGCTGAATTTGATGGATTTGACTGAGTCAGGCTGGGGGGAGGGGAAATGAGGAAACTGGTGAAATCTGAGTTCATCCCTTGTGGTTGGAGGGTTCCTAGCTGGAAGATGAGGCGTTCTTCCTCCAATCGTCGTTTCGCTGTGGTCTGACGATGGAGGGGTCCAAAGACCTGCATATCCTTGGTGGAGTGGGAGGGGGAATTGAAATGTTGAGCTACAGGGTGGTTGGGTTGGTTGGTCCGGGTGTCCCAGAGGTGTATGAGAAAAGATAACCCAGAAAGCAGTCAACAAACTCATGATAACTCATTGAAGTTCTGAACTTGTAATTTCTAGTTTTGCCTGGTACTTGTTATAAATAAATATCTGTGAGAAGTTGATGGTATCATTGATATTTTAAAAAGTTTATCGCCCAATTAGAAGAAAAAAACAATATTGCTATCAGCTCCCATATAATGGCCCAACTATAGAATAGACTACTAGCCCTGACAATTGTAACAGCAGGCAGTAAGGACAGCTGAAAAGAGGATATTTAAAATGGTTTACTATTATATCTCTCCAAGTCCATCAAAGAAATGTGTTTAAGTTGCTGCCCAGTTTCATGGGGACAAGCCATCTGAAATAGAAAGATTTATGTTGTGTACGTTTGGATTGCTATAGCATCTGAATGAAGGAATTAAATCTAAGGCTAACTCTGTAACCACAATTTAAACAGAAAGAAAAATGATGTCACAGCAGCAAGCACATCCTAATGGCCTAAATAAATGAATATTTACACCCAGCAGTATTGCTTTTATGCTTTAGATATGATCTGATAGCAACACAATGTCATTAGGTTACAAAGCGTTTGTTTTTATGCATGTAAGGGCTTGTTACATCAAGTAGTGCACACAAGATCTGTCACTGAGTTTGACGTTTAAAGGAGGCTTTCTTTAAAGGAGATTTTGGAAGTTCTAACTTTCTACATGTTGTTTGTTTCATTGAGTTGCAAGTTTATAATTATTTGTTATTTGTTCCTTATGATTACTTTCACATAAAGGGGTGTAAAGTTGCACTAATTTAGGACAGGTTATGATGTTGTGGTTTTAACAGGCAGAAGTTCTTGTTCTTACAAGGCACTGGGGAAAGAGCAGAGAAACTGGGAGTAATTTGATAACCGTTTCAATTGACTGCTTTCTGTGCTCTAAGATTCCACAAATACATGATTACAGATTACAGATATAGTCAGTAGTCTAATTATTTATCCATCAGTTTTGTTTTTCTCACATTTTTATTGTTTTAGAATATATGTATAGGCCAACAAAATAATCAAATAAATAAACGCAAGCAATATTTGCAGGTTACAATCAAAGCTCAAGACCTTTAGCAACCTCAGTAAACTGCTCAGTAAATGTCACTTTGTATTTTCTGTTTAATTACAGTCATTCATTCTATCTCACATTCCGACCCATTTCAATTTTCTCTCCAATTCTAATGTCAGTGGCAATCCATTCATCACAAATACATGCATAGAAGATTTTTCAAAAAATAATTACTAGAAATTATCTAAGGGATCATTTTTCTAACTTCTGTCAGTGGTTGTGATGATCTTTGGCCCAGACACATTACATGTGGGAAAATCAGTAATTTCTTTATAAAGTGGATTGTGTAATTAATTTCTATTCATTCGTGCAAAGTGGATAGTGGTGGCTAGGCCAGCATTTAATGCCCATACCTCATTGCCCCTAAGAAAGTGGTGGTGAGTTGCCTTCTTTGTTCACTATGACCTTGGGATTTAGGAGCAACAACTGTGCAGTTAGAAGGGAGATCCTGGAATTTGTCCCACGGCATTGAAGGAATAATAACATAGTTCCAAGTCAGAATGGGGAATTGCTTTCAGGGCAACTTGGCTATATTTGTCTTTTGGGATAGTACAGACTGTATGTTTAGAAGATGCTATCAGAGGTGATTTGCTGTAATGCATTTTGTACATGGTACACACTACTCACACTGTACCATCTTCCTTTGTGCTAGGTCTACCAGCGAGGCTACCTCGAAATCAAGGGCACTCACTCTCACCCACTTCTTTTACCCATTTTTGAATCAAGCCTGCAATGAAGTCAGGAGACAAGTGGCTCTGGTAGAATCCAAACTGACAGTCATTGAGCAGATTATTAGTTTGCAAGACTCCTTGACAGCACCATTGATAGCCCCTTCCATCACTTTACTGATTAAGTAAAGTAGATTGATAGATTGTTTAGAGTAGATTAACTACAGTGTGGAAACAGGCCCTTCGGCCCAACAAGTCCACCACCGGCCCTCTGAAGAGTAACCCACCTCCCTCTGACCAATGCACCTAACACTATGGGCAATTTAGTATGGCCAATTCACCTAACCTGCACATCTTTGGACTGTGGGAGGAAACTGGAGCACCTGGAGAAAACCCATGCAGACACGGGGAGAATGTGCAAACTCCACCCGAGGCTGGAATTGAACCTGGGACCGTGGTACTGTGAGGCAGTAGTGCTAACCACTGAGCCACTGTGCCACCCCATGACTGTATTTGGCCAAGTTGGATTTCTTCTGCTTTCAGAATCTATTTGGTTAATTTTTCACATTATCAGATGGATGCCAGTGTTTTACTCTTCTGGAACAGATTAGCTAGTCGCATGGTATATTCTGGAGTAGAAGTCTTCAGTATACCACAGGAACGTTGCCAGGACCGACAGCCTTTGTTGCATCCAATCCCTCCAGTCATTTCCGAATATCACGTGGAGTGAATCAAATTGGTTGAAGAGTGTGATATTGGAGGAGGCCAAAATGGATCATTTTTAAGATTGTTTGAAAAAGATTTTTAAGAGACTGCGTAAATCGTAAAGGGATCAACTGTAAACTTCTGGGATAACAGGACATAGTAATTCATATGGGAGTCTGTTGGCGGAAGAAATGCTCGATGTCTAGCCGCGTGTTGAACTAATTCATATGTCTTAGTGACCCTTGTAGCAACAGGAGCTAACTTAAGAACATAAGCTGTATGGCAGAATTGTAGACAATAAAGAAGCAGCACCTGGGGAAAAATGGGAAGGCATATTCACAAGAAGTTTGTAATGATTAGAACCAGGTGGGCCTCATTGACTATGAGGTTCTTGATTGGGGCCAATCAGGAAAGACTTGGCTGACCAATAGAAGCAGGAGATTTAAATGTCATTGTCACTGTCTTGTCACACGTGGAACTGGGATTTGAGGTTTGTCCTCCTCTCCCTGTAAAATGGTTGAACGGTAGGGTTCGGGGCCTAGCTTTGCTGCTCCCCTCCCTTGTAAAACTGCTGTCTTTTGTGTACAGCTGTCAATGTTTTTTGTAAACTGTTTTGTAACTTGTTTAATAAAATAGAAGCAGGAGATTAGAATGTCCTCAGTTGAGCACTGACTCTGAACTGGCTGGCCACAGCCCGTGTGTTGCTGAACTGACTTTACATTGGCTGACATCAAGTGGCACTGCTGGTTTTATTCCTTTTCCTTGAGAAAACGGAGAAAATATATATAGGTAACCAGGAGATTAGAATCTCCTCAATTCGGAGGACTGACTCTGAGCTGGCCACAGTCAGTGTGAACTGTGCACTAGTAAATAAAGGATGATTTGATGATGGGACCCCGCCTCTGTGCAGTTATTTCAGTAGCAACAGGAGAAAGCAGAATAAAAGCAAATTACTGCGGATGCTGAATCTGAAACCAAAAGAGAAAATGCTGGAAAATCTCAGCAGGTCTGGCAGCATCTGTAAGGAGAGAAAAGAGCTGATGTTTCAAGTCTAACTGACCCTTTGTCAAAGCTACAAAAAGGGAGAAATAGGGAGGTATTTATACGAGGCTGAGAGAAGGTGAGTCATGGCTCCAGAAGCAAAGGTAGCAATAAAGGGGTGATAATGACAGTGCAAAGAGAGATTATAGGGAGGTTAGGAGCTGTGAATGACCAAGGCTGAAGCCAGTGCTATGTGACAAAATA
>NC_057710.1:76926418-77062387 GCF_004010195.1 Chiloscyllium plagiosum | reverse complement strand
TGTGGGAGTCAGTGGGCTTGTAATGGATATTAGTGGATAGACTATTGCCGGAAATGGAGACAGAAAGGTCAAGGAAAGGAAGGCACGTGTCGGAGATGGACCAGGTGAAGGTGATGGAGGGATGGAAACTGGAAGCGAAGTTTATGAATTTTTCCAGGTCAGGACGAGAGCGTGAAGCCGCAACGAAATAGTCCTCGATGTACCGATAAAGCAGTTGTGGGAGGGGACCCCGGGTAGGCCTGGAACAAGAAATGTTCCACACACCCCATGAAAAGGCAGGCATAGCTAGGACTCATGGGGGTACCCATTGCTAACCTTTGATTTGGAGAAAATGGGATGAGTTGAAGGAGAAGTTGTTGATAGAGAGAACAAGTTCAGCCAGGCGGAGGAGAGTGGTGGTGGATGGAGATTGTTCGGGCTTCTTTTCGAGAAAGAAGCGAAAAGCTTTCAAGCCGTCTTGGTGTGGGATGGAGGTGTAAAGAGATTGCACATCCATGCTGAATAGAAGGTGGTTAGGGCCTACGAATTGAAAGCTGTCAATGTGTCGCAGAGCATCAGAGGAATCCCAAATGTGGGTGGGTAGGGAGTGAATAGAGGGGTAAGCATGGAGTCAAGGTAGGAGGAAATAAGTTCAGTGGGGCAGGAGCATGCTGACACAATGGGCCTGCTGGGACAGTCCTTCTTGTGGAGTTTGGGGAGTAGGTAGAAACGGGCTGTCCATGGTTGGGAGACTATGAGGTTGGAAGCTGTGGGGGGGAGGTATCCAGAGGAAATGAGGTCTGTCACGGTGTTGGAGACAATGGCTTGATGCTCAGTGGTGTGGTCATGCTCCAGGGGGAGGCAAGAGGAGGAATCTGAGAGTTGGCACTCAGCCTCTGCAAGGTAGAGGTCAGTACGCCAGACGAAAACAGCATCCCCTTTGTCAGCAGGTTTGATGACAAGGTTAGGGAGAAAGCAGAACATACCTGAAGAACATTCTCTTGTAACTGTCACCTTGGAGTTGGGTTAACCTTTCTGGCATGATGCCTCTATTTGGGAAGCCTGAATCATTTGACCCTGCTGTCAAAGACTTGGTCAGTATGTGGAAAGAATGTGATATTTTTTCCAGGGAAAAGACATTGGGGCAGACAAAAAATAACAAGTAATCCTGACTGCATGTGGACTCACAACATTTTTAGTTAAAAGGGGCTTAACTTTCCCAGAGGCATCAGACAGTAAAACCTTGCAAGAATTAATAGAGTTGGCTAAGGAATATTATGACCCCAAATCTCCTCTAATTCTGAGATGCTATTGGTTTTATTCAACTGTTAGAGAGTGGGGGAAATCTGTATTGGGATTTTTGACAAGGTTATGACAACTGGCATGTGATTTTGGGTTAACCTTGAATGAGATGCTGGAGGGATGTTTAGTACATGGGAGCAATGACGTAACCATGCAGAAGCACCTACTAGCTGAAGCCCAACTGGACTTCAAGCAAGCACTACAGCTGGTCATGTCAATAGAAAATGCAACAAGTGGAACATGGGAATTACAAGGGCATCCTAACAGAAGTGGACACCCTCACCTGTTCAAGTGAGTTTGGGAAATACCACTTGAGTATAGTCAATTGCAGAGCCCCACTTAAAGCATGTTCTGATCAGAGGGACCTGGGGCCAAGCCACGGCAGAACCCACAACAAAGCCGATCCTTGGCCTTGTGGCTAAAACGTTCTTCAGGATCTGGGCTGGCAAGCCATTGTAATTGCTGCTGGAATGCAGACTTGAGACAGTAAAGGAGTCCTAAAGGCCTGACTTGAGTAGGAAAACTCATAGGGCCAGTACCCAGGAGAGTGCAGACCTTGGAACATTCCCCTACATGTGGGTTGAAATATTTAAATTGCATAGTGACACCCAAGTCAGAGTCAATTAAAATTGGGCTCTGGTGAAATGGTCACCCAGTTCCCATGGAGGTCGATACCAGCTGTATCTGTGGTTGCAGAATCTGTCTTTTACAAGATTCACTCAGGGTCCAACCTTTAAGCTTGCGCAAGACCTTAGCCAGACTGAGAACATACACTGGGGAACCATTGCAGATTAAGGGTACGACTTCAATTCCACTCTCCTATGAGAAGCAGCTGGTGCAGTAGCACTGATGGCAGTAAAAGAGTTGGGCCCAAGCCTGCTGCAGGGGAATTAGTTGAGAAAGATTTACCTAAATTGGTTCAACAATTTTGCATTGGAAGCTGGCTGCCTCAGTGAAACACAGGAGTATTTCAGGAAGCACAAAGGGACCAAAGCCACATTATGTGTTAACCAGGACACAATTTGGGCTACGGGGAGAATGCGGGTAAGTGGAGTTGAAATGCCCATCAGCCATGATTGAATGGCGGAGTGGACTCGATGGGCCGAATTGCCTTACTTCCACTCCTATGTCTTATGGTCTTAATTCTGGGATTTTGCAAGGCCTGCCTAGTACCATTTGCCTTGCAAGCAAAAGTAGAGGCAGGAATCAGGAGGTGGGAGAGTGAAGGAATCATCAAACTAGTGCAGTTTGCAAATTCTCCCCATGTCTGCGTGGGTTTCCTCCAGGTGCTCTAGTTTCCTCCCACAGAATGGGCAGCACCAGTTGTACTGATTGTGAGGGCTGATGGCTCAGTCCACCTTTTTGAGGATTTTAAGCAACCGGCAAACCACTTCTCGCAGCTGAACTGACCCCTTGTGTAGAGGATTGTACAGAAATTTGGCAGGAGGACTAGCCCTTGATAAAGCTGGACATGAGGCACACCTACCTGCAATTATAACTAGATGAAGAGTCCCAGGAGTACACTACTTTTAATACCCATAAAGGTTTATGTCAATATACAAGACTGTCATTTGGGGTATCATCAGCTCACACCCTTTTCCAGCGGACCATGGAAAACATTTTAAAAGGGCTACCCCAGGTTGTCATTTATCTGGATGACATACTAATAATGGGGAAGACCAATGAAGAACACTTTTGAGAACTTGGACATCGTGCTTAAATGTTTCTCACAGCAGGGTGTATGGTTTAGAAGGGAAAAATGTGTGTTCCAGGCACCTCAAGTGACCTACTTGCATTGGAGTCAACAAAACTGGGTTACACCTCTTGGAAGAGAAACTGAGGGTGATCAAAGGAGCACCAGCTTCCACATCTATACTAGCGCTCAGGTCTTTCCTTGGGTTAGTGAATTATTGTGCAAAGTTCATACATAACCTAGCCTCCACCTTTCCACCCTTACACCCTCTATTGAAATAAAGGTCAGGCTTGGAAATGGCTGAGTAGTCAAGAAGTAGTCCTGAAGGAAATGAAAAGCAACTATTGCCCTCTAAGGTGTTGGCCCACTATGATCTGAAGCAAGAAGTAATGCTGACACACAATGCCTCCTCGTATGGTATCAGGGTAGTGTTGGCTCACTGGTGGCTCAGTGGAAAGAAACGCCCAATAGCGTATGCTTCGTGGACTTTGGCTGATGCCAAATGCAAATATGCCCAAATAGAGCAGGAAGGCATGGTGGCTCAGTGGTTGGCACTGCTGCCTCACAGTGCCAGGAACCTGGGTTTGATTCTAGCCTCGAGTGACTGTCTGCGGGGAGTTTGCACATTCTCTCCGTGTCTGCATGGGTTTCCTCTGAGTGGTCTGGTTTTCTCCCACAGTCCAAAGATGTGCAGGTTCAGTGAATTGGCCATGCTAAATTGTCATAGTGTTCGTGGATGTGTAGGTTAGGTGCATTAGTCAGGGGTAAATGTGTCTGGGTGGGATACTCTTTGGAGGGGCGGTGTGGACTTGTTGGGCTGAAAGGCCTGTTTCCACACTGTAGGAATTCTAATTCGAAGGTTTGGTGGTCAGCTTTGGTGTGAGAAAGTTCCACCAGTACCTTTATGGATGGGAATTCATCGTAGTAACAGATCACAAACTCCTGTTAGGGCAACTGAAGGAAGACAAGACAGTGCCTCCCATAACTTCAGTGCTGGGTTCTTATTCCCACTGTGTACGAATATAAGCTGGAACACTGTCCAGAAATTTGAGTGGCTAATGCAGATGCCTTGAGCCACCTCCCACTGGCAGATACTCCATCGATGGTGCCTTCCATGAAAGAGTCCATTTTAGTTTGAAAATTTCTGGACACACTCTTCCAGTCACCACTCACAATATACAACTGTGAGCACAAAGATCTGGTCCTAGCCAAGCATAAACAGCTGCTGGTAATGGGGGAAACAGAAGGGCCATTGCAACCAAGATTGAAACCTTTTTGGACCCAGCAATACCAAATCACCATTGAGGACAGCATGTTACTGTGGAGAGGAGTAAAGGTCTCGAGTAAAAGTCACTGCCAGATACTGGCCAAACTCCACCAAAGGTCATCTTGGGGTTTCCAAGATGATGATGCTGGCAAGAAACTGCCTGGTGGCCAGGATTGAATGCTGACATCGCTGCGTTGGTGGGACAGTGCCCAGAGTGCCAACAAGGACAAAAGTTGCCATCAGCAGCTTCCCCCTCTTTTGTGAGAATAGCCAGGAAAACTCTGGACTCCATTTCATGTCGACTATGCTGGCCTTTTTGTGGACTCAATGTTCCTGGTCATTATGGATGCCCAAAAAAGTGATTGGACTTGCATAAAGTTCATTCAGTAAACTCAGGGATGACGATTGTGAAGCTGTGAGCAATACACAGACACCCAGATGTATTGGTCACTGACAATGGGATGTCATTTTATACCAGGGAATTTGAATATTTCCTGAAGTCCAATGGAATTCGGCACATAAGGATGGATCCATACCATCCATTGTTCAATAGTCTAGTGGAAAGAAGGGTCCACCTGATAATCCCAGATCTCGGGTCGTGGCGGGGAGGGGGGGGGTTGGGTGCGGTGGCGGAGGGGCAGGTGAAGCGGTGGGTGTTGGTCAAACAGCAGCAGGAACGCTAATGCCGGCCACATGCTGCCTCTAAGTGAGATGGATAATTTAATTCAGTGGATGAAGTTTGGTGCCAGATCCATGGGAATGGCCTGTAAGGATAAGGCGGGGTTGACGCGAGATCAGGTCCCATAACTTACAAAGTTTGGATAGGTGATAAAATCCTGAACAAACATGTGGATCACCTGAAATCTGTTACCTTGCAAACAGGGCCGGAGCAAAGCATATTTGGCCCATCAGAACAGCCAGGAAGCCTGTCAGAAATCATAGGTTCTCCCCTGCCATCTAGTGTCGAGGAACCCTCAGAGTCTGAAATGGATTACTAAGATGAGTGGCAGAGCAAAGTGTGCAGAGGAACATAGATACTTTAGGTGAGTAAGCAAAGGTCTAGCAGATGGAATACAATGTAAATAAATGTGAAGTCATCCATTTTGTTTGGAATTAAAGTAAAAAAATTATTACTTGAATGGTAAAAAGTCGCAGCGTGCTGCTGTGCAGAGGGACCTGGGTGTCCTTGTGGATGAATCACAGAGAGTTGGTCTGCAGGTCCTTAATTAGGACGATAAATGGAATTTTGTCCTTCATTGCTAAAGTGATTGAGTTTAAAAGCAGGGAGGTCATGTTGCAGCTATATAGGGTGCTGGTGAGGCCACACCTGGAGTACTGCTTGCAATCTTGGTCTCCTTACTTGAGAAAGGATGTATTGGCACTAGGAGAGGTGCAGAGGAGGTTCACAAGTTTGGTTCCGGAATTGAGGAGGTTGACTTATGAGGAGAGACTGAGTAGACAGGGATTATATTCAATGGAATTTAGAATCAGAGGAACCGAACCTAAGGTGAAAACATTGCAGGAGAAGCAACAAGCAAAATACCAGGACTACAACCCTGGTCTTAGCTGGGAAGGGATGTAGTGATTGAAACTAGGTGAACCTCAACTACGAAGATCTTGATTGGGGTTGTAAACCTGGGCCAATCAGGAATGTCTTGACAGACAAAAAAAAAACCCTTCCCTGGTTGTGGGGGTGATTAGGGTGAAGTGCTCTTGCTGCTGCGGCAGCAGTTTGATTCACCGACAGAGAGTGCAAGTTTTCCTCTTCCTGTATAACCAGGAGATTTAAATCTCCTCAATTAAGGAGTGACTCCCAGCTGGCTGACTACAGTCAGTGTTGCTGTGCACTCGTAAATAAAGGGTGACTTGGTGACAGACCTGACCTCTGTGCAGTTATTTCAGTGGACAATAGTCTTTTCAAAGCAAATAACCTATTTGGCTAACTCTACAAATGAGTGTGGAACAATCACAGTCTTAATTTACTAACTAAATTCAGTGTACAAAGCTTTCGTCCTCACCATCCTTCTGTATGGCACCAAGTCATAAGTCCTATATCACCTCCACAGCAACCTGAGGATTCACCAGCAGGACTGTATCACAAACAGTGAAGTCCAAAAAGGGATAGGTTACATTGTCCAGCTGGATGACAATCACTTGCCCAAGCTTGTATTGTACAGAGACTATCCCTGATAAACAGAACAGAGGAGTTCCATCTGAACATTTCAAGGAGTCCCTGACAAATATCCCTCACTGCATCTCACATCGACCATCATGTATGTAAAAACATATAACCAGGAGATTAGATTCTCCTCAGTTGAGGACTGGCCACAACCAGTTTACTGTGCACTAGTAAATAAAGGATGACTTGGTCAGGGATCCAGCCTCTGTGCAGTTATTTCAGAATTGTGTGCGTCTGTGAACCAATTTAAAGAGAATAGAAATAAAAGCTGATAGTTCTGGATAAACGCATCAGGTCTGGCACATTTGAGGAATGAGAACAAGAGTTATTGTATTGAGTCTGATACCCTTCATTAGATTAGGTTAGATTCCCTACAGTGTGGAATCAGGCCCTTCAGTCAACACCGACCCTCCGAAGAGTAACCCACCCCGACCTATTTCACTCTGACTAATACACCTAACACTATGGGCAATTTAGCATAGCCAGTTCACCTAACCTGCACATCTTTGGACTGTAGGAGGAAACTGGAGCACCTGGAGGAAACCCACGCAGACATGGGAAGACTGTGCAAGCTCCACACAGACAGTCGCCCAAGGCTGGAATAGAACCTGGGACCCTGGTGCAGTGAGGCAGCAGTGCTCACCACTGAGCCCCTGGGAAAATGAGTCTGGGTGGGTTACTCTTCAGAGGGTCAGTGTGCACTTGTTGGGCCAAATGGCCTGTTTCCACACTGTCAGGATTCTATGAAACTCCTCTCCCACCCTAAACTGGACAGAATGCTAAAAACAGGTCACAATTTGCGAATTGGGCAATTATATAACCATACTGCAATTTTGCCAGAGCTGATCAGATCCTTTAAAAGATGTGATGAAAGGAATCGGATACAAGTGTCTGTGTGGAATCTGTGCCACCAGGAGTGTCTTGAACCTGGCACAGGAGATTCTGCAAGAATGTATAATTTGGGTGATAACTCCACTGACGTGGATGGAGTGGGGGTCCAATTGCAGGTGGTTTAAGAGCCAAAGATATTCAGTGAGAAAAGTGAGAGATCATACATTTCAGAGGCCAAGTTAAAACTATTGTGAGAGTGTACATGGTGAGGGAAGGGATACAAAAGCTTGTGGATCTTGTAAGATCATCTTTATTTTATCTGTGTATTAAAATAAGATATACATAAGTTAATACAGACTGTAACCTGCTTGTTAATTCATGGAAAAACAAATTCCTCTCACTCTCTTTCTATCAAAGGTGTGGACATGGGTACCCACACGGGTCCCAGTTACAGCTATCTCTTTGCAGGGTACATGGAACATTCCTTATTCCAGTCCTATTCAGGTCCCCACCCACAACTCTTCCACCAGTGTATCAATGATATTACTAGTGTTACTTCCCTCTCTCTCATCCAGAATTGGAAAAATTTATCACTTTCACTTTCATTTCCACTGCTCTCACCCTCACCTGGTCCATCTCTGATACTTCCCTTTCCTTCCTCGACATCTGTTAGTATATCTGAGGACAAGCTGGCCACAAATATCCATTTCAAATCTACTGACTCCCACAGTTACCTCAAATATATATCCTCACACACTGCTTCCTGTTAGGATTCCATCTCATTCTCCCAGTTTCTTCATCTCTGTCATACCTGTTCCATTGATCCCGACTTCAACAAGGGGGCCTCTGTAATGTCCACTTTTTTTCCCTCATCCAAGGATTGCCTGCTACCATGATTGATAGGTCTCTCAGTCATGTCTAATGGTATTCCCACATTTTAGTCCTCACCCACCCACCATCCCACCCACACCCACATTCATAGGATAATTCATCGCCATTTCTGTCACCTCCAGCAGGATGCCACCACCAGACACACATCCCCGTCTCCTCCACCTTCCAGCCCTCCCATGTCAGCCTCTGGAAGGATTGGGAACCTCAGTTGAGACCTCCTCCCTACACCTTCCCATGTAATCGCAGTTGTAACATCTGCCTGTTTACTTCCTCCCTCCTCACCATCCAAGGTCCCAGACACACTTTCCAGATGAAGCAGTGATTTACCTGCACTTTGCTCAATCTAGTCTACTGTATTTGCTGCTCACAATGTGGCCTCCTCTACATTGGAGAGATGAAACACAGACTGTGTGAACACGCAGAACACCTAAGTTCTGAACACAGAAACTGAGTTTCTGATTGCCTGCCATTTCAACATACCGCTGTGTTCCCTGGCCATAAAATGCATGTACCTATATTAGTGCAAAAATATCCTATGTGGATGCATGAGGTGCATGTCTGTCCATGCACACAAAGTAACCTGGCAGAAGCATGCAAGTTATCCCTGAGTCCCATAGTAAAGAGTTGAAACAGCTGTAGTGGCATTTGAGTTAGTCTGAAAGTAGGCACAATGATGGTGAGGCTAGTGGTTTGTTGATATTGATCTACATAGAACATAGATAGGACATAGAACATTACAGCACAGTATAGGCTCTTTGGCCTTCAATGTTGTGCCAACCTGTGGAACCAATCTGAAGCCCATCTAACCTATGCCCGTTCCATTTTCATCCATATGTCTATCCAATGACCATTTAAAATGCCCTTAAAGTTGGCAAATCTGATTTTTAAAAATTCCCACATATTTTCCCATCTTTCTTGCTAATACTCACGCCTCACTAAAGAGAAATCAGTTCTCCCCTCACACCTGCCCTACCCGTGGTTCTGTCAGGCAATTCCAACCAGCTGGTCCTTCACTGAGTGATCTGTGTCAACGTGTTGAGCTATGTCAGTACCACTTGACTAAAGCTCCCCAAAGCCCTCAGTGTATAGTGATATTTGTTCCATGGTATCCTGTGTAAACAGCCTGGAAATGGCTTTACGTTAGGTTTACTTGTTGCCGCTAATCCTTTGTTGTGGGAAAGGTCAACCAAAGAGTCTTTATCTAGGCTACATGGAATGTGCACAGCAGGAATGCACTTCAGTGTGAAGAGGTTGGGGATGGTTAACTAAATTTTTTAAAAAACTTTTCATTTGACCTAGCACACTGAACTTTAACAATAGTCATTGGGAACCCAAATAGATGGTCTCTTTTTATCAATCAATTGTTGCAACATATACTGAAACAGAATTATAACATTGGGTAGATTTTGCAGATCACCAAATATGACATAGTTTGCAAACTTACTTCAGCATATAATAATGCTGCAATTGGTAAAGTTCATGCACTAAAAACTAAATATCGGGGATCCAAGATGGCGGCGACCCAGCAAGTCTGAGTCTACAGTGCTCCTCCCAAGACTTGGGCAAAGTGGGTCACCCATCCCCACCACACTCACCAAATCATTTAAAATAGTTTTTACTTAATGTAATTAGTTGCTTAGTATTGAACTTACCTACGGTGGCGAGCCTTGTGGAAAAAATCTCCAAACGATGCGAAGATCGACACTTTCATTGAAGAGTCCCGATGCCGTTGGGACTCACTCTCGACCGCGCTGCAAAAGCACGACCGAGACATCAAGGAAATTGAGCGCCGAGTCGGAGGGGCGGAGCTAAAGGCCGCGACCTCCGAAACTACAGCACAATCAGCCTTGGATCAGGTTCGGACTCTCGAACAGCGAGTCCGGACCTTAGAGAATCACATTGACGACCACGAGAATCGAAGTCGTCAAAAAAATATTTGTTTGCTGGGCCTTCCCGAACGGGAAGAGGAAGGCCAGCTTACAGCATTCCTCGAGCAGTGGCTTCCACAGCTTTTAAATCTGGAGGTTGGATCAGGCCATGTAAGGGTGGAATGGGCCTACTGGATTGCAATACATGGGCCCAGCTCGAACCAGCGCCCTCGCCCGGTCCTGTTCCGGCTGCAGAGCTACAAGGAGAGGCAGATACTCCTAGAAGCCTCCAGAAATCTTGGAAAAGATCCCCAAGTCATGATCTATAAAGGATCCAAGATCATATTATTCCAGGACTTTTCCCCAGCTCTGGTCCGAAAAAGGAGGCGTTTGATGAAGTGAAGTGTTTAAGGGACTTAAATATTCAGTACTCCTTGCGCTACTTTAACCATAAAGGGTCCATGTATAACTTCGAATCGCCAGAAAAGGCCAAGGAATTTTTGGACTCTCTTAGATAAATTGTAAGAGTTAATTGATGTTGTTTCGCTTTCCCCCAACTCCGGTTTACATCCCTTTTTATATACATTAATCCCTTTTTTTTACCTTACTGTTTAATATTATCTTGGGGGGTGGGGAGAGGGATTTATTTATTTGTTCTCTACTTTATGATTTTCTCCCCTTTTTTTTATTCTATATATATATATATATATAGGCCGGGGAGTCTAATTAATGTTGGTGGGGGGAGGTGGTTACCTTATCCTATTTTATCTCTGTCTTTAGGAGCGGGATTGTTTTCCCTTGTTACTTTGTGTTATTATATTTAATTATTACTTGTTGAGGCTGTAATTTTATAGTTATATATGTTTATACATGGTATTAACATTACCAAATATATCCAGGTGTTGGTGTCGGTGGGGGGGGGGTGGGTAGGGTGCTCACTGGTAACTCTAGCTCTGTAGTATATTTGAATTTTCTTCATCCTATTGAGGAGCGCCTGGGTCAAGGGTGGAGCACTGGTTGAGAGAGGATATGATGGACTTTTGGAAAGGAAGTGATACCCCCTGGGAACAAGGGGGAAAATCTCCATTTAAATACTTTTTTTTTAATTTAGAAATAGTCTTTTATTATACTGTTATGAGTGTTTTAGAGAGCCTTTATTTTTGTGAATTTTATATGCTCTATGCTCGGGATGCTCTGGATAGGGTTTCCCCTCCCGAGGGGTCTCAGATTTGCCTGGACAATTATGGTTGATCAGTCGGTTAAGTGGTGCACCTGGAATGTCAAAGGGAGTAATTCACCAGTCAAAAGGAAGAAAATATTATCAAATCTCAAGAAAGAAAGAGTTGATATAGCTCTCCTACAGGAGACACACTTATCGGATAAAGAACATTTGAAATTACGACAGGGTGGATTTGATCAGGCCTTTTTTTCTTCTTTTAGCTCAAAAAGCAGGGGAATTGGTATTTTTATTCGTAAGAATTTCCCTTTCAAAATCCTAAATCATATAAAAGACGAATCTAGACGATATATTCTGATTAAAGCCCTTATAAATGGAGAGGAATATGGGATTTTAAATTTGTATTGCCCCCCAGCACATCCTTTTAAATTTATAACGGAAGCCTTCTCAAAATTGATGGCTCTTGGTACTCATCATACAATTATAGGAGGAGACTTTAATTGTATTATGGATCTGGAAGTAGATAGGATTCTCAAAAGTACTGCAGGAGTATCTCCCAGATCTAGACAATTGGTGGATTTGAACAAAGAATTAGGATTAGTAGATGTATGGAGATGCCTTCATCCACAGGGCAGAGATTTTTCTTTTTACTCTAATCCACATAAATGTCATACCAGAATCGATATGTTTTTTTCCCCTCGATATTTTAAAATTCCATATCATCCTGTAAAATAGGCAGTATAGCAATTTCCGATCACACTGCTGTATATATGGAAATCAAGGCGAGGAACAACGGGACATCCCCTCGGCATTGGCGTATGGACCCCTTCCTGATGAAAGATAGTAAATTTGTAAAGTACTTCTCTTAAGAATTTAAAACTTTTTTAGAAGTTAATTCAGATACGGCTAGCAACCCATCAATGATGTGGGAGACCATCAAAACTTACGCGCGAGGTTTGATCATCTCATACCCAGCGACCCAGAAAAAATTAAAGGGAGAACAACAGCGTCTGCTCGAAGCTCGCTTAAAAGCGGCTGAAACAGCATACGCTGACAGACCTTTTATTATCAAATTGCAAAGGATTAAGGCCCTTAGGACAGCTCTAAACACCATGCTTACCCAAATGGCTAAGAGGGAAATACTTGCAAAACAAAGGTTAGATGAATTTGGCGACAAACCGGGTAGATACTTAGCATTTCTTACAAAGAAAAAGAAGACACCTCAAACTATTACGTCTATCAAGGAAAGTACAGGTATTTTGACTCATGATCATAAAAGGATTAATGCAATCTTTAGAAAATTTTATTCTGATTTATATAAATCGCTGGATTGTGAAGACAGGACTGGAGGATGCAGTCATTTTTTAAAAATCTGACCTTTCCAGACCTAACACCGGAACAGGGATCGGTCTTAAATGCTCCCCTAACAGTCCAAGAAATACTTGACGCAATCAGACGACTTCAGAGTGGTAAGGCACCTGGCTCAGATGGCTTCCAAGCTGAATTCTATAGAGAATTTACAGGAATATTGGCTGGTCCACTTATGGACATGTATAACTATTCATACAGTCAGGGCTGTCTCCTGCCTTCGCTGAAAGAGGGGAATATCTCTCTTATCCTTAAAAAAGGATACACGTCATACAGACCAATATCCTTGCTAAATGTAGATTTTAAAATCCTCTCTAAAACATTAGCATTGAGGCTAGAAAGGGTATGCCACATATTATAAAGGAGGATCAGACGGGGTTTATTAATGGCTGTAGATCATCCAATAATGTCAGAAGGGTTTTGAATGTGATTCAAGCCTGCCATCAGGGAAAGATACCAGGAGTAGTAGTCTCATTAGACGCGGAAAAGGCTTTCGACAGAGTTGAGTGGTCATATTTGTTTTACACATTGGAAAGGTGTTTGCCAAATGGGTCTCAACTTTATATAGTAATCCCAAGGCAGTTGTGATTACCAATGGATTAGGCTCGGATAGCTTCAGTGTGGATAGGGGCTGCCGTCAGGGATGTCCTCTCTCGCCATTGCTATTTACGCTAATAATTGAGTCACTAGCAGAAGCTATACAGGCTGACCCTAATATAACGGCCCTGAGGATTGATACAGGTAAACATAAAATTACCCTTTATGCAGATGATGTTCTTCTATTTCTCAGTAATCCTCTGATGTCCGTACCTCGCTTAATCCAAGTTATTAATACATTTAGTGTATTTTCAGGCTACAAAATTAATTTCTCAAAATCGGAGGCTATGTCAATGGGTGGCCTTGCTATGATACCCCACTTAGTGGACGGATCCCACTTTCCTTTTTGGTGGTCCCTGGAGGGTTTTTTATATTTAGGTATTTTTATTACCCCAGTATTTGGCCAGCTATACAAGGCTAACTTTGTGCATTTACTGGAAAGGATAAGGCAGGACCTCCAGCGATGGGGAGACCTTCCAATTTCCTGGCTAGGTAGAATAGCACTAATTAAAATGAATGTCCTGCCCTGTCTCCTATACCCTATGAGAATGCTTCCGGTGATGCTGCCGAGGCTGGCACTATGTAAATTATATGGCTGGTTGGGTTCCTTTATCTGGAATCATAGACGGCCCCTCATTAAGCTGAAGAAGCTATAGCTTCTACAGGCAAGGGGAGAATTGGATTTCCCAGATTTTAGGAAATATCAGTTAAGTTTCCTATTAGGTTACATAGCTGATTGGGTCTTGTCTGATCCACAATCAATCTGGCTGGACATCGAGGCTTCTCAAATAAAATGCCCACTTATTAACCTTTTATTTTCAGACAAGAGGAAAATCATTACGGACCACTGTAAAAACCTTATAATACTAAACA
The DNA here is from genome assembly GCF_004010195.1 of Chiloscyllium plagiosum. NCBI lineage: Eukaryota > Metazoa > Chordata > Chondrichthyes > Orectolobiformes > Hemiscylliidae > Chiloscyllium > Chiloscyllium plagiosum. The sequence goes on along the minus strand of NC_057710.1, from coordinate 77,048,362 downwards.
CAATTAAATAATGAAATATAACGCGGCAAAATGAGGGCGACTCACATAAAACATCCCCCTATGCTCCGATAGTGGGAGCATGGGGATTTCAACCGGGGCTTACAGATGCCACTTTCAAACTGTGGAGATCCAGGGGTATCTCCTGTTTAGGGGATTTGTTTAAAGAAAGGGTACTGATGTCTTTTGAACAGCTGCGTCAGAAATTTGGATTATCTAATGGAGACCTCTTACGATATTTCCAAATTCAACATTACATACAGAAGAAGACTATGTTATTAGATAGTCTTTATAAATCAGATAGAGAACGTAGAGTGCTATGGCCAATGGGGGTATCTTCTGTCAGTACTATTTATCATTTATTACATGATGAAGTATCAGGACATATGGACAATCTGCTTAAAAATGGGATCAGGATTTGGGACTAAAAATCTCTATAGAAACGTGGAATGACATTTGGGAAAACGCCAGAAGAATCACCATCTGCAACAGAACTCAGGCCATTCAGTTGAAGATACTTCATAGGGCCCATATAGCACCGGACCGATTGGCAAAATTTAAGGCAGGAGCATCTCCAATGTGTCCCAAATGTAAAATAGAGGTGGGCACTCTTGTACATTGCTTATGAACCTGTCATAAGATCTGTAGATATTGGACTAAAGTAGCAAGTGCTCTGACAGAAATCTTAGGAACGGAAATTAGAGTGGACCCTGAATCTCTCCTTTTGGGCTATTCGAACTTACCCTCCCTGGATATGCACGGGAAGAGATTATTTTCTATTCTCTCTTTCTGTGCGAGGAAAAATATTTTGGTAAACTGGGTGGTACAGATTAATTATGGAATGTATTCCCCTTGACTTCCTTACAAAAATGGTGCACCAAAAGACTGCATTATTCCATGAAATATGGCAGCCCTTCTTGAATTATATAAATACGATATTTCAGCCATCCTAATAAGGGCTTTTATTTAATTGAGATGGCGAACCTGGCTGGTCCGGGTCCCTTGGGAGAGGAATCCCACACGAATACGGGTTTTGTTACATTTGATGTTAATACATTCCGAGCATGTATCTCACTACCCAATTTCTATGTTATCCGTTGGGTTTTTATTTCTCTTATTTGAATAATGTAAGAGACTAAATTATACACTCTGGTTAGTTGTAGGTTAGATTAGTGGTTAGTTGAGTTTTGTTTTTTTTCTCAGTATTTTTCTTTTGTTAAATTTTGGTTATTATTTATTTAAGATTTAATTATATATTAATGTTTATACTTGGTTTTTTTTATTTGTAAACTTGTAAAAATATGTTAAATTTTAAATAAAGATATCTATAAAAAAACTAAATACCTTTATACTACATTACTGTTTACATTATTTAAACATTTAATGCAAAAACATTTTAGTTGTGATTTTTAACCATTTTCATTATGCTTTTTATCACAATTTGTCGATTAAAATTTCTACGTTATAATTATTGATGAATATGATTACCTCAAAATAGCTTCTATTTTATAACCAACATGGGGGGGGTTTGCTTCATTACTATGAAGTGATTTTTGTCAGTTTTGTCTTGAGCCACACTATTTGTTATACTGATTAGCGGTTTCAGATAAATGAATTTTGCAATTCATTCTTTTTGTATCCATAAACTATATATGATGCTATAGTACTAAATGTAATTAACATTTAAATTATCCGGAAATGTCGATACTTGGGCATCTTGAACCTTGAAGTCTGGATTGCTATGACAAAAGGTTGAATCATTTTAATACAGGATCAGAATTTGGGCTGCATACAGAAGAGTTAATTTATTCAAAATGTATGCTAATTTCCAGTACAATTAGGGGGTGCACAAGATCTACAGTTTTGCAATTGACAGGATAATGAAAGCAAAAGCTGCTATCTCAGAAGTTCCATTCTTTGTCCTCATACATGAATTCTGTTTTAACAAGAAAGCAGAATTAATGTTTTCAGTCCAGTGACTCTTCATCTGGGTTTCATAAGATAATGAAGAATCTCCAACCTCAATATGTTAACTCTGCTTTCTTCCCACAGATGCTGCTAGCCCTGCTGAGTTTCTCCAGCAATTTATGCTCTAAATTAATTCTTAAATGTCTAAATTTGTGAATGATTCCAAATTCATGCAGGCGGTGGTTAGCGGCAGCATTTACAGAGTTTAGTTCATACTGAGGGGTGCTGAAATAAATTACAAAAGGACATAAATATTCACACAGAATGGACAAAGCATTGGCAAAGTTTAACACAAATACATATGACAAATTATATTTGACTGGTTGGTTTGGAGAACAATGGGATCTCAGAGCACAAAGTTATAGTACAGATTTTTAAGTATAAAAACACAAACCAAACACTAGGCTTTATTTCTATAAAGATAAAAATACAAATTATTCTAACTTGTATAGAACCTTGTTAGCGCTAAAAATGTGTTGCTGGAAAAGCGCAGCAGGTCAGGCAGCATCCAGGGAACAGGAGAATCGACATTTCGGGCATAAGCCCTTCTTCAGGAATGAGGCCTTGTTAGGCCATACTTAGAATACATTAAACTAAAAGCAAAATGCAGTGGATGCTGGAATTCTGAAATATAACCAGTAAATGCTGGACATACTCAGGTGGTTGGGCAACATCTGTAAAGAGGGAAACAGTTAACATTTTCCAAGTTGCATATAACTCCTCTTTTGAGCCAGGTTGATATTTCTCTAGCATCATCTGTTGTTATCATGTATAAAGTCCAAAGCGGAGTCCCTAGAAAAAAGCTGAAGAAGATGTAACCACAAAGACGCTAGCCACTGAGCAGAGCACTTGGAACCAAGAGCAAGCACCAGAAAAAGTGCGCAGAATTCAGTGTCCCACCTATCTCATTAACACCACTACCTATGGCAGAGCCTGTAGTTCCAGAATTAGATTATTCAGACATTGCAGAAACTATCCTAACCATGACGTGAAATGATTCATCCCCGATCCTGAAAGACTGCAGATGAAGAAGAAATAGAAATATTACAAAGAGGCTCTGGAGAGGTTGCAGTGAACATTTATAAGGTTGATTCCAAAAACACATTGTCTTACAAATCAGGAAAGGATTGACAGGCTGGAACAAAGGGATGACCTAACAGAGATATTTTAAATTACGAAAGGTTTTGATAGACTGGAAGCAAATAGAACATAGAACAATACAGCTCAGAACAGGCTCTTCGGCCCTTGATTTTGTGTCGACCTGTGAACTAGTCTAAGCCCATCCCTCTACACTGTTCTATCATCATCCATGTGCTTATCCAAAGACTGTTTAAATCTCCCTAATGTGGCTGAGTTAACTACATTGGCAGGCAGGGCATTCCACACCCTTACCACTCTCTGAGTAAAGAACCTGCCTCTGTCTTAAATCTATCACCCTCAATTTGCAGCTATGCCCCCTCATACAAGCGGATGTCATCATCCTAGGAAAAAGTTTCACTGTCCACCCTATCTAATTCGTGGATCATCTTGCATATCTCAAGAAGATTTTACCTTGCAGGGAAGAGAGTAACTATAGGTTGGTAATTCAGAGAACACGTCTTTACCCAAATAATGGTGATAATGTGGAACTTAGTACTGTGAAGTTAATAACACCGATGCATTATAGGGAGCTGGACAAACTTTTCTGGGAGAGGGAAATAGACGGTAAGAGCAATAAATTGAAATGAGGAAAAATGAGAGGAAGTTTGAGTGCAGCATAAACATCTCTATGGACTAATTGGGCAGAACTGTTTCTATACCATATGGACTGATTGGGCAGAACTACCTGTTCCCGTACCATATGGACTGATTGGGCTGAATGACCTGTTTCTGCACCATATGGACTGATTGGGCTGAATGACCTGTTTCTGCACCATATGGACTGATTGGGCTGAATAGCCCATCTATGTAATCTAATACTTTAATTGTAGAATTTTCAAAGTACTGTGTTGCCTCAGTGAAGATCATGCAAGAACCAAGGATTGCATCAAATTAATTATGTCTGCCATTGCAATCTGACCTACAAGCAGCCATTGAAATGCAACAAAAAAATCAGTCTAATTTTAGATGTACTAAATCTGAAATGACCCTGGTGGCTTTGATCTTAACGGTTTGGAAGTCTCAGAGTTGTAAAATAAGGATGGTGTTCTCTACTTTGATTGTTTGTTCCACATTGAGTGATGAAAAGCAGCTCTGCAAAGAGTATTTTTCTTTCAATCTTCCTCATCTCAATTTATTACTGTAACCATCTATTTTCCTCTCCTGAAAATTTTGTCCAGCTCCCTATAACGCGCTTATATTATTAACTTTAGGCACTCTCCACTGTACTAAGTTCCACATTCTCACTACTGTTTGGGTAATTACTATTTGGCACTTCTGCAATGCAACATTTCATCATTCAATTCAAAAGCTGTTGGAATGAATACCCATGATTCAATAATATATTGTTTTGAAATGGTTTATATAGCACGGTAAATAAACTGGTAATGTCTTATCTGTCTTGTTAGTGATTCTATATTGGTGCAATTATCTTAATAGTGGAATTTATTCATATTTATTTTTAATCTAAAATTGAGTGATTTACTCTAGAAAGAGACAAAAAACTGCAGATGCTAGAATCCAAAGTAAAAAGGCAGGATGTTGGAAGAACACAGCAAGCCAGGCAGCATCAGGAGGTGGAGAAGTCAAAGTTTTGGGTGTAACCTGAAGGAGGGTTACACCCAAAACGTCAACTTCTCCACCTCCTGATGTTACTTGGCTTGCTGTGTTCTTCCAGCGTCCTGCCTGTCTATTTACTCTAGAGAGAGGCAGAAAGGCCAGGGGAAATCCCATTGAAACATACAAGATTCTGAAGTGGTTTGTTTATTGTTGTTGGGAAATTTAAACCATAGGGGCAGAGCCTCAGGATAAAATGTTGGACACTTAAGGCTGAGATCAGAGTCATAGAGGCATATAGCATAGAACATCCACAGTCCTCACTTTCTCCTAGCATAGAAACAAGCCCTTCAGCCTCCCAGGTCTATCCTGATCAACAAATACCAAACTGTTGTAATCCAAATTACCTGCACTTAGTCCATAGCATATTATGACCTGGCATTTTAAGTGCTCATGCAGATGCTTCTAAATGTTGCAACAGTACCTGTTGCCACCACACTCTCCGAACATATGTTCTATGTTTCTCCCACCCTCTAAATGAAAAAAGATTTCTCACAGATGTCTTCTAAAATACTTACTCCTCACCTTAAACTTGTGCCCTCTGGTCTTAGCCACATATGCCATGGGGATAAAGTTTTCATGATCTATCCTATCTATGCCTCTCATAATTATACCTCGGTCAGGACCAACATCCCCCCAACCCACCTCCCCACTGAAGCAAATTCTCCAGGTTCTCCAAGGAAAGCAAACACACCCTATCTATAACTGACGCGTTTCATTTCAGGCAACATCCAGGTGAATCTGCTTTGCACCCTGTCCAGTGTAATCACATCCTTCTGGTAGTGTGGTGACCAGAATTGCAAAAGGTGTTCCATCTGTGACCTAACCAATGTTTTATAAACAACATTTCTATAGACAATGTTTTATAACTACTGTTTTATAAAGTTTTAACAAGAATTCCTTGCTCCTACATTTTACTCCAGGCTAATGAAAGGCAAACATCCCGTATGCCTTCTTCATCACCCTGTCTACCTGTGCTGATACCTTCAGTGATCTATTGACTTGCACATCAATGTCCCTTTGTTCCCTTTGCTCTCTATGGACCTGTCATTCATTGTGTAAAACCTTCCCTTGTAAAACCTCCCAAAATGTGTCACATCGCACTTATCTGTATTATATTCCACCTGCCATTGCTCTGCCCAATTTACCAGCTGATTAATTTCAGACTATAACTTGAGCCTGTCCTCTTCACTATCAACAACCCCACCAATTTTCGTGTCATCTTCAAACTTAATCATTATTGCTTGTACATTCACATCCAAGTTGTTAACATATATAACAAACATGAGGGGTCCCAGCACCAATTCTTCTGGTACACCACTGGTCACAGGCTTCCACCATCACCCTTTCCCTCCCATTTGGATGCCAGTTTTAGAACCAGTTTGCCAACTTGCTTTGGATCCCAGGGCTCTTACCTTTTGGACCAGCCTTCCACATGGAATCTTGTCAAAAGCCTTGTTGATGTTCATATAAACCACATCCACTCAACACCCTCATCAATAAATTTAGTCATATTTTCAAAAAACTCAATTAAATTGGCAACAGGATCTCCCTTCAACAAATCCATGCTGCAAAGAAATTATTTCACTCAAATGGTTGTAAATTTTGAAATTCTTTTCATTCAAAGGGTTATAGGGAGTCCATCACTGGATACATGTATGGTTGGGACAAACAGACATTTGATCTCTAAGGGAATCAGCAAAGAAGGGAATGGGAAGAAAATGGAAGTTGAATCTGAAGATCAACCATGATAGTTTTGATTGGTAGAGGGAGCTCGACAGGTCTTATGGTCTACTCTTCTTGTTCCTTATATTCTTGTTACTTGCTAGTGTCGGATGATATTCAAAGCAACCTTGCATCTGAAGTTTGATGAACAAGTGTTTTTTGATAAATGGGGAAATGCAAAACCAAATATTCTCTTGTTGCATGTCAGACTGAAACACTTATAAAGCACCCATTTTTGAAATGTGGTAGAATATTTTACAAATGATGAACAACAAGGCAGTTAATCCCTCAAATATTGCAAAGGCAGTTGAGTATGGTGTATACCATAGCTCTTGGTGAACGTATCCTTTTAGGAGTGAAACACAGATTGTTCACCTGAAAAATCAAGTCTCAGTGTTTCTACCATGAAGGTTATTTTGTTAGTTTGTGTGTATTATGATCTACACTGTATTGCACTCTATGAAAAACTGGCAAAAAACAAATGGACCTTTCAATAGTCCCCAAGAAACATTGCAAATTGGAGGATAGCAAGATGAGGATAGGGTGGGCACTTTGAAAGAACAATAACCACCTAATTGGAAAAATACATTTACTTTCCTTATGTATAATCAGTATTATAATAATGCAAGATTTCTTTTAAAAGGGGGCTTAGTGAACCTGATCTTAGTATGAATGTTTGTTGAACATAGTTCTGATTGATTGCCATTGAACTTGGTTGAAAAAGAGCAGTTTTGTTACGCATACAGCATAGGGAATATGGTCATCCTGGAGGTAAAGAATAACATCAACAGCATTCTCGGAGCTCATACATCAGATGGACTATGGCAGTTCAAGAGAACAACTTCTGAGCTTAAGCAAATACAAAATGGGTAGTAAGTAAATGATGAGGTAAAAACAATGATTGCAGATGCTGGAAGAGCACAGCAATTCAGGCAGCATCCGAGGACAGGCAAAATCCGAGGACAGGCAAAATCGACGTTTCGGGCAAAAGCCCTTCATCAGGAATAAAGGCAGAGAGCCTGAAGCATCGTGTAGGTCTCTTGCCTACATAATGCGGCAGGAAACTATGTTGCACACATTAGACAAAAGCTGACCCATCTAAAGTACTCGGACTATAGTATTTCCAGTCAATATTTGGAAAGTTAAAGACCTCCATAACAACTATCCTGTTACTCTCGCTCCTATCCAGAATTATCTTTGCTATTCTTTCCTCTACATCTCTGGAAGTATTCGGAGGCCTATAGAAAACTCCCTACAGGGTGACCTCTTCTTTCCTGTTTCTAACTTCAGCCCATACTACCTCAATAGACGAGTCCTCAAATATCCTTTCTGCCACTGTAATACTGTCCTCGACTAATAATGCCACACCTCCCCCTCTTTTGCCATGTTTTCTCTTCTTACTGAAACATCTAAATCCTGGAACCTGCAACAACCATTCCTGTCACATTTCAACTCCCCCTCCCACTCTGCCGAGGACATGGAGGTCCTGGGCCTCCTTCACCGCCGCTCCCTCACCACCAGATGCCTGGAGGAAGAACGCCTCATCTTCTGCCTCGGAACACTTCAACCCCAGGGCATTAATGTGGATTTTAACAGTTTCCTCATTTCCCCTTCCCCCACCTCATCCTAGCTTCTAACCTCCAGCAACTCGATCCCCTGACCTGTCCGGACTTGTCCGACCTGCCCAGCTCGTTTTCCACCTATCCACTCCACCCTCTCCTCCCTGACCTATCACCTTCATCTCCTTCCCCACCTACCTATTGTACTCTATGCTACTCTCTCCCCACCCCCACCCTCCTCTAGCTTATCTCTCCATGCTTCAGGCTCTCTGCCTTTATTCCTGATGAAGGGCTTTTGCCCGAAACGTCGATTTTGCCTGTCCTCGGATTTTGCCTGTCCTCAGATGCTGCCTGAATTGCTGTGCTCTTCCAGCACCACTAATCCAGTAAGTAAATGATGACCGTGCCAGTGAGACTCAGATTCCAAAAACAAATAAAAGGTACAATTCAATCCCTGTACTGACTGGGGTAATTTTCAGATCTTGCCTTCTCACCTCCCCTCATAATATGTCATAGTTTGAATTATGATTAGCAATGTGAAAGGTGCAACATAGAAAGAGGGAGAATGAATTTTCAGATGATCAGGTGAATTTTCAGATGATCAGAATGGTTCACAAAATATATCATGCCAATAATAGTGAGGGAATTCTAAAGTTGCACTACAATTACATAGAAAAAAAAGAAAGACAACCATTTACATTCCATATTACTGCAGATCAGAAATATTCCAAAACACTGCAATACTTTGAAGTATAGTGACTGATGTCATCAGAGTGAATGAAATAGAAGCAGGAGTAAGTCATTCACGCTCTCGAGCCTGCTTTGCAATCAATATGATCATTGTTATCTTCTTTTCAATTTTCCTGCCTGCTCCCCTTGCCCCAAAATTAAAACTCTATCACTCATATTCTTCAATATACTTTACAATGAAGCATTCACTACTCCCTCTAGGTAGACAATTCTGAAGTTTGGCAATGCTCTCAGTGAAGACATTACTCCTCAGCTCAGTTCTAAATAATTTACTCTTTAACATGTGATTCTGCCCCACCATTTTGATTCCACTGTCAGGGCAAACAACCTCTCAATATCTACTCTGTCAAGCCCCTTCACAATTTTGTAATTTTCAATTAGATCACTGCTTGTTCATCTCGTTTCATCAAACAGCAGACTGGGATTTATGATTCTGAGAAGGACATCTGAACTGTTTCTTTGCTGTTTGACTATGATTTCTTAACACAACCCGCCATTACATGAAGGATCTTAGCGGTTTCTGGTTACCTAAGCCTTTGAGTATTTTTCATTGGTGCTCCTTCTGGTGAGAAAACATGATACCGAGAAAGAGCAAGGTTGATGACCTCCTGTATCGATAAATGCTGTTGGGAGACAATTTCCTTCCCGAACTGCAGGAGGAGCACAAGCCTTGTATGTGATACCCATTGGCGAAACTTGTGCAGTTTGTGTAGCAGTGTCATATAACTGGACATAATTAATACATTTCCGAATTTCCTGCGCAAAATTCGGACTGACTCTTCGTACTACATCTGAACAAAGTGGTGTCAGTTTCTTGTACTCTGCAGTTGCATCAAATAGTAAGCCATAAAAGCGATTTCAGCATCAGTGTCAGAACAGGATTCACTCCTAATGAACTCCAAAAAAAATCTGAGCGTCCATATGAAATGCACACGCTAGAAAATTAAGGAATTCTGTGCTTCTGAACGTAGGAATAAATAGAAATGTTATTTTCCGTTACGTTGAAAAATTTACACAAGTCACATCAATCACCATCGAAAACTGAGGTACAAGTCATTCTTAGGAGAATCACAAAGTTAAAATGTCCCCTGTTTGCTGACAAATCGCAACATAGGAACGACAAAAGGCGATTTAATCCTCGTGCCATATACCTTCCTTGGCCCATATACCTTTGATTTACGAATGTCTATCAACCTCAGATTTAAAGTTAAGAATTGATTTTGCATTAATTGCTATTGATGGAAGAATTTCAAACTTCAACCATACTTTGTGTAGAAGTCTTCCCTAATTTCACTGCTGAAAGGTCTGGCTCTAATTATTGGATTGTGTCTCATGGTCCTAAACTCACTTATCAGTGAAAGTAGTCTCCCACTATCCAGCCTATCGATTCTCCTTAATACCTGGAAAATTTCAAACAAATGTTCTAAATTCCAAGGAATACTCACTTTTGTATTCTAATCTGGCAATTTAGCTGTCGGAGACGACATACTACCTGGCCAGGCAACAATTCATTTCCTCCAAAACCAATATATATTACCAAAGGTGTGATGCCAAAATTTACTTATAATACTCTAGGTCTAGCCACTGTTTTGACGATTTAAAGCATGACTTCTCCTGTCATATGTTTGAGATATAATGGCCACCAATCATGAGCATTATTAATTGTTTTCTGAACATGTTTATTACAACTACTGATTTATGCACTTGAAACCCCAAGAATAGTACAACTTTAATTATTTATAGCAGTTCAGAAAGTACCCGGTTCCACCTTTTTAAGACTAAAATCTATTTGCTAGTTTTGATTGTTCACTTAATCTCTTCAGGTCTCTTTACAATTTTGCATTTCCAGCTACAATCCCAAGTATCTTCACATCAGCAAAGTTGATTATGTGGTTTTCCAGGACATCTCAGCAGGAGCATCTCGGCTTGTGTACTTTTCCCATACATCATCAGTTGCTTTATTGATAATCTTTCCTCCAGCAAAAGGGCAGTGGATGGGAGGATGTCTATTGATGGCTGCATAATATTCAATAATATCCATGACTGTTTAGATACTGAAGTAGTCCATGTCCAAATGCAGCAGGCAATGAACAATGTTTGGACTTGGGTTAATAAGTTGCAAGTAACATTCATGGCACACAAGTGCCGGACAGTGATCGCATCCAAAAGGGGAGAATCTGTTTACCAACCCTTGAAATCCAATGGCATTATCATTGCTCAATTACAGCTATCAAAATGCTGGAGGTTATCATTGACTATAAACTGACTTGGACTAGACATAGAGTACAGGAGTTAACAGGTTATGTTGCAGCTGTACAGGACATTGGTTAGTTCACTTTTGGAATATTGTGTGCAATTCTGGTCTCCCTCTTATCAGAAGGATGTTGTGAAAATTGAAAAGGTTCAGAAAAGATTTACAAGAATGCTGCCAGGGTTGGAGGGTTTCAGCGATTGGGAGAGGCTGAAAAGGCTGGGGCAGGTTTCCCTGGAGCATCGGAAGTTAAAGGGTGACCTTGTACAGGTTTATAAAATTATGAGGGGCATAAATAGGGTAAATAGACAAGGTCTTCTTCCTGGGTTGGGAGAGTCCAGACCTAGAGGGCACAGGTTTAGGATGAAATGGAAAGATTAGAAAGGGACCTAAGGGGCACTCTTTTCAAGCAAAGGGTGGTGTGTGTATGGAATGAGCTGGCAGAGAAAGTGGTGGTGCCTGGTACATTTACAGCTTTTAAAAGACATCTGGATCGGTATGTGATTGGAAGGGTTTAGAGTAATATGGGCCAAATGCTGGCAAATGGGACTAAATTAATTTACGATATCTGGTCAGCATGGATGAGTTGGACCAAAGGATCTGTTTCTGTGCTGTACATCTCTATGATTCTATGACTCTATGTGAATACTGTGGCTATAAGAACAGGTCAGTGGCTGGGATGTCTGGGAGTGAATCATCTTCTGATTTCGCAAAGCTCGATAAGACACAAATTTGGATAATGATGGAATTCTTTCTAATTGACTCAATGAGTGCATCTCCAACAACAATCATGAACCATGACTACCAGCTCAGACAAAACAATCTGCTTGATCAGAACCCTAACCACCAACCTAAGCATTCATTTCCTCTATCACTGATGTGAAGTGACACCATTGTACACTATATACAAGTAACATTGCAGCAACCCAGTAAGAGTCCTCACAAAAATGCAATCTCTACAGCAGGGAGACAGCAACTGCACAGGAACACCACTAGTCCCAAGTTTCCCTCCAAGCCACACCCCTTCCTGGCTTGGAACCATAACGCCATTTCTTCACAGTCACTGATTCTGACACAATATTCTGAAACTTATTCCCAAACATGAATTACAGCACTTCAAGATCATTGTCACAAGGGCAATTAGGGATGGGCATCACCTGCTCACATTGTTAATGATGTCCATATCCTGTGAATGAATGAAATGAAAAAAAAAGTACTGTTAGCTTCATGGGAGAGTCTTGTTGCATCCAAGTTCCAAATGGATGAATTGGGAGTTCAGAGTCAGGTATATGGCCTGGTTTTATGGCTTGATGCTCGACAAGCTGGCTTGAGAAAGGGCTCTGCTGTTAGATAATCTTGCTACCCAGTTTATAGGACATTGCAAAGATATCTCTAGTAGTTCTTCTCTAGTATTTTGAGCTGTCTGCTGTAGGTTATCCAAATCACTGAAGCATAAAGGAAGGTGAAGATCATTGCTAACTAGTTAGCCTTGACTCTAGCCTCAAGGTTTAGCGCCTGATCCTCAAGACCCTCTTCCTGCATAGATTGTGGCTGAGTTGATATATTGGAGATAATGACGAACTTAGTCATTTATATCCACCATCATAAAAAAAATGGTCCCCAAGAAACAAAAAATGGTCACCCTGCCTCTGGAATCTGACATGCCATGCACTCTAGACATTTCATTAGGGACAAAGTTCAGCAAGAATGGTTTCTCCTGAAATGCATTTGCATACACACTTTTAATGTTTGTAATGACTAATATTGACAACCAAGGTACTCTTCAATAAGAATCCTATCAGCAGTAACTTTTGCTAAATATTTAATTTATGTGAGATGCATAATAAGTGCATTTTGAATGTATATCTGAATTAATTAGTTGGATAGGCTCAGAATAACACAAAGTAAAATTCTTGTGAATTCAGTATCTCAAGCCCTCATTGCCTTCCTGTTACAGCTTAAAAGCAGTTTTAGCAAATAATTTGTTCTTTATCAATTTGAACAATCACAGTCTAAAATGGCAGGAATACAAATCAGTACTAAGTTTGTACGTATGAAGTCGGTAGTCCATTTACTTAAAGCATAGTTAGTATTACTTTAAGATAGATATGAATTCAAATATTTCTTTTTTTATTTACTTATTGCTTTGAATACAAACTTAAAGGCTAGCTTTATTCTTTATTCCGGTGTTCATTCTTTACAATGAAGTCAACAATGTTTTCTTATCTGTTTCTTCTCAATTTATATATCAAAAAGCTGTGACATTTGGTTTCAAGATTCATCGGCATGCATTCATCAAGCTTTCCGTGTGAAAATCTACTTATTAAACATTATTGTTTAGATGATGCAGGTGACGATAGGTGGCACTGTAGCAGGATTTCTGAAGTAATTAAGTTCTGATTCTGCTTCATTTTGTTTCTGACAATTGGACAGATTTTTTTCATTATATACACAGATGTACATTTTGCTTAGCCAACCAGGACCAATAAATGCAGAAAAGAATGATAAGAAGCCAAATACATTTGAGCAATAAATATTTTGGCATAGGTGAGGAAATATGAACCATGCCCAATGTAAGTTTATAAACTCATTGCCCTTACTTTCTTCCAGTAGCTCCAGTGCTTCTCCTCCTCACTCAGACATTTTCTTTTTGCAGAAACTTTCTGGCTGACTCCATCCTATATTTCTAGACCAGTGGACATTATTTATTGGCCGCCCTTCAAAACACAAGCTACTGTTTTTCCATAAACTATATTCAACCATACAGACTCCTACTTTCTTGGTTCTAACTAGAATCGCATAGTGAGTTTTGAGAAGATTTGTAGCTCAGGTTGAGGTTTTGGATGTAGATTTGCTCGCTGAGCTGCAAGGTTCATTTCCAGATGTTTTGTTACCTCACTAGGTAACATCTTCAGTGGGCCTCAGGTGAAGCAATGCTGAAAATTCCTGCTTTCTATTTATAGGTTTGGGTTTCTGTGGATTGGTGATGTCATTTCATGTGGTGATTTTACTCCCTGTGGTGAAGTCACTTACTGTTCCTTTTCTCAGGGGGTGGTAGATGGGGTCTAATTCGATGTGTTTGTTGATAGAGTTCCGGTTGGAATGCCATGCTTCTCGGAATTCTCATGCGTGTCTTTGTTTGGCTTGTCCTAGGATGGATGTGTTGTCCCAGTCAAAGTGGTGTCCTTCCTCATCCGTATGTGAGGATACTAGTGAGGGAGGGTCAACAAACACATCGAGACGCTCCAGGGAAAACTGTCCCAGCCTATTCAGCCTCTTCCTACTATCCTGACCATCAATTCCGCACTTCCTGCAAAAGAATCGTCACTTTTTGTAGCTTGATTGTGAACTGAAATAGGAAAATAACACTTTTTAAATGTTTTTAAAATATTGCTACATTATTTAAAAGTAAGTAATGTCACACTCATCATAAGTACAGTTTATAGTGTTGTTTGTACAAACAGTAGTGGAATACTAGTTTGCAGATAAGCTGAAGCCAAGGATTTGAATGAATGGATCTTTGGCTGGCAACAAGTAGCTGACTGGTCTGTGGACTAGTGACCAGTTATTGATGAAAATTACCTTCTGTCTGCCAACAACTATGTGATTTGCTCCCAGGCGGTTGTCCAGTTTGGAGATGTGAATGTATGAGAAAAACAACTGGATTTTTGCAAAGACAAGAGCTGCCTCTTTGTAGTAAAATGAACTTCAAGTCTGAAGATAGCCTGTTTATTTTCCCCTTCCAGTTGCTGTAATCTACAATTGTAAATTAATAAATTAAAGACCTTTCTAAGTGTGAACCAGTCATCCTGTGCCTGGTCAGGCAGCATCCAGGGAAAAGGAGAATCGACGTTTCGGGCATAAGCCCTTCTTCAGGAAGCTGTAATCTACAATTGTAAATTAATAAATTAAAGACCTTTCTAAGTGTGAACCAGTCATCCTGTGCCTCTTGCAAACAAATGAAAGTAACTGTGGAAAAAACATCAAGAAACAGTGTTCTGATCAGCAAAAAGATTCATCTCAGCAAACACTACGGATAGGACCATGCAACTGCTATTTGCAGTCTTTCCCTCCACCGATAAGTAACTTAAAGAAATTAGAAATAGTGGTCGTCCTTTGATTGATCTGTGGTTTGGCTGTAATGTTTACAGCTATTTTCTTTACTGGTCTCAAATGGACATATCATTTAAGATATAATGCAGTTGAAATTCCTTAGAGGTTCCATGAGTCTCTGTCCATAATTTTAGTAGGAGAGCCATAGTAATGCTTGATAAGTGGTTGAATTTTCATCTTCCCTTTCAGTGTTGCTTCACATAGCATAGGTCTGACCCACACTACACTCTGAGACATGGTGATCTGCCAAGCCATCTTTCACCTTAACTGAATGTTGAATTCTTCACTGGGACACAACATACGTCAACCATTAAAAGGGGGGAAACATACTTAATGTCATCTTTAACCTGAAGACCAACTTTGGCTATCAAGTTGGTCATAGACTTTCAGTGTGCAAATACCAAGTGTCACAGTGTGCTAAGGTTCTACCTGTCCCTGGTGTTTGGAAGGATCAGTTTGGCCATAATTGCCATTAACTGCACCATTCAGTTGGAACATGCTGTACCACCTGTCCCTCAAGGAAAGGTTAATGCACAAAACCACCTTTGACTACAAGTCCGTCAATCAGTGGTCTGCACTTAACCTCCCCAAAATCCTTCGGGAAGAGGAGATAATATTAGATGGCTCTGGGAGTAGATTATCAGAGTAGAATGTCGCACTGTCAGAACTTTCAAATAAGCACCAAGATAACGATTTGATGGCGCAAGAAGGGTCTTCCCAAACGGATCCTCCTTGCAGGCCCAGTGTCTCACTCCATCTAACCTTGCTCTTAAAGTAACAATGATGGAGACAAGACCATCATTCATCTTCTTCAGGAATGCCTGTGCAAGGGCGGTCTGAAAAAAAAAATCAAAAGAGAAAATGCTGGAAAATTTCAGCAGGTCTGCTAGCATCTATAAGGAGAGAAAAGAGCTGACATTTCAAGTCTAACTGACCCTTTGTCAAAAAAAAGATGCAGTGGTTAAATCAAGTTTCATCCTGAGCAGTTTCATAACATTTGAATCTATGCTCTGCAGGCTGTTTTCAGGGATAAAACAAAAGACAGATGTCAATTGCTGATGGAGTACCATTAACTTAAGGACAGATACTCTTTGGTTTACCTAAATCTTGTTGGCCTTCCAATGCAAAAACTTGCTGACGACTAAGTAATACAGATTGGCCCATTCCAAGGTCCAGGACTACATGCTGAGGAATGCACTAAGGTTTGGATCAACTGCTGCAAAGTCAAAATGGTGAAAGGTCACTACCTATAACCCTCCCACCTTGTAACTCAAGTTGTGGAATCCCATACCAAACCTCTCAGGCTATATGAAATGCATGTTGCAAGTATTAACAGTAAGTATAAATGTAATAGACAGATGCAAATGAAAATAATTTGCATTTCCCTTTTAGTAGTGACAACTTGAATGGTTTCATGATGTATTTTTCTAAAATTTACAAAAAGCTATACATTGATCAAAAAAACCAAGTACATGTGCAAGGGCAAGGGCATCTAATTGTTGAGATTCTAATTATCAGTCAACAGAAGACCTGGTGTCAAATTGGAGGCCAAGAGAAGTTTAGCCTCTGTTCTTATCACAAATTAGCCCTCAATGGAAGGTGGGTCCAGGCAGGATGAGACTTCACTTTTGAGGAGCTCATAAACATTATTGGGAGATGAACTATTGTTAAAAAGCAATATAGAAGATGGATACTATACCTTCAAAAAATGGGGAGTTAGATGGCTTTCTTTGTGGTTTTGGTGTGGACAGAGACAGACATGTCTGAACTCGTCGCTGGAAAACTATTTAAAATGCAAATGACCTTCGCTCATTCTATTTAAGTACCTTTCACCATTGCAATGGAAGAAACTTAAAACAAGAATCACAACAAGACCTGTCAGCTTCACGTAAATGGAATGTCAACTGCAGTCATTCAGGAAGATAATCATAGTTGGAATGTTAACATGATATTGTGTAAGGACAATAGAATACATTAATAATGTTGTCACATGACTGAAATGGAGTCGATGTTATGAAAAATAGGTATTTATCCTTTCATTTGATTTAAAGTATAAGAAAGCCTGTCTGTTCTTTCAAAGTAATAGCACTCAAAAGTGATATTCGCTTTTTCTCTAAAAATACACCTTATTGTTGTTAACTGAGAGATGAGGAAAGGGGAAATTGCACATATTCCTTCCTGTCCATAACAAATCTATTTTGGATGGCCCAGATTACTGTGCATTGGTCATTTAGAAACATAGAGACACAGAAAGTAGAAGCAGGAATTGGTCATTCGGCCCTTTGAATCTACTCTGCTATTCAATATGATTGCATCTAATCATCCAACTAAGTATTATATTCCCACTTTCTCTCTTTATATTTTGCTTGCTTTAGCCCTAAGAGCCAAATCTATCTCCTTTTTGAAAACATTTGATGTTTTGGTCTCAACTGCTTTCTGTAGCAGAGAATTCCAAAGATTCACCGCTCTCAAGGTGAAGACATTTCTGCTCATCACAATCCTAAACGTGCCTACCCTGTATCCTTAAACTGTCATGATTTGGAGATGCCGGTGTTGGACTGGGGTGTACAAAGTTAAAAATCACACAACACCAGGTTATAGTCCAACAGGTTTAATTGGAAACACACTAGCTTTCGGAGCGACGCTCCTTCATCTCGGAGAATGCAACTTTAAAAAAAAGGTTTTGTGATTTACACATGAAAGAAGTGAAACTATCACTGTATTCTAACAGATGAAAGGCTTAACAGACAATCAATTTTTCAATGTATAATTTCAGTTACATCACACTATAAATTTTTACTATAAATTCTGTGTTACGATCGAGCCATCCACTATCACCTGATAAAGGAGTGTCGCTCCGAAAGCTAGTGTGCTTCCAATTAAACCTTTTGGACTATAACCTGGTGTTGTGTGATTTTATCTTTAAACTGTGACTTCTAGTTCTGGACTCCACATTATTCAGCAACACCCTCCCTGTGTTTATCCTGTCCAGTCATGTTAGAATTTTGTGGGTTTCAAGAGATCCTCATTTTTCTAAACTGCAGTCAATATAGTCTAAATGATCCAGTTTCTTTTGATATGTCAATCCTGCCGTCCCAAGAATCATTCTGGTAAGCCATTATTGCATTCCCTCTACAGCCAGAATATCCTCCCTCAAATAAGGAGACCAAAATTACACAATACTCCAGGTGTTGTTGCACCAAGGTCCTGTACAGTTGCAGCAAGATATTGTGTTCCTGTACTCAAATCTTCTCACTATGAAGTCCTGCTGCACCTGGATGCTTACTTTCAGTGGCTGGTATATAAACACACTTAGGCTCCATTACATATCTGCCTTTCATCATCTGTTGTCTTTCTTATCTCTTTAGTTTTTGCAAGGAAGTGGATGACCTTGCCCCATACAATAACTTTTTTTTCTGGAAGAGGATCCCAGGTGCATTCATCAGGTATTGCCTGTAATGGTCCCTGCTTAGTGACCGCATAAGTCTTTGGTAGGCTGTAGCGTCGATCATGGCTGATGTCATCCCACTTAACACATATTAAATTAAATTTTGGACATAGAGTGTTTTTGATGTAATATAAAGTATATCATGGGTTAATTACCAGAGCTCCAGAGTTTCAAGAGACTTTTCTAACTTGGCAGCAAAAATCACAGAGCTGCTAAAGCAAAGAGTGGCTTGGAATTTTGATGAAATTTCCCAAAGGGAAATGGGTTAGCCAGTAAAGCTGTTAACTGTATTTGAGGTGATGTGGTTTGTTAGTACATTCCAGAGCGGAGTTGGATATAATGCAAGAATGACTTCAAGTGATTGAGCACGGCAGGAGCCCTAGTTGGCTAGACAACATATTCTCCTAATCCTCACACCGAAGGGGAAAGTAATGGTTCATTTTGATTGTGAGTTGGTGAGCCAGAGTTCAGAAAGGTCATCTTTTTCAGGACCCTTTGGAAAGTACAGTCTGTAGGAGTTTGCAGTATTTGAAACATTTGGATTTTAGCAAACTCTCAGTGCCAGACATAATATGGACCAGGAGCTTTTCGTGAGATGGCCCTTCCTGGTAAATGACTCATCAATAAACCAGTAAACATACTGCCTTGTATGAAAATTCTTATATACAAAATTTGTACATGTAAACGATGATCAGTCATGGATTTAAACTGACAATAGTTGATAAGGTCAGTGCTATGGATAGTCTGATAAGCATCTGATGATTTGAAAGATTTTTGGACAAAATACTAGGCATATTTAGAAAGAACATTAAAAAAATCACAAAACAAAATCAAATCACAAACCTTGCATCAGCTAATAATTGTCTATGCAAATGTTCCAGAATACTGAGGGAGGTGAGGGACGAAATTGCTGGGATCTTGTAAGAAATCTTCATATCCTCTTTAGTCACAGGAGAGGTGCCAGAGGACTGGAGAATAGCCAATAGTGTTCTTTTGTTTAAGAAGGGCAACAGGAATAATCTGTGAATTTACAGGCTGAGGAGCCTTACATTAATGGTAGGGAAATTATTGAAGAAGATTCTTAGGGACAGGATTTATTCATATTTGGGAAAATATGGGCTTGTTAGAACAGGCTGCAGGGTTTTTAAGAGTCTGACGAACTTGATTGAGGTTTTTTTGAGGAAGTGACAAAGTTGATTGATGAGGACAGAGCAGTGGATTTTGTTGACATGGACTTTGACAAGATCTTTGACAAGGTCCCTTATGGATGCTGATACAGAAGGTGAAGTCACGTGGGATCCATGGTAATCTGGTAAAATGCTTGGTCATAGAAAACAGAGGATGGCAGTGGAAGTGTGTTGTTCTGACTGGTGATTTGTGACCAGTAGTGCTCTGCAAGGATCTGACCTGGGACTGGTGATGTTTGTAATTACTAGAAATGATTTGAAGGGGAATGCAAGTGGCCTGATTTGTAAGTTTGCAGATAACGCTATGGATAGTGAGGAGGATTGCCAGAGGATACAGGAGGAGAAGATAGGCTGGAGTTTTGGGCAGAGAAATGACAGATGGAATTTAATCCAGACAAATGTGAGGCGATGCGTTTTGGAAGGTGTAATACAGTTGGGAAGCATACAGTAAATGGCAGAACCCTTAGAAGCATTAACATACAGAGGGATCTAGGCATACCAGTCTACAGTTCCTGAGAGTGGCAACACAAGTGAATGAGGTGGTCAATAAAGCGTATGGCAGGCTTACCTTCATTGGTCAGGGCACAGTGTATAAAAATTGGCAAATCATGTTGCAGCTGTATAAAATTTTAGTGAGGCCACATTTTTAATATTATTCAAAATGCCACACTATCAGAAGCAGGTAGAGGCTTTGAAGAGGGTACAGAAACGATTTATCAGGATTTTGCCTGGTTTGGAAGATATGAGCTATGGGGAGAGATTGGAAAACTTGGTTGAACATTGGAGGCTGAGGGGAGACCTGATAGAGATTTACAAAATTATGAGAGGCTTGGATGGAAGGGATAATCAGAGTCATTTTCCCAGGTTAGAAACATCAATTTCTGGAGAACATAGGTTTATGGTAAAAGTGAGAAAGTTTAAAGGAGATGTGAGAGGCATTTCTTACAAAGAAGGTGGTAAGTGCCTGGAATGCAAAAGGAGGTGGGAGAAACAGATACAAAGGCAAGATTTAAGAGACATCTTGATAGATAAATGAATAGGCAGGGAACAGAGGGATGTGAACTGCATAGAAGCAAACGTTTTTAGTTTAGAAAAGGCATCATGCGTCAACTCAGGCCCAATAGGCCTGTTCCTGTGATGCACTTTTATTTGTTATATACCATGCTAGCAAAATTTTGTCATACATCAATTAATTCCCATTTGTAAACCTACTGCCCATTTTAAATTTTGAGGGTCTCCAGCATGCTGCTAATGCACTATCCACAATAAAAATGTGATTCATAGGCTTTAAGCTTTTACAAAATTAAGTGAACATCAGCTATAGTTTAATTCCATTTAATTTAAATTATACTTCTGGCACTCAAGTAGATGGATTGCTTTTACAATTCCAGTCAGATGATGATAATGGCATTGAAAAGCAATCAATCGATAATTTCAATTCTTTTACCGTACTAAACTATGGTAACTTCCAGGTGATAAAATATGAATTCATTGATCTTTATTATCACTTTTTGAGACTGGTTTTAATTGTATGAACTGATCTTTAGTGTTCTGAAATCAGACAGCTGAATTTACCTCCTTGTTTCTGCACCCAAATTCTTATTGCCACTTTGTTTGGTACTTCCCAATATCAATGTAGATGGCTTCCTGTATTAGAGACAAGGAGAAAGTGAGGACTGCAGACGTTAGAGATCTATCAGCATCACCACCCCCCACCCCCATCACTTGCATCTACCTATCACCTTCCCAGCTATCTTCCCACAGCCCCACCCCTCTCCTATTTATCTCTCAGTCCCCTTCCCACTCCCACACGTTCTTGATGAAGGGTGTTTGCCCAAAAGTTAATTCTCCTGCTTCTCACATGATGCCTGACCTGCTGTTATTTTCCAGCACTACACTTTTCGATTCTGTATCAGGAACAGCCTTATTTGTAAAAGCATGGTTCTGTAATGTACGTGAAATATTTTTGCAATGTTTGAATTTTATTGAATAGACCATGTGATCTGCATGTTTTGGTAACAGACAACCTAACCAGTGGTTCCATTCTATTTTATGTTGCAATACTATACCTTTAGAAATTAAATGTACAGATAGTATCCAAAGTGCCACATTACTCATAGAAACAGGAGTAAGACATAGAATCCCTCCAGCCTATTCCACCATCCAATGAGATCATGGCTGATCTGTGACCTAATTCCATATACCTGCTTTATCCCTTAATACTTTTGCAAAACAACAATGTCTCTATCTCAGATGTAAAATTAATAACCGATCTGGCATCAACTGCCTGTAGTGGAAGAGAGTTCCAAATCACTACCACACTTTGAGTGTAGAAGGCTTCTTAACATCTCTTCTTAAGAGTCTAGCCTTAAATTTTAGACAATGCATCATAGTTCTAGAGTCTCCATCCAGTGGAAATAGTTTATCCTTATCTCTCTGTCTTTTCCTGTTAAGATCTTGGAGACTTTTACCAGATCACCCCTTAATCTTCTAAATTCTAGAGAAAACAGCCTATTTTGTGTTATTTCCCCTCATAACTTAACTCTTGAAGTCCCAGATTCATTTTTGTAACCTATATTGTACTCCCTCTAAGGCCAATATATCCTTTTGAAGATGTGGTGCCCAGATGTGTTCACAGTACTTCAAATAGGGTCTAACAAGGGTTTTGTCTTGCTGCAGCATAATTTCTGCATCCCTGTACTCCAGTCCTCTAGATATAAAGGCCAGATTCCATTAGCCTTCCTGATTAATATAGAACATAGACATCATAGGGAGAGGCTGAATAAACTGGGGCTATTTTCCCTGGAGCATCTTAAGCTAAGGTGTGACCTTATAGAGCTTTATAAAATTATGATGGACAAGGTAAATAGACAAGGTCTTTTCCTTGGGTTGGGGGAATCCAAAACTAGAGGGCATAGGTTTAAGGTGAGTAGGGCAAGATTTAAAAGGAACCTAACAGGCACCTTTTTCACACAGAAGATGGTGCATGTATGGACTGAGCAGCCAGAGGAAGTGGTGGAGGTTGGTACAATAGCAATATTTAAAAGACATCTGGATGGGTATATGAATAGGAAGGGTTTAGAGAGATACAGGCCAAATGCTGGCAAATGGGACTAGATTAATTTAGGATATCTAGTTGGCACGGATGAATTGGAACCATGAGTTTGTCTCTGTGCTGTATATCTCTGGGACTCTATAACTCTAAGTTCTACACTACAATCTGTGCATGGTATATTAGATCACAGCACATGTAGTGAGAAATGTATTTAGAGTCATAGAGTCATAGTGATGTACAGCATGGAAACAGACCCTTCGGTCCAACCCGTCTATGCCGACCAGATATCCCAACCCAATCTATCCCACCTGCCAGCACCCAACACATATCCCTCCACACCCTTCCTATTCATATTCCCATATACTATGTTTAAAACTGTGATTATTTCAAATTTCTGACAAGCACAAGGCATAGGTTAAAGCAACGACTCAAAATCAAGAAAGGTTAAGGTTTAGGAAGGATCTTGGAGGGGTCAGTAAATGATAAAGTCTCCTCCTGGAACCACAAAGACATTAGCAATGCTTCCAGTCTCCCTGATCATGATCACCTCCCCCTAAACCACCCAGCTAAATTGGAAGCACTTCTGGAGCTGAAGAATACGTTTGTTTAGTGCCTCTGGTTCGCCCATATACTGTACGTCTATCTTAACTCCTGTGTTTCAGTTGGTATGTATATGCATCATAACTTGTTATTACAGCAAAATGCTCTGAATCCATAGTAAATGCTCTGCTATGAATGCTCATCAGGCACAAAATCCATTCTTGTCCTCATATTGATACCGTAAATTTCATACAGTAAATCTGCAGTTACTGTTTCTGGTCAAACACCTCCCCCCCCAATAAATCCTTCCAATTGGCCACCGACAGCAGGTTAAGTTGCCTGCAGGAACGTTATTCCACGTACAGCTTAGTTTTCGCACAAAGCGATAAAACAATATCTACTTCAAAGACAGAAACCGACAATCAAGGTGTCACCCTGCCCCCACAGCTGTCACTCTGTGCGGCTGTGGGGAGATGGAAGCTTCGGCACAATTTCAGCTCCGCCTGGCTGCGGCAGTGCGCCTGCGCTCCCAACCAGCTGTGGAACTTCGTGTTGGTCAGCTCGAGCTCGGAGAGATCGCGAGGAGGAACGGTTAACGGCAGTGGCAGGTACTGGGGAGCAGGGTCGTGGTAAATGCTGCGGCCTCAAAGAGGAGGAGGAGGAGGGTAACGGCAGATGCAGGGAAAGGACTGGTGGGCGGTGGGTACCGTGCCCAGAGACGGATTGGGATGAGGAGGGGCAGCGGGTGTGTGGTTGGTTGGTTAGATAGATAGATAGAGGAGAGGGATACAAGGAGGGGATCAGGGAAGAGCGACTGGGCTGTGGGATTAAAAATTGTAGGGTGTCAATAGAGAGGTAGAGGTAGGTGGTGGGAGTGAAGAGGGAT
The DNA here is from genome assembly GCF_004010195.1 of Chiloscyllium plagiosum. Classification (NCBI taxonomy): domain Eukaryota; kingdom Metazoa; phylum Chordata; class Chondrichthyes; order Orectolobiformes; family Hemiscylliidae; genus Chiloscyllium; species Chiloscyllium plagiosum. Next base: position 77,024,129 of record NC_057710.1, on the reverse strand, counting down.
GTCAGGGCTGGTGGGGTAAGGATACTGGGGATAAGGGCGGTGAGAGGGAGGGATACCTTGGGGATGGGTATTATGAATGGGATATATGAAGGTGGGGTGGAGGGGACAAGGGATGCATTTTTAAGATGAGAGATTTTAAAGAGACATGAGCAATTTTTAACATTTTAAAATCATGTATAGAATGAACTTCTAGAGGAAGTGGTGGATGCAGGTACAATTACAATGTTTAAGTACATGAATAAGAAATGTTTGGAGTGATGTAGGCTAAGTGCAAGTAGGTGGGACTAGTTTAGTTTGGGATTCTGGTCAGCATGGACAGGTTGGACCGAAGAGTCTGTTTCTGTGCTGTTTGACTATGAATTTCTCGCCTCAGTTTCTCGTCAATGGTAACCTCCCAGTTGGTGATGGTAGGTGCAGGAGGCAAAGAGGTGGTTCAGGGATGTACTACCATTGAACATAAGAGCAGTGGTTAGATTCTGTCTAGTTGGAGATGATCATTGCCTGCTGTTTTTGTGGCATGCATATTACTTACCTCTTATCAACCCAACACTGGATGTTGTTCAGGTACATAATCACACAGACGTTTCATTATCTGAGAAGTTGTGAATGGTACTGAACATTGTGTAAAGATGAGCAAACATCCCACTGACCTTTTATGATTGGAAGGAAGGTCATTGATGAATCAGCTGGAAATAGTTGGGCCTTGGACATTACCCTGAGGAGCTCATGCAGTAATGTCCTGGAATTGAGATTTGACCTCCAACAGTCACATCCTTTGTGCTAAATTTGACTCCCACAAGTGTGGAGTTTTTCTCCGATTCCCGTTAGTTCAAATTTTGTTCGGGTTCCTTGACACCATACTTTGTTCAATGCATGTTTGATGTCAAGAGCTGTCAATCTTACCTTACCTCTGGATTTCAGCTGTTTCATACACTTTTTTAGACCAGGGCTGTAGTGAAGTCAGTACCATTGGCCCTGGCAGAACACAAACTCAGTATCAGAGAGTAAATTATTTATTTGTGTGTGCCTCTTGACAGTACCATCAACAACTCCTTCAATCACATTGATTTTCTAGAGTAGACCGAGAGGATGGTAATTTGCTGATTTGGATTTGACCTGCCTTTTGTGTACAGGATCTGCCTGTGCAATTTTCCACATTATTGGGTGGATGCCAGTGTTATGCCTGTATTGAAACAATTTGGCTATTGGTACACCTAGTTCTACAGCATGAGTTTTCAGGACAATTGCTGAAAAGTTGTCAAAGCGCATAGCCTTTGCAGTATCCAGTGTTTTCAGCCATTTCTTGACATCACATGGAGGTTATTGGCATCAGCTTGGTATGAATTACCTCCAAATATTGACTAGAAATGGTATGTTCAAGTTGCAGCCAAACTGCAATTTCGAATAGTCAAATAGAAGACTATTTAATTGACCAATTGGTTTGATACCAAACCTGCTTTCTTAATATTCTGGATAACAATTATAATACCATTCTTTCTGTATACAAATATACTTGCTATTACCCAAGTGTTTAGATGTGAAAAAAATCTGGATTTTGCCTTGGTATTGCACACGATCACAGCCTAACATTGGTAAGAAGTGCCACTTTAAGATTTGGAGGCTGTTTATTCTAGTATTTGTAATATGAAAACACTAATAGGTTTGTTATAGACTGCATGATATCATGTAGGGGAACAATCAGTACGATAGATTATTACATGCTGAGTAATAGCCCAATGTGAGCAAGGACAGTGGGGTTGGTTGTTTTGATGTATTTGTTGCAGAGATAGCTAATTTAAAAAAAAGGAGTATAGTCTCTGGGTTAAGACAAGGTGTTTTCTACTTGGTTACTTTGAAGCAAGAGGGAGGAATGGATGCTAGATGAAAAAATGCAAATTTTAGGAGCTTTAGTTTCAGAATATAAATGTTTTTCTTTTAACAAAGATCTTTGCTTAATGCATTCATAGAATTTATAATCTGAATACAATGTTATTATTATCATCTTATTGAAATACAGAATAGACACTTGTTGAATACTAGTTTCAGTATGCCAACAAGAAGTCCCATCAACAAGTTGCTGAGCATTTTTATTCATTCATAGTGTGGGTTTTGCTGGCTAGGCCATCTTTTATTGTCCATTCCCAGTTGTCCTTGAGAAAATAGTGAGCTGTCTTCTTGAATTGTTGCAGTCTTTGGGAGAGTAGGAAAACTTACAGATCTATTAGGAAAAGATTTGACCTAGTGACAGTGAAGCAACAGTGCCATAGTTCCAAGTCAGTATAGTTTATGACTTGGTTGTGAAATCAAACGCTCAAGGAACTATCGGACTATTGACCCATTTTAGGCACAGGAATATATGGTTGCAACTGAAAAATGCAGTGATAAATATCCAAGTAACCATATTAAAAGAGAAAGGAACATATATTACTCTTGACTTTCCTCGGGCCTCAACATTATAAAGAATGTGAATAGCTCAAGGAGAAAATGAAATAATTAATGCTTTTAATCAAGCTGCTCCAAATTTTCCTGGACATTTTGCCATTCTGACATTATCCTCACTGAAGACTGTTAGAAAGCAATTTTCAAAGCTCCTCCTATATTAAAGCATATGAAAATTCTGGATATTGACAGTGAAATGAAGTACTTGTAATGACGTTGAATGAAGAGCTGTGGTGTTATCGCTAAACTGGTAATCCAGAGACTCAGTAATATTCTGAGGATCAGAATTCAAATCCCACCATGGCCAATGGTGAATTTGAATTCAATGTTTAAAAAGAAATCTGAAACTAAGAGTCTCATGATGACCGTGAAACTATTTATGATAGTTGGAAAAACCCATCTGGTTCACTAACGCATTAATGTGGGAAGAAATTCTGTTGACTTTTCCTGGTCTGTCCTATACATGGGGCCAGATCCACAGTGATATGGTTGACTCTTAATTAACCTCTGGGGCAATTAGGGATGAACAACAAATGCTGAACTAGCCATCAACTTCCATATCATGTGAAATCATTTCTAAAAAAATTTCAGGGAAGGAAGTAAGATTTTCTGCTGTTGAATGTGGCCATTGCATAACATTTGTGTGGTGCAAATAGAACTTGTACTTTATCACACCAAACTTGAATGTTGTCCAGGTCCTGCTATGTGCAAGCCCTGCCTGCATCACCTCCTGAGGGATATGAATGAAAACTAGCTCCATGCAATGATCAGCAAACATTTCTGGTCAGTATTGCCAAGAAGGATGGGACAAATCATATGGACAGCACTACCTGCAAAATCACTTCTAATTCACGTAGCATCTTGAGTTGGAATCATATTGCCATTTCTTCAGTGTCACTTGCTCAAAATCCTGGAATTCCCTCCGTAACAACATTGTGGGTGCACGTATCCCACGTATCCTTCAGTGGTTCAAGGAGGGTTTTCACTATGTATTCAAGGCTAATTAATGATGGCATTAAATTTTAGCTTTGTCAGCCATACCCTTGTCTTCCAAACAGAAATCCAAAATAAAATCCTGAATCTGAGCTTTGGAAAGTCAAATACATCAGCAATTTCTTTGCCTATTACTTTTGATAGTCTGGTGTTATGTTTTTATATTATTCAAAAAGACATTTGAGTGCGGTGTGGGTGACACAGTGGTGTGGGCGGCACAGTGGTTAGCACTGCTGCCTCACAGCGCCAGAGACCCGGGTTCAATTCCCGCCTCAGGCGACTGACTGTGTGGAGTTTGCACATTCTCCCCGTGTCTGCGTGGGTTTCCTCCGGGTGCTCCAGTTTCCTCCCACAGTCCAAAGAGGTGCAGGTCAGGTGAATTGGCCATGCTGAATTGCCCGTAGTGTTAGGTAAGGGGTAGATGTATGGGTGGGTTGCGCTTCGGCGGGGCGGTGTGGACTTGTTGGGCCAAAGGGCCTGTTTCCACACTGTAAGTAATCTAATCTAATAAAGATAGGAATTAATCCTTATGAGAATGGCTATCCAGGATTTTACATTTATTCTGAGGTGAGCAACAACTTATAAACCTACCAGTTTTGAGTTTAAAAGTGCTAGAGAAAGTAAATCAGGTGAAAAAGAAATAGCAGCAATGACCACAATAATGAATTGGGAAGTTGATGTTCTGGAAGCATTTGAGAATTGAAACAAATGTTCAGATTGACATTCAGTTCCTTTCTAAACGGCAGTAGTGAAGAGGAAAAGATATTAGTACATCCTTTTGTGGGTAGTTGAGAAAGGGTTAAAATTTAATAGTTGGGAGATGAATAATGACAACAGTAAAAACCCAGATGCAATTTTTGAAAAATCCAACTGAAGTCAAATCTTCAGATCCCCTGATAAGAATTTCAAGGTCTGAGGCAGGAATCTGGTGAATTTCACAATTTCATGAGAAGTTTGTAAAATGCATCCAAAGAAACTGTTGAAAAGCTGATCGATCAATTTGTTTGGGGTTTTGCACAACCTGAAGGACAAGAAAATTTGATTTGAAGGGCAAGCTCTCAATATCACAGGCTGCAGACACTGACAGAGCATATAAAACTAAGTTTAGACAGAGCTGTTTACAGAAATGGATACTTTCAGTTGAGTCAATTTGTTACAGTGAAACTGCAACAAAAAAATGAACACGAGGCAGAGAGGAAGATGTGCAAGAGCTGTGAATGGCCTGATGACTACACAGACAGAAGGAAGTGCCCTGAGTACAGATGAAACTATAGAGCTTGTAAAAGTTGCAATCCCTAGGAACACCTTTGCAGAGCAATGAAGAAAATGATAATGCAGTTATCCATAACTGCACAAATAGATCAATAAGATGAAAAAGAATCCAAAACATTCATACCCTGGAAGAAGAGGAACAATTTGAGAATACATTCGACATGGGAACCATACAACAACATGAAATTATTTGATGGGACAGATTCTAGAGAAAAACAATTCAATCACAATTCAGATCAGTGAGAAAATGAGAAACAAACTAAAATCCAATCTATTGTTATGATACCAGCCGATGTTACTTCTGGGCAAGTCAAAACCAAGTTCGAAATCTTGCTCAAGTTTTGTTTTTATTATTTAATGAAGTGGTATTTCACTGAAGCACAAGCGTGAAATGCTACAAGTTTGACGTTTGTTCTTTTAAAATATTCATTATAGAAAAGGCAAAATTGAATAAACTGAGCTATTTACAAATAATGCATTTTAAAGCTTCCAAAGACACTGTTAAAAAAACAATCCTATTTACCTCAGCACCATCCAAAATACTCAAATGCCAGAAAGAATTCCCTTCTCTATTACATCTATAGGCTTAACTGTTTCATCCAATACTTAGCCTTGAGAGTTTGATAACCTCATCCCTGGTGAGTCATGTAACTGAGCTTAGGCTTTCTCAACTTATAATAATTTGTTCTGAGTTGAAACCAAATACTTCTAGTCTGAAACTTTCAATTAAAATCCTTAGGTGACCTATTATTGGTTCTAAACTATCTCCGGTCTTCAGGTGAGCTGTATCAGACACTTAACTTTCACAAGGACCTTAGCAAGCTGAAAACAAAAGCTTTCCAAGCTGCAGATTTTTCCTCAAAACAAAATAAAAATTCTGACCCTTCTAACTGAAAGCAAGTTAACACTCCTCAGTGTTTACTTTGTCCACTCAAATCTTGCACAAAGCAAACAAATCCTCAACGTCATCTCGGGGACCCCCTCTCTCTCTGGTAATTCATTGAACTCTTTCATAAAGATGAAATCCCAAATGCTACTAATTTAAAAGTCCATACTCAAATAAATGAGATATACATTTATCTCACCTTAAATCATGCTTGACTTTGAAGCTTGGTAATTGAGCATAGACCAATCAATTAACGAAGAAAAGGTGCTCTACCCTGAGCAGCATCATGCTAACGGCACATGGGAGAACTGAGATTTGAAGCTATTACAACCAAAATTAGAGGCCGCCAAAGGAAAAAAAAGTTAACCATATATTCGATGCCAGGAAACAGATAGATCTGTTATCCAGGGTTCAGCAGCTGTGAATTGTTGCAGTTGATCTCAAGAAACCATGATCTGAAAGAGGCATCACTGAAGGTTAAAATTAGTACAGCCATTTCAAATTGCTCCCTTCCCTGATCAGAAACAAGGTTTAATTGGTGCAAATGCATGCAGTGATTTGATGAGATGTTTGATGACTTTGAAGATTTTTGAGTGTCACATCACAGTTGGTCCAGCAAATAAACCAGTGATCCAACTCCCACATAAAGTACTAACCAAAGTAAAAGTAAACGAACTGCAGAGCAAAGTGGAAGAGAATCGTGGGCAGCAATACATCACTACCCAATGAGCTCAATGTATTCTACGCTCACTTTGAACAGAAGGTCAGTGAAACGATGTCACCTATCTGTACAGCCTTTGATGCACCTGTACCCATGGTCACCACCGCACACATTAGATTGGCCATTTTGAGAGTGAACCCAAGGAAAGTGATTGGCCTGGATGGAGTCAGATCCTGTGCGGACCAACTGGTGTGAGTATTCGCAGACATGTTTAGTCTCTCCTCACTATGATCTGAAGTGCTTACCTACTTCAAGAAGACCGCCATCTTCTGGTCCCAAAGAAAAGTCATGCAGCATGCCTCAATGATTGCCACCCAGTGATTCTGAACTCCATAATTATGAAATGCTTCGAGAGGCAAGTCATGGCTCACATCAACTCCAACCTACCAAATTACCTGATCCTTTGCAATTCACCTACCAATGCAACAGGTTCCACAGCAGATGGCCCTGCACCCATCCCTGGAACATCTGGATAACAAGGATACCTATGTCAAGCTCCTACTTATTGAATATAGCTCCGCCTTCAACACCATAATTCCAAACAAACCTCTCCAAGACCTAGATCTTGGCTCCTTCCTCTGTAATTGGATCCTCGACTTCCTGACTGATTACAGTCAATAAGAATAGGTGACAATACCTCCTCCACCATAATTCTCAACATGGATACTCAGCCCCTTACTATATTCCTTATACACTGAAGACTGTGTGACCAAATTCCACCCCAATGCCATTTACAGGTTTGCTGACTACACCAACTTTTATAGGTCAAATCTCAAACAGCGACAAGACAGAAAAAAAAGAGATTGAGTGCTTAGCAGCATGGTGTAAAGACAACAATCTCTCCATCAACATCAGCAAAACCATAGAGCTGGTCACTGACTTCAGGAAGCAGAGTGGAGGACATGGTGCTGAGATGGCGATTGTTGAGAGCATCCTGGGAATGATGCTCACCAATAATCTATCCTGGACTACTCCATTTGACACCATGGTTCAGAAGGTGCATCAATGTCTCTACTTCCTCAGGAGGCTAAGGAAATTTGGCGTGTCCACAAAGACACTTAGCAATTTTTATAGATGCACCATAGGAAGCATCCTATCTGGAATATCACGTTGTATGGCAACTGCTGTTCCTGAGACTGCAAGAAACCACAGAGAATTGTGAACACAGCCCTGTCCGTCACACAAAGCAGTTATACTTTCCACTCCCTCAGGAAGCAATCAACATGATCAAATACCCCGGTCATATTCTTTTCCACCCTCTTCTGTTGGGCAGAAAATATGAATGTTTGGATACAGTTTAAGAACAGCTTCTTCCCTGCTGCTATCAGACTTTTGAATGGATCTCTCAAATGTCCATTGTGTTCTCTCTCTCTCGTTCTCTGCAGCAGTAACAATATTCTGCATTCTGTTCTGCTATCCTGATGCACTTTGGTACATTCTGCCCATGTAGCACACAAAGCAATACTTTTCACTGTATCTCTGTACATGTGATAATAAATTGAAAAAAGAAAATGTGAAAAAATGTTAAGATGTGGGGGCAAAAAATGAGGTCAGAAAGTCATAGAGTTTATAGGTTGGGTAAGTTCCTTCATGATAAGAGGAAGCCAAATATGTGAGTTTTCATGGGTCTTCACTATCTTAAGCAATAAAGAGAAATCACTACTACATCACAACACTGGGAGAGATTGCAACAGCATTAGCAGGGGTTAAAGGTTTTCAACACATTTGATGCTAGAAATAGCTCCTGGAATGTGAAGCTAGATGAGGAATCTTCACTGTTGACAACTTTGAATAGATCCTTTGGTCAGTACTGTTATGGTCCTGGATGAGACCACCAAACTGTGACAATCTGGTCATAGACCAATTATTATGTCTTGTTTAAAATAGACAAAGCTTCAGATCCCAGGTGCTTACTAAGAGAATAAAATCACAAGTTTCCACAGTTTATTTAAAAAATATATTTTTGTACAGAGTTAGAAAATCAAAATACTCTCTGTAAAATATACATAGGTAAATTAAAAATCTTCTATCATTCAGAATTAATATTAGTCAAAATGGATTAATAATAAACTGTGGCAGAACATCCCACATAACACATCAAATATGTGATGAGTCATGACATATCCCATGGATTTGTACGCAACCCAACCTGACAGTAGTGCTACTGTGGGGTTACCAGATCTCTCATTTTTTTTCTCCTTTACAAGGAATTCTAATTCATTATTTTCAAAGATCTAACTTTGAAACTCACTTGAAAGTTGATCCATCATGCACTGTGTCAATGACTGCTCATGATTTTGTAATTCATACTCCTGAGACTGAATTACATTGTGTTCTCAACATTGCATCTACTCACAGGAACAATTTCAGTAATTTTGCAGTTTGCTAACTTCATTAACCTGACACAGAAATCCCAGTCATTGTAAGTTCCAGGTGCACCAAGCAATTTCTGCTTGTGAACTTCCTTCACCCTCACTCTCAGCTATGGTGAATTATCAAGGGCTCAAAGGGCTTCTTTGAAGTCCCACTGTCTCAAACCTGCAATAGCAGCATCTTTTTGATGTAGAGCCTCTTTACCCGCTAGTGACCAACATCAGTCATGTAGCTTACCTTTCCTTTCCTCTTCAGCATGGTCAGGTTTTCTCGTCACTAGAGCAATGGTGTTTCCTCTTGTGAGGAATCTACACTGAAAGATTATAGTTTTTGGCTAAGAGGTGGCAGATTTAAAACAGATGAGGTAGAATTCTTATCCTTGAAGTGTCATGAGTCTGTGAAATTCACAACCCCAGCATACAGTGAACACTGACTCACTAAATAAATTTGAGGAGGAGATAGACAGTAATTTTAATTAGTAATGGGTTAAAGGGTTACAGGGAGTGGGCTCGAAAGTAGAGTTTCGGCTGAGATGAGATCAGCTTGATCATGTGACATGGCGGAGTAGGCTCAAGGGATTGAATTTGCCTACTCTGATTCCTGGTTCTTATGTGCGTTTTTGCTGTCTGTAAAGGGATGATCTTTATCTTGATCAAACTAATTGATTATCCCATCTTCTCTAAGTCTAAAACTTCAAAACAAGTCTGCTCAGATCAATTTTTGTTCTTGAAATCAGTAAAACTAAAAGCTAATAATTTTTTTTTCCAAAATTTAGCAATTTGGAGTTACTTGAGTTCATGTACCATATGTTGCAGTGCAACTAATAATCTCAATCACAATCTCAATCTACACCATTTAAAATAATTAAGTTTACGTAAATCACATTTTCCATTTCTTGCACCCGTAGCTGGTATGGTGAATGCACAGTTTCTGTTACATGCATGATACGTCCTTGTACTCAATATGATTTATTCGCACCGGAGAACTGTTAAACTTTGGAATATGATGACAGTGGTAAGAAGAGTGCACCAGATGGTGAGGTTTGTGGGAATATCTGGACCTTACATTTTTGGTAATGCCCTGTGAGCTGGTGTTCACCTTCCTCAACTGGATGCATGTTTTATCTACCTACAAATGAAACAACCAGTGCCAAAAAATGCTAACTGGAGTGTGCTGTTATGTTTATGTTGGCTCTATGTTGGGCATGTTTTTCCCAGCTGTAGTCTCAGAAAAACTTGCAGCATTTTGGCTATGTAGCACCAGGAAGACCTGTACTAAGCCCTTACCTGCCTCCCATCTGCTTTATTGCAGTTTCTAACCAAACCATGATTGTTCCTGCCAATTGTGATTATGTTTCTGTTTATAGGAGGGATAAAAAGAGAAATTCAATTACAACAAGTATCTGATATAAAGCCAAATTACAATTGAAGATATTTTGATTTTTTGAAGAATATTCGTTTGGCAAGTTAATGAAGCTTTCTTTAGAATCTTGCAGATAATTCACAAAATGTTTAATACTCCGAAAATGAAATAGTTTAATAAGTGCAAAAACAGTTTTATTTTATTGTTTTTGTCTCTACACCCATGCTATTCCTTTTGTTCTACATTTCATTTTTTTATTTGGAAGCTCTCGTTAACATTGCTTTCTCCAATTTTATCAGAAGACCACAAATGTATTAAAAATATTTCTAAATACATTATTTGGTTTGGGAATGCATTGTATAGTGCAAATACTGAGAGATTAACAGTGCGCAGGGGGAAGGAAGTGGGATTTAGATAAATGCATGGTGGTATAGCATGTAGCTTTAATTGCATTTTCTGCCGTTGTGTTAGAGGGAGGACTCTGCTTGCAATTAAGCTGAGTTATTTCTCAATCTTGCCAATTTATTTATGTTGTGAATTTTGCATATGAAAACTTCCTGTCTATTATCAGTGGGGCAGATTCAACACAACAGAATTTTTGCTGAAATTTTATTGGAGAGAAGAGATACATGTATGAGCAAAGATCAATGTATTCACAGCTGAAATACAGCATGATGTTGCCAAATAAAATCCCAGCAATGAACAAGATGCTGTTTTGGTCATTTTTGTTTGTTCGTGGGATACAGTCATCACTAGTCAAAGAGTGTGGTGCTGGAAAAACACAGCTGGTCAGGCAGCATCCGAGGAACAGGAGAATTGACGTTTTAGGCATAACCCCTTCATCAATGAGGTAGCCATCATTGGCTACTATTTATCGACCATCTCAAAATTCCCAGAAGATGGTTAAGAGTCAAGCAGAATGGTCTGTGGGTCTCGGATCATGTCAGCCAGACTAGGTAAATACAGCAGATTACACAGACTGGCCACCAACATAGATTACAAACCCATCAACTTCTACAATTACCTGGACTGCGCATCCTCACACCCTACCTCCTGTCAGGATTCCTTTCCATTCTTCCAATTTCTACTTGTCTGTTGCATCTGATCTGATGATGCTACCTTCCTCAGACAGGGCATCAAACATATCCACCTTTTTCTTCAATGGAGGGTTCCTGCTATCGTGGTTGACAGGGCCGTCAGCCGTGTCTGACCCATTTCCTGTTTCTGACCTCATTCCTTTCCTTCCCTACCACAATAATTAAAGGAACCCCTACCCCTTGTCCTCCTTTTCCACCCCAAGGATGATAACCCACCATTTCCTCCATCTCCAGCAGGATGCCACCACTAGGTACACACAGTCCTCCTCTCTCTTGTCAGTGTTCATTCAGGGGTTGTTTCCTCTGGGATACCCTCGTCCACTTCTCCACTCCCAGGACTATTTCTCATACCATGGCTCCTTCTCTTGCAGTTGCAGAAGGTGTTGCCTGTTTACCAACTCCCTCCTCACTTTTCCAAGACCCTACCATTTCTCGGCCAAAATTTTAGCTCTGACGAAGGGTCGCTAGACTCCAAAAATTTTCTGTTCACAGATGCTGAGTTTCTCCAGCATTTTCATTTGTTTCAGATTTCCACCATCCACAGTTCTTTGTTTTATTTAAGTACGGCAGATTTCTTTCCTTAAAGGACATTAGTGAATCGGACGTGTTTCTGTGACATTCGGCAGTAGTTACATGATTGCTGATCCAAAAGGATATTAGTATTTCACTTAATGTTATTTTTAATGTTTTTAAGGTGGTAACAATGTCCGAACTGAAGCATCTTGCCTATGCAATTATTGACTTTCTGCGTGAGCAGACAAAGTCTCAGGCTTGGACTTCTGATGAACGGGAAAGCTTAGAAGGTAGGTGTATTTTGTAACCAACGCAATGTTCTCAACTTAGATGGTTATAAACTATACATGCTACAGATTTTGTGTTGAAAGGGCAAGACCCCAGAAAGGAAGGTGTATACAATATTAATCACTGAAGTCTGTGCTCGGGTAGCACCACCACTCAACCAGCTAGTAAGGGAAGTGCCAACAATGAATAAGTCACTGGGCAATTGAAGCTGACTTTTACTGAAGGCCACAAACCTTGAACTTGAGAGCTTTCGACTGGAACAGGAAAAAGCCAACTTTTGCTACTGGTGTCTCATTTGCTGGGATAGGGTGGTGTCCGCCAAGGTTTTAGGGAGGGGAGTTGGGGGGGGGAAGCATGGAAGCTACCAAAAGATTCTGGTGGGACAAGTGGGCAGCAACAGTGGGGGAGGCATAGAAAATTGCAACAAGAGTCTTGATGGTAAAACAGTTGGAAGGAAGCGATGCTGCAAGGGAGTTGAGGGGAGGTTACAAGGCCTGGGCGTTGACAGGCTGCAAGAAGGCTACTGGGAAAGACACTCAGGTGACTGTAGAACGAACAACATACAACATTACAGCGCAGTACAGGCCCTTTGGCCCTTGATGTTGCATCAACCTGTGGAACCAATATGAAGCCCATCTAACCTACACTATTCCATTTTCATCCATATGTCTATCCAATGATCATTTAAATACCTTTAAAGTTGGCGAGTCTACTACTGTTGCAGGCAGTGTGTTCCATGCCCCTCCTACTCTGAGTAAAGAAAATACCTCTGATATCTGTCCTATATCTATCACCTCTCAATTTTAAAGCTATGCCCCCTCGTGCTAGCCATGGACTGGGAGAGGAAGATGGTGATTGCAAAGGAATGGGGAAAGCAAGGCCTGAAAAGTTGCTGGATGGTGAGGTGGAGGTTGCAAGGTGAGTGAGAAAGAGAGGGAGGGGTGAGAGGGGGACTTTTTTTTGAGAAGACAACTCTGCATTGTGCCTGGGATTTGTGATCTGGCCTTGGCGCAGATTGATGAGAGAGAGATATAAGGAGGTGTGATTAAGAGGAGGAAAAGATTATAAGCTGGTTAATTTATGGGCTGAAATTCATTGTAGAAGAAAGGTGCTGTGACAGTGAGCATTTATATTATCTTAGAGCACCATGAGAAATGTGAGGGACTGACAATTGTTGAATCTTTAAATGTTGCAAAACATATCAGTTGATTGTAAACCTGCCATGCAGTTTTTCTTCAAAAAAACGATACAAAATGGACAGATGCAATGATAAGCCAATTAGTTTTATTAGTTATCAGTAGGAAAATTGAGTCATTTATGCAGGAGTGGACGCTTTATTCACTCATTTATTATTTCTCTTTTGGTTTAATTAGTACACTACTGGCAGTTATTTGGGAGGAAGAAATAGTGACTGCTGGTGTTAAGGGTGGTCTTTCATGATTGGTGTATTCCTCTGGTTTTGGTAAAGGGACAGCATTAGTGATGTCAGCAAATATTGGAATAAAGAAAGCCCAGTTTGAGTTTTGCCAGGGCCAATCAGCTCCTGACCTCATTACAGCTGAAGTCCAAATATGAACAAAGCAGTTGAATTCTAGAGGTGAGGTGAGGGTGACTGCCCTTGGCATCAACTTTATTTTTCTTTATTATGGGATATGGGCATAACTGGTTAAGCCAGCATATATTGTTTATCCCTAATTGTTCAGAAGGTTGTTAACAATCAGCCAAGTCAGCCATAGTGCTGTAAGTCGGAGTCATCTATAGGCCAGACCAGGTAGGAATAGCAGATTTTCTTCCCGAAAGGAATGTGAAATAGATGGGTTTCTACAACAATTGAATTCAAACTTCACCATCTTCCATGGTCGGATTTGAGCTTAAGTCCCCAAACCATTTCTGGGGAATTCTGAGGAAGGGTCAGTGAACCCAAAACATTAACTCTGATTTCTCTTCACAGATGCTGCCAGATTAGATTAGATTAGATTACTTACAGTGTGGAAACAGGCACTTCGGCCCAACAAGTCCACACCGCCCCGCCGAAGCCCCTACATTTACCCCTTACCTAACACTACGGGCAATTTAGCCTGGCCAATTCACCTGACCTGCACATCTTTTGGATTGATCTGCTGAGCTTTTCCAGCAATTTCTGTTTTTGTCCCCAGAACATTGGTCTGGGTTCTGGATTACTAACACTTCACCATCACATTTCCACTTCAAAGTAAGGCATCAAGAATTCTTTTCACAACGTCAGTCATAAGCAATTAGGGAGCAAACTCTCCACTGGTTGTAGTCAGGCCTAACACAAAGAAAGATGGTTGTCAGTTTTGAGGTTTAATCACTTCAATCCCAGAATATCACTACAAGAGTTCCTCTGCGTAGAACCCTAGACCAACCATCTTCAACTGCTTCATCAATTACCACCATTAAGGATATTTACTGAGATTGCACGGTATTCAGTACCATTTGTGACTCCTCCAGTACCACAATAGCCTGTGTCCATATGCAGCAAGGCCTGTACAATGTGTAGATCTGATCTAATGAGTGACAAGTACAGTTCATGCCACACAAATACCAGGCAATGACCATCTCTTACAAGAGGAAATCTAACCATCTTCCTTTGATGTTCAAAAGCATTATTTTTTGCTCAATCTTCCACTGTCCACATCCTGGTGGTACCATTGACCAGAAACTGAACTGGACTGGCCATGTAAATATTGTGGCTATAAGAACAGTTCAGAGCCTAGTAATTCTACAATGAATAATTATACCTGGCTCCAATCTACAATGCAGAAATCAAGATGAAATGTGATGGAACAATCTGCACTTGCTTATTTAAGTGCTGCTCCAACTATACTCAAACTCAACACCATCCAATACAAAGCAGCTTGCTTGATTTTCACCCCCATTAACCACCTTTAACATTCACTTCCTTCAGCACAGTGGTAGCAGTATGTGCCATCTACAAGATACACTGCAGCACTCATCAAGGTTCTTCAACAGCACCTTCCAAACCTGTGACCTTTACACATGCAACAGATGCATAAGAACATTAACATCTGCAAGTTCCCATCCAAGATGCATTCCATCCTAACTTGAAATACTGTTCCTTCATTGTTGCTTAACCAAAATTCTGGAACTTTCCAACAGTACCGTAGGTGTTCCTAAGTCAGCAAAGACACCAGGAGTTTAAGAAGCAGCAAACTATCACCTTCACAAAGGCAATTACAGTTGGATAATAAATGCTGACCAGACAATAATACTCTCAAATTAAAAACATTTTGTACGATCAAGGATTAGGAAGTCTGGCTGTGACATCAAGAACAAGGGTTCACAGTATCAGAATGAAAGGCAAGTCTTTTAGGACTGAGATGAGGAATTTATTCACTTAGATTGGTGAATAGAGTCAGGAAGTTATACAGCACTGAAACAGCCCTTTGGTCTTGTCCATGTTGCTCAAGTTTCTCAAAATAAACTAGTCCCACTTGCCTGCATTTGACCCATATTCTTCTCAACCTTTCCTATTCATGTACCTATCCAAATGTCTTTTAAATGTTGTAATTGTACCTGCATCTACCACTTCGTCGAGCAGTTCATTCCACATGACAAACCAGCTTCTGTGTGAAGATGTTGGCAGTCCGGCACCTTTTAAATCTTTCTCTTCTCACCTTAAAAATATGCCCTCTATTTTGAACTCCCCTACCATAGACAAAAGCCTATTCACCTTATCCATTCCTTTCATGATTTTATAAAACGCTATAGATCATTACTGTGCTACCATAGAAGTAACCACGAAGCAGTAAAACTGCTGTGCTTTTCCAGCACCACTCTAATCAGGATTCTGGTTTCCAGCATCTGCAGTCATTGTTTTTACCTGGTAGAAGTAACTCTAAGCGAGTATCCATAGAGTGGCAGGACACTGGGAAGCTCAAATGAAAAACAGGCAATCTTTGGATGCTCGTTCACAGGTTGCTAAAGGCATCAGGACAGGTTAATAGGGTGGCTGAGAAGGCATATGGAATATTTGCCTTTCTCTGTTGTGGCATAGATTACAAAAGCAGGGAGATTACGCTGGAGCTGTACAAAACTTTGGTTAGGTAACAGTTGGTGTATTGTATACAATTCTGGTCAGTGCACTGTAGGAAAGATGCAGAGGGGATGCAGAGGATTTTACGAGGATATTTCCCAGGATGGGGTATTTTAGCTATGAAGAGAAGCTGGATAAGCTCAGGTTTTCTTTCTCATCAGAGGAAGCTGAGAGAGGAGCTGTCAGGGTCATGAGCAGGAAGCAGATGTTCTACTCAGCTGAAGTATTAATAGCATAATTTTAAGGTGAATAGCAGGTATTTAAAGTAAAAAGTACTTGGATGAGTTCTTAAAATGTCAGAACGTTGAAAGCTATGGGTTAAGTGCTGGAAAATGGACTATGCAGATTTAGAATCGTTTTGTTGGTGCAGACTCGATGGGCCAAAGGGCCTCATTTGTACTGTATGATTCTATATAGTTGTAACAGGTTTCTATGAAGGATTCCGCTTTCTCCAAAGGGATTAGCTCAAAGTTCAGCCACTTTTAACCATCCTACAGAGATTTCCTAACTTTGTTCGGACCATTTTGCTTGATGCCATATGGTTGCACAACAGCTGGTAAGATGATACTTGTGGTTGGCAGGAATTCCAAACTTGGCATTTTGTCTGATTTGAGATATATGCTAACCCTAACCCTTTGGAAATATTCTAAATTGTAGGAGTCAATTGAACAAATAGGCATTTTCTTTTAGTCTGTCTTATTGCAGATCTCAGCAATGGCAACTTGAGTTACTTGGAATATGTTCAGGTTTTGTACACAGTTTCTGCTCTCGGTGCTTCAAGGAATTACTCCGAGTCAAGAGCATTATGATAAGCCAGCATTACGGGTAATTGAATCTGTCATTGGGGATTTTCCTGGAAATATGAAACGTTGTGAACAGAGTGTGGAGAGTACTGGAATGGGACTGTGGCTAGTATTATTTTGAATGAGTTTCAATACTTTAGAGCATAGGCCGAGAATTCTTGGAATGCTGGGGAAAGAGACTCTAAGAAAACTGGAACATGTGTTAGAATTTTACTGAATTAAATCAGGAAGTTAAAACATTTTGTAGCACTCATATCAGATAATACTAGACTTTTAATCTTGGGAAGATGAAAAGGAAAAAACTAGGGAGAGTGGTACAACTGTGAGAGTGCTTTGGAGTATCAAGGGGTTCATGGTGTTTATAGCTGCAAAGCAGCTGGTGAGATGGTTTTTCTGATCAGTGGGAATTCTCAACTTTGTTTTGTCTGAATTGAAGTATGTACCAACGCTTTGGAAATATTCCAAATTATAGAAGTCAATTAAAAAATAAACATTTGTTTTTAGTTTGCAGATCTCAGCCATGAATACTTAAGTTACTTGGAATTTGTTCATGTTTTGTACATCATTTCTACATACTAGTAGGGCTAGTCTGCTAGTACTTTGGGATAATGTTTTATGTCAGTGTTGGAAGTTAGGGTGTCCTCCAGTAGAGAGTTCCAAAGTTGCACAACTCTCAGACAAAAACAAATTCTCCTTGTCTGTGTCCCAAAAGAGTAACATGTTATTGGTACACTTTTCAGGGTGCTTTGCTGTGCAAAAAGCTTGTGCCGTACCAAGGCCATAGCAGTCTACATCCATTCATACCTGTGGCATAATAAGGAATTGAGTCTCTGCTGAGAGAGCAAGAGGCAGGAAACCTACAGCTGGCCTTCAGTTAACACAGAATTCTTGAAGGTGTAGGCACAAGCAGACAAATCTGTATTAACCAAAAGATTTAAAAATTGTAAAGATGAATGAACTCTTACACCTCTCCTCCTTCCAATAATCCCAGCTGCCACTTCTGTTTCTTCTATTTCAAGAAACCTGAACTCCCTCTTCCCAACTTTTATCAAGTTTCTGTAAATTTATAATTTAAGTGCTACTTTGAATTTCTGCTTTGATTCTCACCCATAAGTACACATGTGCCACTGACTCATTTACAAAATTCACATTGCCATAATCTTGGTCTTGTCTTGGATATATTTAACCCTACAGGTATTTTAAGGGTCTGGATTTCTCTCTTCAAAAAATATATTTCCCACTTAAGATATTAAGGTTTGTTTCAATTGTAACAGGTAAACTTAAGTGAATTATTAATTTTCTAAGTTTCTTAATAGAAATTAATAAGCAGTACACTTGTGGATAAATATGTGACTGTTGAAAACCACAAAAAAATGTAATGCCAAATCTAATGGGATCCAGTTTGATGTTGCTCGGAACTGTTCAAGAATATCTGAGAACATATAGGAGGATCTGAAAATAGCTATCATTAAATTATTTAACAATAGAATAAGGACAAAATATCCATAAATGTTTAAGCCACCTTAAAGCAAGATATCTTCTCTGAGTGGAAGAAAATGTTTGGTGAGAATTATGATATTTCTCATACTTCTGAAATTTCAGTGAAAGGATTTTTTTCCAATATAATTTGGATCCCTTTACAAATGCGGGTCTCAACCCTCTGTATAGGTTCTTCTCAATTTCATACGATGCTGTATCATTGTACATTGTTTCTCAATTATTTGGTGAAGATTGCATTGAGTTGTAAATTTTAATCTGGTCAATTTAAGTGTGATGTTTTATACTCTTTTTTTTTTCATCTCCTGCCTTATGCATACTCTATCACGCCCCCTCAGTTCTTTATTTAATGCCTCAGTTAATGGAGATAAATATCCCATATGTGTCCTTAACAAACCAATCCACTTGTTGCCTGCAAGGATCTATATACATGTGCACCAATGCCCCACTGAAGCTCAGTACTACCTAGGGATCTACCATTTGTTATTTATTTGCCTTGTTAGTACTCCCAAAATACATTATTTCACACTTCATATCTGTGTTTCCTACTAAATTAGTTATTCTTATTTCTTAGTCAAAACTGTATTTCTAACTAAATATCATTACAAGAGCATTGTGGGCGTATGTACATCACTTGGAGCGCAGCAGTTGAAGAAGGCAATTCACCACCACT
This sequence comes from Chiloscyllium plagiosum, assembly GCF_004010195.1. Taxonomy (NCBI): domain Eukaryota; kingdom Metazoa; phylum Chordata; class Chondrichthyes; order Orectolobiformes; family Hemiscylliidae; genus Chiloscyllium; species Chiloscyllium plagiosum. The sequence goes on along the minus strand of NC_057710.1, from coordinate 77,005,134 downwards.
TTAAGAACAGTTAGGGATGGATAATAAATGCTCTCCTGGACAGCAAAGCCTTTGTCCCTTGGAAATTTAAAAAAAAATGTTCTTTGCTCTCATCAGGAAATTGAATGCGTGGCAGAAGAAAATAGACCGTTATGATTTGAATAATTATAAGCTTATGAATTATAGTTACTCTGTAGCCTTTACAGTGATTCCCTGTTTAACGAGCCCCATTTTAAGTTTTGTTTAACTTTAACATCAGTTATTTAGGACCCTGAGTTGCATTTGGAATTGTAATTTTTATTATAAAGTCAATTGCACCATGTCTGACCTAAAGCCATGTTACCTGAATATCACCATTGGAAGCAGCCTCCTCCACTCCTTAATACTCACTGTTTAGGTTGACCCTCAGTTCTCAACGTTTCCAGAACTCTGACCCTTCCTCTTATAGTCAAAACCTCTACTTTGCACACTACACGCATTCCCTGTTCCTTGCGGTGTTGACCATCGAACTCATGATCCCTGCCACTCCATTACCTTCCCTCTTGCTGCTAACATTCAGGTTCACAGTGTCCACTCCCTAACCTTCCCTGTCTAGCTTGCGGCTTTCTTCCTGGAAGGCTCTTCTGGCCTCTTGCTGCTCATCTCTAGAAACATTGCTTAGCGAAGAGGTAAACAAGAAATAGGAGAGGCAGGGAATGGTGGTTTCACTGAGAGAAAGGGTTCAGAGTGTCCTGACTCTCCCAAACACACAGACAAGAGTAGAAGGCAAGAAGAAAGTTATCAAATTTTAAGGATTTACTTTATTTAAAAATATAATAATGTAATTTTAATAATTGGAAGCATTTCAGTTTACAGGATATAATGTTTCAATGTTTTTTTTCTGAGATGTTGAGTTCTACAAAGCTTAAAACAGATATAAAAGTTATGGTTAATTAGAAAATCTGATTCACTTAAAGTTGCACATTTTGTGAATGAAGCTACAGCATGAAGTGAGGACTTGGTGTGCTGAATCACAAAACTGTAATACCGTAAACAATTGAATGCTTTAGTGATATCTGTTGTTTGTAATATAGATTATATTTTGGAAACTCATTGTCTGAAAAATGCTATTCTACAGGGACATTACTACCACTCATAGACCAAAAGTAACGAGACGTATTTTTCTTTCAGTTGCTATGCAGTGTTTGGAAAATGTCTTCAAAATAAGTTCCCAGGATATCGATCTAGCCGTCTCACCGCCTCTAATGGAGATATTTTCTGCAGCAATTACTAAGGTTGGTCTAAATACTTAAATGGAAACTAATGAAAATAGTATGTAGGAAACACATTGATATACAATGGAAATGTGAGTGCAATTCTAAAACTGAGTTTCTAACCTCAGATTGTCAGAAGAATTATGTAATGAGACAACTGGAGGACCATGACAAGATAACATAGAAGTTTATTATGAAGCAGAGATCTAGAGCCAAGTCAAAAAGTTGTGTCACCTATATATTTAAGTTTTGAGCTATTTTTTCTTAAACATTCAGGTAAAGGTGGGGAAAAAAGTGAAGAAATCTAAGAATTTGTTATTTAATTTTGTTTGGCAAGCATAGATCAAAAGTGTTGTTGTGCAAGAGACTATATGTACTTGGACTGGGAGGTTTAAACCATGATTGTATGTACTATTGAATGCTTTGACATATGTAATGTTCTGTATATATGTGGTTGAAACATGTGACTAAAGTAGTGTTTTATATGAACTTAAAAATTACTTCGATGAAATTGTTCATAGTATTTTTAAGATTATACTTGAGCCTATTTCTGAGTTCTGTGATTTCTGATCCTGTTTAACGGTGATGTATGACAAAGGCATACTGAGTTAGTAGAGGACCAAGTTTAAATTATAGCTTTCAATCAGTTCCTTCCATAGAAGAAAGAGCAATATCCACAAAATAGTTAATGGACACTTTTCAAATGTTATTATTGTCTTATAGTAGGAAATACCTGTCTTTCCTTCATTATTTAAAAACTGAATCTATTTAATGTTTGTTAATTTAATCTAATTTGTTCAGTTGAGGTTCTTACATAAAGGTTTGAGTAATTGCAAACCAGTTTCATAGTGGTCGGGAAATAATTATTTATTTAATTTGCCAATGAATTTCTTAAATTCACTTTGACAGTACTGTAATGTAGTGAAACATTTTCATTGATACTAAAGATATTAATCACATTATTACAATTAGCTTAGAATCATCCTTATTCTCTATTTGAACAAAAGAAAGTTCTTATTTATTCAAAGGATGTGGGTAATTAACTACAACATTTATATTGGTTTTCCCAGGCAATGTCAGCATTTATTATCTATCTCTACTTGTCTTTGAAAAGTTGATGAGCCACTTTCTCAAATAACTGCAGTCCTTATCATGTAGGTACACCCACAAGATTGTTGTGAGCGAGTTCCAGGAATAGTTAAGGAATGTTGATATTTCCAACTGAGAACGGTCTGTATGTTAGAGAACTATTTGCAAGTGTGAAGGTGTACTTTGTGCCTGCTGCCCTTGGTCTTCTAGATGACAGAGGTTGTAAGTCTGAAAAGTACTATTGAAGGAACTTTGGCAAATTGCAGCAGTACAACCTTGTAGATGATTTGCATTGTTGCAGTTGTGGATGTGGTGCTGTTCAATCAACTAGGCTGCTTTGTTCTGCATGGTGTCAAGCTTCTTAGTTATTGTTAACTGCCCTCATATAGGCAAGGGGAAAGTATTTCATTCTCACTCCTTAGCAGTGTTGTAGTTGGTAGGCCAACTGTGGAGAATCACCAGACCAATTGCAGAATTCCCAGTTTCTACTGTCTCTTGCATATATTTAACTCCCTAGATGTCCATCGTGTGTCACCATTCAGTTCTGACCCTTGGAGATATTATTGGAAAACAATATCATTATCCACAGACACACTGACAATGCCAAGTTTTTATTTCATTAACAGCTCCACTGTCTTTAAATTATCAGTTGTTTGTCTGGCAGCTAGTGCTAGATGAGCAGAAATGCCTTCTAAATAAATATTCAGAGTACTGAAGCCATTCGTTGTCTTCTGTCCTCTAATTACTGATTCTGTCCCACTCCTTGGAAGTGTTTAAACTGAATGAGACTCTGTGTACCGTTAATGTCTCAATGAACTTTCAACCACATGTCTGTGCCATTCCAGAGATCAACTATTTCTATGTCCATAGTATTACTTGACACTACTTTGTATTACAGAAACCCTCATCCATGCCTTTGTTACTCACAGAGTTGGCTTGTCTACAACACATGTAGCAGGCCTCCCACGTTCTACTTCATGTAAATTTGAACCTCGTGTTCTGTTGTATGCTTCACCTTCTTTTAGTATAATCTTCCTGTAACTTACTGACTTGCTCTTGCTCCCAGTTAAGTATTTTTAAGATTTCCAACATTGTTTCTGGGTCCATCCATTGCCTGATTCCTCCCTACTTCTGAATTCCTGTAGTCCTCCAACACTACAAGATTTCTGCTCTCCTCAATTTGCAGCCTCTTTATTGTTTTAATTATTCCATGATTGATAGCTGAGTATTTACTTCGATCAGCCCTAAGTTCAACATTTTTTTCTTCAATTTCTGCATCTCGCTACCTCACTTTCTTTTCTCTTTCAAACAATCCTTAAATCCTAACTCTTGTTCAAGCCTTTGATCATCCGCCATAATATATCCTGATGTCTTGTCATTATAATTGGTTTATAGTGCCTCTGTGAAACATCTGGGGAAGCTTTGTTACCTTAAAGGCACTATATAAATAAATGCTGTTGCTACCAATTTAAAATCTCTCACATTCAGTAAAAAGTACTCAGTATTCAAAGGACTGAAAAATGTATACTTCTAGAAGTTGTTAACGACATTGTATTTCATAATGTTTGATGAGAAATCCCTTTAATTAACCTTTTTTTTCTCAACCAAACAAAAAGACATCACCTAGCAGTACAAAGACAGTGAGTAATTTTGATCGTGTTATAATCCAAGCATGCTTTTGAATGGTGGTGTTTTAACTGTTAATTCATCTCCTTTAGGACTCTGAATCATTTCAGCCATTTACCAGACTTTGATGTTAGCTCAGTAACTCTTCCATGTCGATTCTATGATGCATAAATATGAAAAAAAATTGTTTAAAAATTTCAATATTAAGTTTTTGATGTTGCAGAAAAAATGCACTCTGAAGATCTGATTATTTGATGCTTATCTAAAACCTGAACTTGTTTTTCATTGCATGCAGATTAAACTGTTATATTTTCAGAAATTTGCTTTCCCTACCATCATGGCTTTCATGATTTTGTCAGTTATTTTAAAAGTTTTAAAACCTAAGGATCACAGTTTTTTTTTCTGTTGGCTCATGAATTGAGCAAATGTCTCATCAGCAAATCTTTTTCAGTAGAATAGTGATGTAAAGTGCTTGATTATTCAGTAAAATCCAGAAAACATCATATTATATTGAATGTGGATGAAACATTAAGTAATATGATCAAGTTCAGAAACCTTTCCTTCCAAACCTGAACCATTGAATTGCAAATTTAAAATTCCTAGTTGATAAAAGTAACACCTTCTGTGACACTAAACTATACAGACTGAAAAAGCATGAATTTAATAATCTTTGTGTGCTGACTTATATCACATATTGAACTCTGTCTTTCATAGCCCTTAGCTACTGCTATGGATTTTCAGCCAGAACATATTCAGCTTGCTAGTTGTGCCTTTCATGCTGAAATAGTGTCATGACCAGATTATACATGTCCTCAGTATATTCAGTACATTCCTGATGAAGGGCTTATGCTCGAAACGTCGATTCTCTTACTCCTAGATAATGCCTGGCCGGCTGTGCTTTTCCAGCACTACACTCTTCAACGCAGTATATTCAGTAAACTGTTAATTTGTTTGGCTCATTTATAGATTCCTTTTAGTTTTCAAGTGTTCCAATTTTAAAATAACCAGCAAAAGAACTTCATTCTTGTATTTTAAAAAAAGTAGATCACTGAAAGATCTCTAAATAAAAGGTATCAAGCTTATTAGCTAAAATAACGATACAAAGATGTAACATAAAGATAATATTTCTTACAAAAGATGAAAGTATGGTCAGTGTCTAATATCGCTATAGGCCTTTTACTTGCTTGAAGTTTCTCTTTTTTTTTAAAATGAGTTTGAGAACATGACATCAGAATTTTGCTGCAATAGCTTCTGTAGTTGAGTAGTTGACAATTGTCTTTATAGGTGAATTCAATAGGTGGAGCAGCTTCAGGGGTGAAAAAGGTCCCTCTTTTTGGTTCTGCTGCATGATATTTCAGAACTGCCTAGAATCCTTTCAACGAACTTTTCAACCTTCAATGACAACAGCCTTTCAATACTCAGTGTCCAGTCTTGCAGGAAGGATGCTCGTTCGGGTACGATATTGTTGGATTTCTTATGTTAGCCTCGAATCAAACTCAACTAAGAGTCAGCATCTTCTAGAGAATGACGGTATAGGGATTCATTACATGAAAAACTCACCCTAACTGTATCCTAGTATTAGGAGGAAGATCACGCTCAGTATGTGGCATGGTTTGAGATCCTCATATTTTGTTTTGAAAGTAATTTACATTTTAGAATCATTATCCTCTCATTAGAATGCCATTGAACTAAACAAATACACTGACAAAATTTGTGCAATATTCTTTTTATTCTAGAAGAAATTAATATGGAACACTCCATCAGACTTTACTCCATCTGCACAAGATGTAATTAGAGCTGAACAGTTGAAAAATGAAGGTAACTCTTTGTGTGTGATTGCATTTATTGTGTGTGGGTGCAGTTATTGTGTCATCATTTTAAAATGCTTAATTATAGTGCTCAAAATGATCATGATATTTTTGTTATCCCTGAGCAATTCTGTCTGGTTAGCAGATGCTAGTATTGCTGCGAATTAATGTATTTATGGAGCAGTAATCATTTTGAAGTATTAAATTATATCTTCTTAAAATATACTTGTTATTTAGACTTGATTAAATAGTCACCATTCCTCTGCACCTCAAGTCAAGGCGGCATGGAACATTCTATTTGTTTACAGGTTTCTTAACTCATTATGCAGATTGGCACACAATGTAGACTCAAAATATTAATACCTCAGCTGGTTCTGGAGGACATTAGAAAAACACCTGAAAATCTTATTTCTGGATTCTTATGACAGTAAGTCATGCTTGGATAATGCTTGCTTGTTTTCAGACTGAGCATAATCAATGGCTAATCTAAGTCTATTTGCTGAAAAAATGTATTTCAGATTTGGAAGAATTCCAAATAACAGTGAAGTTAAATATGAAAACAAAATACTCTGAATGCTAAAGACCTAAAATTAAACAAGAAGTACCAGAAATTCCAAGTATGGCAGCATTTTGTGACATTTCCCTGTTTTAGTCGCAGTGCATTGAATCTGTTCTTTGTATTGTTTTAGTGAAGAGGTAGCTACAATCTCAGGAACAGGAACTAATGGCTGGTGTGTCTTGAGAAGCATGTAATGGAATGGGTCCTCAAATCTGGTGAATGATTACCGTGTCACCAGAAGTGATGGAAGTGCTTAAGTTGGGCAAGTCAAACACTGAGCTCAACAAATATTTCAGAACAACAGCTAGCTAATGAGACCACATTACGGAATGAAAATGTTTAATATTGGGCAGAAAGATAAGATCACACTGAGACTACCATAACAACTTGATGCCAAAATTACCAGTTTTTAGCGATTCTTCATCAGACTGCTGCAAATGCATGAATACTCATTGTCACACATCAGCAACCTGAATGAAACAGACATGAATTTTGGTATGCCCAACATCTAAACTATAGCATTTATAAGGTTAAAAAAAAATCTTAGAGAAAACCACAGAACACGAGAAGACAAAATTCATAATGGCACTACCGTGCATGATTGATGCAAAGAAAGTGGGTGGTGATTTTCAAATATAAAACCCTGACAAAAATCAAATTCCCTGCAGGAGTCCTTGTGTATGTTCATGACTATGATGAAATGGATGAAGATGAAGTGAAGTTGTTCATCAGTGATATGTTGGGCAGGCATAGAGGAGGCCTACTCAAAACAAAAATAGCTAATGAGCATGGGCCTTGTTCTTTTTCTATTTAACCAATCAAGTGTGGAGGGAAAAAACATTAGTTATGTCAGGGGGAGTCTAACATCTGAAGGTTCAAACATTAGTAGTGTAGCAGGCTGTTCATGGATCACATTTACACTAAATCGAATAGATGGATAGTTGGGGAAAACAAAAAGTCCTCAAGGAGTGGAAATGAGTGTGCTGCATCATTTGGTATTGTCTATGATTTCATTATCAATTTGTGGGATACTTATGCACAAATTGTCATCAGATTGTTCAAAAATGTAGAATATACAGTTGAATGGATGGAGAGGAAAATTACTTATTGTGGAGGGATCATTCGGATTATCAAATTGATCCATTGTTGTGATGACGCAGTAGCCAAAATAACTTGCAATGAATTTGTTGAGCTCTTTGTGTCAAATGTTGAAGATAATAAACTTTACAGTGCTTAAAAAAAATTGAATTGTGGATAAAGGTATCCATGTAGTATTAATTTAGTCAATAAAACGTGCCACGTTGATTTTATTTTGAATTACTCATTTCAATTGGTGACAGGCTATAGCAACACTGGCAATTCATACTTTCTTGTTGCCTGCAAATCAACCACAGTTTTTCCAGGATTTTGAAAGCTTCAATGGTTGCCTTAATATGCCATGTTCTACATTACTTGGGTGATATTACAGGGAAATGAGTTTCTAAGTCTGAATTTTCCACTCCATTCATTTTGTTTTGCTTTGTAAAGTAATTATATTTTATAAAGTATAGAGTTATACAGCATGGAAACAGACTCTTCAGTCTAACTCGTCCATGCTGGCCAGCTATCCTTAACTGATCTCGTCCCATTTGCCTGTGTTTAGCTCAAATCCCTCTAAACCCTTTCTATTCATGTACCCATCCAGATACCTTTTAAATGTCACAATTGTACCAGCCTCCGCCACTTCCTCTGGCAACTCATTCTACGTACGTACTGCCATGTGTGTGAAAACAATTGCCCTTCTGGTCCCTTTTAAAGCTTCTCCCCTCAGCTTAAACCTATGGCTTCTAGTTTTAGAATACCCTACCCTTGGGGGGAAAAAAAAATCCTTGGCTATTCAGCTTATCCATGCCTCTCCAGATTTTGTAGACTTGTATAAGGTCACCCCTCAGCCTCCAATGCTTCAGGGAAAGTAGTCTCAGCCTGTCTAGCCTCTCCTTATAACTCAAACCCTCCAGTCCTGGTAACAATCTTGTAAATCGTTTCTGCATCCTTTCCAATTTAATAACATAATGCCTATACCACTCCCCAGGGCTCACCATTAACTGTGTACATCCTGCACTGTTTTGTCTTGCCAAAATGCAACAACTCACATTTATCTGAATTAAATTCCATCTGCCACTCCTCAGCCCATTGGTCCAGCTGATCAAGATCCCGTTATATTCTTCGATGACCTTCTTCACTGTCCACCAAGCCACCAATTTTGGTGCTATCCTCAAACTTACTAACCGTGCCTCCTACCTTTTCATCCAAATCATTTATATGAATGAAGAACAACAGTGGACACTGATTCTTGTGGAAATCCTCTGGTCATAGGCTTTCAGTCCAAAAAACAACCCTGTAACATCACTGTCTGTTTCCTACTGTCAAGCCAATTTTGTATCTAATTGGCCAGCTCTCCCTGGATACCATGTGGTCTAATCTTACTCTCCAGTCTATCATGTGGAACCTTGTTGAAGGCCAAACTCAATCAAGAATGTGAGGTATGATTTTCCACACACAAAGTCTTGCTGACTATCCCTAATCAGTCCTTGACTCTGAAAATGCATGTAAATCTTGTCTCTCAGAATCCCCTCCAACAATTTAGCCACCACTGACATCAGGCTCACCCACACTCTTGCAGCTTGCACACTGTGCTAGGAGAACTTAATGTTTATCTTTTATATTATAAGGCCTGCAAGAACCAGCTGTAAGTAAAAACCTTAAAATGTCCAGCCTTCTCTCACCAACAGGTTTAGATTTTAAGAATGCAAAAAATTAAGATTTTTATTCTTAAAATCCAGCAATTAGCTTAATTCCAAGTATTTGCAAACTCTTGCTGATCATGCTTGAGATTGAAACATACTCCTCTAAGGGTCCACTGTAGGGCAGGTATTTTTGGCGCTTACTCAGCCCCCTCCATCTGAGTGACAGTGTGCCAGTTCTTCTGTCTCCTGGACTCGGCCTCTCAATGCCCCCCCCCCCCCCTCCCCTCCCCAGTGGCTGATGAACCAGGAATGGGACTCTGGCAGATGGAGCCAAGGCAGCTGATGAGCCCAGAGCCTGACTCTGGCAGTGGCTTTGGGGAGACAACTAGTGGAGGGGCAAGCATGGGACCCGGCATCAATGGAGCAGAGCTGACATCAGTGAGGTAGGCCCAGTGGTGAAAGATGGCACCTGAGGAGCAGCAACTTCATTGGCTGGCAGCAGTGAAGCGGTAGTAGAAGTGTTATGGACTGTCTTTAAGCTATTTTTATTATTCTTAAGTTATTCAAAATGGTTCTGGCGACAGTGGAAGCTTTTCATTGTAAGTTATTGTATTTTTCACTGTGAAATACTTGTGATAATAAATGATTCATTCATTCCCCATTGTGTCTCCACTCATAGAGTCATATAGCATGGAAACAGACCCTTCGGTCCAACTAGTTATTGCCAACCATTTTCCAAACCAAACTAGTCTCATTGCCTGCATTTGGCCCATCTTCATCCAAACCTTTCCTTTTCATATATTTATCCAAATGTCTTTTAAATGCTGTAATCGTACCCGGAATCACCATTTGCAGTTCATTCCACATATGAGCCACTGGCTGTGTTAAAATGACCTTTTTAAATCTTTCTTTTCTCACCTTGAAAATATGCTCTCTGGTTTTGAACATTCTAGGGCAAAGACTCTTGTTATTCACCTTATCTATGCCTCTCATTATTATATAAACCTTTATAAAGTCACCCCTCAATCTCTTATGCTCCAGTGGGAAAAAAAGTCCCAGTCTATTTTTATAACTTAAACCCTCCATTCCTGACAAAATCCTAGTAAATTTTTCTGATCCCTCTCCAATTTAATAATATCTTTGCTATAGCAGGGTGACCGGAATTGTACACAGTACTCCAGAAGAGGCCTCACAAACAGCTTGTATAACCTCAACTTGACAGCCAAACTCCCAGACTCAAAAATCTGAGCAATGAAGGCAAACATGCTAAAGTTAAAAATCAAGCACAACCACCTGATGAAGGAGCAGTGCTCTGAAAGCTAGTGCTTCCAAATAAACCTGTTGGACTATAACCTGGTGTTGTGTGATTTTTAACTTTGTATGTCCCAGTCCAACACTGGTATCTCCTATTCAAGCATGCTAAATGTCTTCTTAACCACGCTGTCTACCCTGTGATGTAAATTTTAAAGAATTATGTAGCTGAGCCCAAGGGGTCTCTGTTCTAAATGCCACGCAGGGCTCTGCCATTACTTGTAGAAGACCTGGCTTTGTTTGTTTTACCAAAATGTAATACCTTGCATTTATCCAAGTTGAATTCTATGCCACTCCTCAGCTCATTCACCCAATTGCTGCTTCTCTTCCAGAGACACTCCCTCTCCAGAATCAATGCAATCCTGTTTCAGAGACCTTGCCGCATGAAATGCTAGGCACAGGCTGATCTACCGAGCTCCACCTATCCACATCTATCGATCTGCCTGTTTGCTAAATCTTTTGTTTTTGGATTTTAAAAGTTCCCAAAACAATGCTGGATGAAATATTCTCTGCTTTCGATGACAGAGGAAATCTAGCTCCAGCACTGAAAGAACTGTAACTCGCGAGCAAATCTAAGGGCCACAGAACACTCCACTTTTGTTTTCAGATTGGCTGCTGTGGATACTGGATTGTCAGGCCAATTAGCATGTTTCCAATGTTCAGCATTTCTGAATTCCTTCTCTCGGTTCCTCCTGTCTGCACTCCATAATCTCCATATGGGTTTGTGTGCTGTCTTCCGAAAATTTTATTCCCACAGTTTGAGAAACCCTGTACTACATAATTAAAAGTAAATAAAATACAAAACAAGGAGTGACAATATATTTTCTCACAAATATGAATGATTAACTCTAATTTGTAATTTGTTCAAATATTCAGGCAACAACTATATAAAAGAGGAGAATTACAGGGCTGCTGTAGACTCTTATACTCAAGCAATTGAATTGGATCCAAATAGTGCAGTTTACTTTTGTAACCGGTAATAATTCTTTCTGCTGTCTATTTTGTATTGATTTATCTGTTTCAGTCTGATTAAATACACAAAGATTAAAACCGAGAATGTGTCAACAGATCTAGGTGAAGATTTATCATTTTTTTGTGTGTCAAAATTGTAATAATGCACTTTTTCAACAAAATTAGTATTTTATCACACTCGATACAGAATATTTCCTCCATCTCTCTCTGAGATTGAGTAAAATCCTTACATTCACTCCATATAATTTTTTTACATTATTGAAACAGTGGTTACTTTATTGAAGAATTCTATTTGTACATCAACATTTTGAGTAATTACCATTGAGTTGCAGAGAATATTTAAGTATAATGACAGTTAATGTACTGTTCGTTTTCCTTTATTATATAAATATCATATTTTATTGATATAAAATGCAAGTGATTGGAACAAATAAGGTTATTAAATATATTACTGTAAAATCATGTCACATAATATGTATTATTTATATGGTAAAACCATCTAATAATTTTGAATTTTAGTTTATCTAGATATTAAATTGAGAAATTTGGTGATCTTCAAAAAAAATGATAAATCCAGTGAAAGAATGTTCAGCAAATATCTCAGTATGCATTTGTAACAATGCTATATGATTGGTTGATTGCTTACTTTTTATTTAATGAGAAATCTATCTTTGAAATCATTGATCAACAAATATTTGAAGAGAGGATAATTCTGAAGCAGCTTACTTCAATTTTGCCAAAATTTACTTATTTATGTGACTATGCTTCTGTGGGTTACAAACTGTTACAGAAATGTTATTTATCGATAAGTTAATGTTTGATAAATACTAAAACCTAAATCTTTAAACAATATCATTTTGGCAGGAAATGGTTTCCTTTTCTATCTAACTCTGAAATTTGATATAATTTTTTCTTTTAATCAGAGTTCATATACTAAAATTCAACTGAATTTGTTTAGGGCGGCTGCTCAGAGCAAACTTAATAATTACACTGCAGCAATAGAGGATTGCAAGAGGGCAATAGCCATTGACCCAGACTATAGCAAAGCTTATGGAAGGATGGGGTATGTAATCACACCTTTCAAATTCATTGGAGAAAAGTATCCTTTTTCTTTTCCTGAAGATCTGAAAGTGATTTTTTTTTTCAGTTTAGCATTGACTTCTTTGAATAAGCATTCAGAAGCAATCACCTATTACAAAAAGGCTGTAGAATTGGACCCTGAAAATGGAACTTTCAAATCAAACCTGAGAGTGGCAGAACAGAAAATAGGAGAAGCATCAAGTCCAGTAAGTGTTGTTTTACTGAATTTGCAGTCCTTGTGATGCTTTCCAGCTTGCCTACTTTAAAGGTAACATTTGCACCTCAAGGTTTTCCAGATCGTCAAAATGTGCATGTTTTCTCATGATATTTGCCTGCTGGTTTGAATATAAATAACTCTTTGAAAACTCTGAATTTCCAGCTCATTACTAATGGATGGTTAACTGGTAATTTAAATGGAAAGTTCTTTGGGATATTACCCCATTAACACAGTGTATTTGATGCATATATGGTATAAATAAAAATGTGGAAGTCTTAAGATATCTATTATTTATTTTCTGAAAGTGAGCACTTGGGCTTTTTAGATGGCTCTTAGAATTTGTTAAAAGAACTTCATCCTGTTAATAGCTGAAAAGATAACATAAGATCATCACATTAAGAATTTTACCGTAACAAAATGCTAAAGTACTTTCGCCTGTACATCAACTTTGTCGACAGTTTCTACATTAAATTGCAGAAAGCAGCTTTCCCTCCTTGTTGAACAACCAAGATAAGCTATTTGGTTTTCCCAGACCTGGTGGAGCAGGCTCGAAGGGACAAATGGTGCATTTCTACTCCTAAATCAGTGTTCCAGTCTCAAGAAGGGTTTCTATCACTTTCCTTTTCTAACCTGGTAACCTTTAGCCATAAATCTGTTTTTCACAATTAAAATGTGGTTGGACTGGAGGGGGCAAAGTTAAAAATCACACAACCTGTTGGACTATAACCTGGTGTTGTGTGAGTTTTAACTTTCACAATTAAGGTTTTTCCTGACAATTGTCATTCTAGAGCAAAGCAGGTGAATCTTCCAGTTTTGTTTCAAATAATCATGTTTAGTCTTTTCAGTCCAAGCAGTAGCTCACTCCCCCTCGCTGCATTGTGAATCATAGAGATATGTTGTCATTAATTGCTTTATCTTCTGGATCCTGGAAGAATAATTCTGTGACTTTCATGGAAATCTTATGAACCCCTGCCTCTCAAAGCCAAATCTGTGACATTGTGAGTCACACTGGCCTTGTATCCAGGTAGAAAGGTTTGAAGCTCACACTCTCTTCAATCTTGGAATTAAACGGTCACTTCTGAGAGAAATGCGAGCAACCAGCATTCACTGAAAAATATATACCCCACCTAGAATTCCCTCATGTTACAAAAGCCTTGAACGTTCATTCGCGTCTTCTGGGAACAATCCAAAGGTATGCCACAATTCTCTGGAATTTACTCTTAATTTTTCCCCAGTGTTCCATTTATTCTCCAATGTATGAAATTTTATGGGCACATTTTCCAAATCTTCCAAACTCTCTTCACAGCAGCCATGTACTTCTCAGTTCAAACTTAGGCTTCAGAGCATTCTCTAAGTTAACTGCTGGTTGTCACTATGAAGACTACTGTAGATTTCTTCCTTTATTTTCAAGCTAGGCAAATCTTTCAATTTCTTCCCACTCATGAATTACAAACTAAGTTCAAATAATCACCCACATTGTGTGTGGTGAAGGATGGAAGTAATATCTTCAGAATTTTAACTTTTCATTAGATTCTTACATAATTTTCATCCATTTTTTTTAAGAACATTTTACTTTTTTTTAGATTCCCTACAGTGTGGAAACAGGCCCTTAGGCCCAGCAAGTCACACCGACCCTCCAAAGAGTAACCCACCCAGACCCATTCTCCGACATTTACCCCTGACTAATGCATCTATCTACACGTCCCTGAACACTATGGACAATTTAGCATGGCCAATTCACCCAACCTGCGCATCTTTGACTGTGGGAGGAAACCGGAGCACCCTGAGGAAACCCACGCAGACACAGGGAGAATGTGCAAACTCCACACAGACAGTCAACCGAGGCTGGATTCGAACCCGGGTCTCTGGCGCTGTGAGGTAGCAATGCTACCTTCTGGCTCTTTCACAAAATAGGTCATCCATTGTTTATGTATTTAACACTTCAACAGGATTCTGGATAATCCAAGATGGAGGGCAGGATAAATTTCTGGGTGTAACAGCTACTCTTTTTTTTTGAGGTATTTTGGGTGTTGGAGATGATTTCCTTGAATTTCAGGCGCAGCAATTACTGTTTTATATGCTGCTGCATTGTTTTGGAACTTTGCAGAAAAAAAACCTCAGAACAACAGCACTTTTAAAAGGGAGAAGAACAGAGAAAGGAAACCCATGGTGAGGTCAGTGCAGGAGAGAGAGAGAGAGAGAGAGAGAAACCCACATTGCTCAATGACACAACAGTGAACCTGCACAGTTACTGCCCTTTCTGTTTGAATTCATGTATCGCTGGACTTTCGGAGTGTGTCTGGGAAAATTAACAAACAGTGACATTCACAACTGATCTTGGAGGAACCTGTTTGGGAGAGGTCACAGCACAGAAACAGATAAGTGGATATTTTAAGTGTGGCCTTACAGTAATTCTGCAATAGTGAGTAGAGTGAGATCTTTCTTGATTAAATGTTTGATTGAGATATGTCTCTTGATGAAACTTAAAATATAAGCCATAAGTATTAATTTAACCTGGAACAGTGTTATGTCGAGCAATAAGACAGTGCTATTTTCTGGGTCTGTAGATTGAAAGAAGCAAAAATGGCCTTTAGTAGAGTGATATGCTCTTCTTGTCAGATGTGGGAGTTTTGGGAGAGTTTACGTGTTACTGAGGATTATATCTACAATAAATGCCATTGGTTGGGAAGCTTATCAGATTGAATGGATCGCTTGGAGAGACAGTGAGGGGCAATAAGGAATTTACAAGAGCAAGGGGATGAAATGGATGGCAGTTATAGGAAGGGGGAAATGTCGCAGATACAATCACATACATGGGTTAACTCCAGGAAAGGTAAGAGAGGCAGGCAGTTAGTGCAGGAGTTTTCTGTGGCTATCCCATTTCAAACAAGTATACTGTTTTGTAAAATATAGGGGGTGATGGATTCTCAGGGGAATGTAGTACATTTAGCCAAGTTTCTAGTATTGAGACTGGCTCTAATGTAATGAGGGGTATGCCAGGCTCCAAGAGATCAATTGTGTTAGGGGACACTTTAGTCCGAGGTACAGACAGACATTTCTGTGGCTAGCAGCAAAAAATCAGAATGTTGTGTTGCTTCCCTGGTGCCAGGATTAAGGATGTCCCAGAGAAGGTGCAGAATGTTTTCAAGGGGGAGAGAGGCCAACAGGAGGTCATTATACACATTAGAACCAACGAGATAGGAAGGGAAAAGGTTGAGATTCTGAAAGGAGATCATAGAAAGTTAGGCAGGAATTTAAAAAGGAGGTCCTCAAGAGTAGTAATATCTGGATTGCTCCCGGTGCTACGAGCAAGTGAGGGCAGGAATAGGAGGATAGAGCAGATGAATGCATGGCTGAGGAGCTGGTGTTGTGGGTGAAGGATTCACATTTTTGGATCATTAGAATCTCTTCTGGGGTAGAAGTGACCTGTACCAGAAGGACGGATTGCATCTAAATTGGAAATGGACTAATATACTGGCAGGGAGATTTGCTAGAGCTACTTGGAAGAATTTAAACTAGTAAGGTGGGTGAGGGGGGGAAACCAAGGGAGATAGTGAGGAAAGAGATCAATTTGAGATTGGTACAGTTGAGAACAAAGGCAAGTCAAACAGGTCAGGCAGGGAACAAAGCAGCGAACAAGGTAAGACTGATGCATTGAAATTGATGTATTTTAATTTAAGAGGCCGAACAGGGAAGGCAGATGAACTCTGGCATGGTTAGGAACGTGGGACTGGGATATCATAGCAATACAGAACCACGGCTCAGGGATGGACCGGACTAGCAGCTTAATGTTCCAGGATACAAATGCTACAAGATGGACAGAAAGAGAGGCCAGGGAGAAAGGGGAGTGGTGTTTTTGATAAGGGATAGCATTACAGCTGTGCTGAGGGAAGACATTCCCAGAAATACATCCAAGAAAGTTATTTGGATGGAACTGAGAAATAAGAAAGGGATGATCACCTTATTGGGATTGTATCATAGTCCCCCTAATAGTCAGAGGGAAATTGAGAAACAAATTTGTAAGGACATGTCTTGAAACAGTTAAAAGTGGATAAATCCCCAGGACCTGATCAGGTGTACCTGAGAACTCTGGAGATATTTGTATCATCGATAGTCACAGATGAGGTGCCAGAAGACTGGAGGTTGGTAAACATGGTACCACTGTTTAAGAAGGGCGGTAAAGACAAGCCAGGGAACTATAGACTGGTGAGCCTGACCTCGGTGGTGGGCAAGTTGTTGGAGGGAATCCTGAGGGATAGGATATACATGTATTTGGAAAGGCAAGGACTGATTTGGGATCGTCAACATGGCTTTGTGCGTGGGAAATCATGTCTCACAAACTTGATTGAGTTTTTTTAAAAAGTAACAAAGAAGATTGATGAGGACACGAGCAGTAGATGTGATCTATATGGACTTCAGTAAGACGTTCGACAAGGTTCCTCATGAGAGACTGATTAGCAAGGTTAGACCTCACGGAATACAGGAAGAACTAGCCATTTGGATAGAGAATGGGCTCAAAGGTAGAAGACAGAGGGTGGTGGTGGAGGGTTGCTTTTCAGACTGGAGGCCTGTGACCAGTGGAGTGCCACAAGGATCACTGCTGGGCCCTCTACTTTTTGTCATTTATGTAAATGATTTGGATGCGAGCATAAGAGGTACAATTAGTAAGTTTGCAGATTACACCAAAATTGGAGGTGTAATGGACAGCGAAAAGAGTTACCTCTGATTACAACAGGATCTGGACCAGATGGGCCAATGGGCTGAGAAGTGGCAGATGGAGTTTAATTCAGATGCAAAGTGTTGCATTTTGGGAAAGCAAATCTTAGCAGGACTTATACACTTAATGGTAAGGTCCTAGGGACTGTTGCTGAACAAAGAGACCTTGGAGTGCAGGTCGACAGGATAGTGAAGAAGGCGTTTGGTATGCTTTCCTTTATTGGTCAGAGTATTGAGTACAGGAGTTGGGCGGTCATGTTGCGGCTGTGCAGGACATTGGTTAGGCCACTGTTGGAATATTGCATGCAATTCTGGTCTCCTTCCTATTGGAAAGATGTTGTGAAACTTGAAAGGCTTCAGAAAAGATTTACAAGGATGTTGCCAGGGTTGGAGGATCTGAGCTACAGGGAGAGACTGAATATGCTGGGGCTGTTTTCCCTGGAGCGTCGGAGTCTGAGGGGTGACCTTATAAAGGTTTACAAAATTATGAGGGGCATGGATAGAATAAATAGACACAGTCTTTTCCCTGGTGTCCAGAACTAGAGGGCATAGGTTTAGGATGAGAAGAGAAAGATATTAAAGAGACCCGAGGGGCAACTTTTTCACGCAGAGGGTTGTACGTGTATGGAATGAGCTGCCTGAGGATGTGGTGGTGGCTGGTACAATTGCAACATTTAAGAGGCATTTGGATGGGTATATGAATAGGAAGGGTTTGGAGGGATATGGGCTGTGTGCTGGCAGGTGGGACTAGATTGGGTTGGGATATCTGGTCGGCATGGATGGGTTGGACCTAAGGGTCTGTTTCCATGTTGTACATCTCTATGACTCTATGACATCTTAGTTATCTGTAAGAATAATAGAGTGGTTATGGTAGGGGATTTTAACTTTCCAAACATAGACTGGGACTGCCATAGTGTTAAGGGTTTAGATGGTGAAAAATTTGTTAAGTGTGTACAAGAAACTTTCCTGATTCAGTATGTGAATGTACTTACTAGAGAAGGTGCAAAACCTGACCTACTCTTGGGAAATAAGGCAGGGCAGGTGACTGAGGTGTCAGTGGGGGAGCACTTTCGGGCCAGCAACCATAATTTTCTTAGTTTTAAAATAGTGATGGGAAAGGATAGAGGAGGAATTGCTGGATGTCTTGAAATGCATAAAAGTGGATAAATCCCCAGGACCTGATCAGGTGTACCCGAGAACTCTGTGGGAAGCTAGGGAAGTGATTGCTGGGCCTCTTACTGAGATATTTGTATCAGCGATAGTCGCAGGTGAGGTGCCAGAAGACTGGAGGTTGGCTAACATGGTGCCACTGTTTAAGAAAGGTGGTAACGACAAGCCAGGGAACTATAGACCAGTGAACCTGACATTGGTGGTGGGTAAGTTGCTGAAAGGAATCCTGAGGGACTGTATGTACATGTATTTGGAAAGGCAAGGACTGATTCGGGATAGTCAACATGACTTTGTGCGTGGGAAATCGTGTCTCACAAACTTGATTGAATTCTTTTGAAGAAGTAACAAAGAGGATTGATGAGGGCAGAGCAGTAGCTATGATCTATATGGACTTCAGTAAGGCGTTCGTCAAGATTCCCCATGGGAGAAGGTTAGCAAAGTTGGATCTAATGGATTACAGGTAGAACTAGTCATTTGGATCCAGAACTGGCTGAAACTGGTGCAGGGTTGTTTTTCAGGCTGAAGGCCCGTTACCAGTGGAGTGCCACAAGAACCAGTCCTGGGTCCTCTACTTTTCATCATTTTATATAAATGATTTGAATGTGAGCATAAGAGGTATAGATAGTAAGTATGCAGATGACACCAAAATTGGAGGTGTAGTGGACAGTGAAGAAGTTTACCTCAGAGGACAACGGGATCTTGACCAGATGGGCCAATAGGCTGAGAAGTGGCAGATGGAGTTTAATTTAGATAAATGTGAGGTGCTGCATTTTGGGAAAGCAAATTTTAGCAGGACTTATACACTTAATGGTAAGGTCCTAGGGAGTGTTGCTGAACAAAGAGACTTTGGAATGCAGGTTCATAGCTCCTTGAAAATGGAGTTGCAGGTAGATAGGATAATGAAGAAGATATTTGGTATGCTTTCCTTTATTGGTCAGAGTGTTGAGTACGAGAGTTAGGAGGTCATGTTGCGGCTGTACAGGACATTGGTTAGGCCACTGTTGGAATATTGCATGCAATTCTGGTCTCCTTCCTATTAGAAGGATGTTGTGAAACTTGAAAGGGTTTAGAAAAGACTTGCCAGGGTTGGAGGATTTGAGCTATAGGGAGAGGCTGAATATGCTCGGACTGTTTTTCCTGGAGCGTCAGAGGCTGAGGGGTGACCTTTATAAAGGTTTATAAAATCATGAGGGGCATGGCTAGGATAAATAGGCAAAGTCTTTTCCCTGGGGTGGGGGAGTCCAGAACTAGAGGATATAAATTTAGGGTGAGAGGGGAAAGATATAAAAGAGACCTAAGGGGCAACTTTTTCCACACACAGCGTGGTATGTGTATGGAATGAGCTGCCAGAGGAAGTGGTGGAGGCTCGTACAATTGCAACATTTAAAAGGCATCTGGATGGGTATATGAATAGGAAGGGTTTGGAGGGATATGGGCCGGGTGTTGGCAGGTGGGACGAAATTGGGTTGGGATATCTGGTCAGCATGGACAAGTTGGACCGAAGGGTCTGTTCCTGTGCTGTACATCTCTATTACTCTATGACTGTGAACTCTTGATCATGTGTAAGATAAATAGAAGCTATGAATCAACCCAAACCTTTTATTTGCATATACATGAACCAAACTAGTTCCCCAACCAATTGTTTCCATTTAACACTTCAATTTCTGAAAATTATATTCTAAAACATATGAATTATGAACTAGCTATTCACAACAAAAACATAACTCATTACAACATTACACACTCAATATTTTATTACAACTTTGATAGCTAGCAATTTAACTGTAGCTATATAGTACTGAATTTGGTCCTCAAATGTGAACACCTTAAACCATGGTTTGCAGTAGTTCAAGAAGGCAGCTCATTACCAACCTCTCAAGGGCAGTTAAGACTGAGCATTAAATTTCAGCCTAGCCATCAGTGCTCACGTTGCATGACTAAATTTAAAGATGTTTTTCTGCAAATCCAAGCAATCCTTGAATCGTTAACAGCCACCTCAACTAAGCCTGCTGTCAGAAACCGACCATGTTACCCCTTTCACTTTACTTTCAGTTAAAGATGCAATCCTAAAATAAAATCTTTAAACCTTATTATTGAAAGAAATAATTTAAGACTAAATCTTTAGCTATTCCAAGTCAACAAAAGTATTCAGCTACTTCACAATGACAATGCTTCTATTATGTAATAGGTCAGGATCATGTCAACAAACAATATAATAATGAAATGGTGACAACTTAAAGTAGCATTTAATATGAACTATTGTAGTTGCTAAATATCAATTTAACTATGACTGTAGAAGCCAAACATGTTATTGCACTATTTGTTCATAATTTATTTCTATTTTTGGTATTGTCTAGAACTCGATTACCTATTGTTTGTATAATTTATAATTGTTAATACGAATGTGATTATAAGTGATTTCTGTATCTACAGACAGGCGCTGGTTTGGGATTTGATTTAGCAAGTTTACTGAATAATCCAAGTTTTGTAAGTATGGTAAGTATAATTAAAGTAAGGTTACTGCAAAACGTACCCATACCACAGTGGACAATATTAATTATGGATCTAATTCATATGATGATATTTGGTAGCTTGGAAGATTTGTTTGCTTTTTAAAGGAAAAATGAAAAGAGAGAGTTGACTTGACTTTCCTTTCCTTCTTTTTCCTCTTCAATTTGGATTTTTTTTATCACCAGTCCCTTGGGGAGAGAACAACAACCACTTGTATTTGTATATCACCTTTAATCTAGGAAATGCTCCAAGACACTTTACACATAAGAATAGATTTTGGGGCAGAGGGAATATTAGAATGGATTATCAAAAGGATAATTGAATAGATGGGTTTTAAGAAAAGTGTTAAATATGAAGAAAGCTGGGAGATATAATAATTGGGAAAGGAATTGAGGCCTATGGGAGATAAATGATTGGAAGTAAATTCTTCAGTGGTGAAGTAAAAGGAGTGGAGAATATTCAAGAGGTGAGAGTTGAAGGAATGATAAGTGTTGTTGAACTGCATGAGGTTATAGTCATAGGGAGAGGATAGTCAAGAAAAGGTTTAAATACAGAGGGAAAGTTTAATGTAATCCTCTAGCGCCAGGTCAAACATGGGCAAGGAAACCACCTGCTGATACAATTTACAAGTCATCCTGTGGCTAATGAATCAGTACTATTCCATGTTGAGGGTTGAAGGTGACAAGAGCATAGAATGTACACTGGAAAGATTAATTTGGTGTCGATAGGAACTCCTCAAATCTGTTCCATCATTCAATGAGATTATGATAGATCTGTGGCTTAATTCCATATTTTGGAGGTGTCGGTGTTGGACTGGGGTGTACAAAGTTAAAAATCACACAACACCAGGTTATAGTCCAACAGGTTTATTTGGAAGCGCTAGCTTTTGGAGTGCCGCTCTTTTTTTTTTAAGCAAAGGTATTACTTATCTCGCTTAAAATTAACAACTGATCCAACATCCACTGCCATTTGTGGAAGAAAGTTCTCAACATCTACCAAGTGCCTCCTAACATAGTGTGGCCCTAATTTTCAGACTATGCACCACCCCCCCCACCCCCACTCCCACTCCCACCCAACCAAGTTGTAGAATTCCCAATCAGTGGAAATGATTTACCTTCTTGTAGCCTGTGTTTTTCTGTTACTATCTTGACTACTTTGAACAGATCAACCCCTAACTTTCTAAATTCTGGAGGATACAAGCTAACAATATAAGGCTACTTACAGGCCAAACAGTGGAAGCTGCATGTAATAAAAAAGGCTAAGTAATCACACAACTAACGGATCAGATCTAAGCTCTGCTATCCTGCCAAATTATGGATAGGATTCTGGCATTTACCCAATGATGTGGAAAATTGTACAAGTATGTCTGTGCATAAAAAGCAGACAAATTCCACTCAACAACCACCCTCTCAATCATTAACAAAATGATGTGGTTTTCGACAGTACGATCAAAAGGCACTTAAAAAGGAATGACCTGCTTGCTGGTATTAATTTGGATTCTGTATGGCCAATCAGCTTCTGACCTAATGGTTTAAACATGAACAAAACAGCTGAACTGCAGAGGTGGGTGAGACTGACAGTCCTTGACATCAAGGCAACATTTGACTGAGTATGATATTAAGGAGCTCTCATAAAACTGCAGTCAATGGGAATGTCTGTAAGTGTGACACATTGCACAAAGCATGATGCTTCTGCTTGCTGAAGTTTAATTCTCTCAGCCCAAGGACATCACTGCAAGAGTTCCTCTGGGCAGTGCTCTCTGCCCAATCATCTTCAGCTACTTTATCAATTACACCCTTCACAATGTTTCGCACCACCGCCCCCCCCCCCCCCCCCCCAACCTTAACACTGCCCAGTAATAAGGTCAGAAGTGGGAATGCTCAGTGCTTATTGCATAACATTGAGTAACAGTTGCGATTCTTAGTCACTGAAGCAGACCATATCCATGTGCAGCAGGACCTGGTTAATCAGGCTTGTGCTAAAAAGTGACAAGTATCATTTACATCTCACAAGTGCCAGTCAATGACCATCTCTAATGAGAGAGCATTGTATCATCAGCTTTTTCCGTTCAGTAGCATTACCATCACTGAACGCACTCCCCCCCCCACCCCCCCCAACCCCACTATCGAAATCCTGAGGTTACCATTGACCAACAACTTAACTAAACTAGCTATGTAATAAATACTGTGGCTACAAAAATTGTTTTGAAAATTGCAGTTTTGATCTTGTATAATTTTGAGATGAACTTCATTGCCTAGCTTTCTAGCCCGGAGTTACCTATGGAATAAAGTATTTAAGGTCATAAGCTGTAGAAGCAGAAGTAAACCATTAAGCCACCCCAAGTCTGCTTGGTCATTCAGTGTGACCATGGCTGATCTGATGACCCTCAAATCCACTTTTTTTGTCTTTTTCCATAACCCTGGATTCCCTTACTGATGAAAAATGTCTATCTCAGTCTTGAATGTAATTAGTGAGCTAACCTCTTAAGAAACATTTTTTTTCCTTTACTGTGCTATTCCAAAGGAGATTTTAGGACAGAAATTGGTTTATGAAAAAGACTGATTTCTCAAAATTTATTATGCCTTCTAAACACTCAGCTCATACTTGAAGATTGCTGCTTTTTATGACTGTATAATTTTTTTCTAGGCTGCAAGCTTGATGCAGAACCCCCAATTACAACAACTGTAAGTTGTCGTATTTTGCATTTTTCACAAATTTGCATAAAATATGCTTTTTAAATTGAATATTTTTCAATTTTATCTCTATATTATGACCAGAATGTCAGGAATGATGTCTAATGCAATTAGTGGTCCTGCAGCAGGAGTAGGGGGTCTGACAGATATGGGCAGCCTTATACAAGCGTGAGTATTTGCAACTTTGACAATATACAATTTGATTACTATTTTTCATAAATTATGGTACAGAATATTGAGTTTTCATGTAAGGTATTTGTGAGAATTAACAACTGGGGTAAAGTATTTCTGCTGTTGAGTTACAATAGTTTTTTTAATCCAGTAACTGAAAAAATATAAACTAAAGAACTATAACTTAAGAGCCTCAAGACTGTTTGCACAATGTAACCAGCAAACACCTAATGACAGTTTTGAATCTCTTAAAGTGCTTTTAAAATGCACAGATACAAATGCTGCTCAGATTTTTGATTGGTGCATTCTGCTATTTGGCCACCAACAAATGAGTACTTGAATGTACCCATGTTTCCTGCAAGTACAGTAAAGAAATATCTAGAAAAATCCGTATTGAACCTGAATAAAATCCCCCCAAAATTGGCATCTCCAAAATACGAACAGTTAGTGACAGTCCCAAATAATTTGCACTGTAGTAGATACAATTTGCTCCTTGAAATCAGGGACACTCGTAAATTAGAAACAATTTGCAACTGAAAACTTGCAGGTGCGAGTCAGAAATGAACACAAAAAAATTGTCCGACATTTTTGGCAGAGTTGCTACATTACCTTGAAGATTGAATTATTTTGCATTTCATGACAGCTGCAAACTCTACTAGAACTTATTATAATTTTGCAAAATGGGGAATGAATCATCAGATTATTTTAGATTATTTATATGGTGATAATCTTATTGGATTTCCCACCTCAATGCATCCCTGGTTCAAGATATCCCCTGATCACTGATACAGAAAGTCTTAGCTGTATAGGGAATGATCATTTTGAGCCTAGACAGTCAGGTGGCATGGTTGTTGATGCTCAGGATGGAGACTGAAATGATATGA
The DNA here is from genome assembly GCF_004010195.1 of Chiloscyllium plagiosum. Classification (NCBI taxonomy): domain Eukaryota; kingdom Metazoa; phylum Chordata; class Chondrichthyes; order Orectolobiformes; family Hemiscylliidae; genus Chiloscyllium; species Chiloscyllium plagiosum. Next base: position 76,980,369 of record NC_057710.1, on the reverse strand, counting down.
TCTTGACATTAGCGGTGGAGGTTTGAAATTGGAAACTTTGAATACAGTAACAGGAAGAAATGGGAAAGGTGGGTTCAAAGCTCAGAGTAAAGGAGATTGGAAATTTGAGTTACATGGAGAAATGGAATGTATAAGTAGTAGACGTTGGGAGATTGGGGCTCAAGCAGGAAACGAGAGGGGGGAATTCTGTCATTGGTTGTTGATAAAGTAACATCAGCAGCATGGAGGGTGAGCAGCACTTGTTGAGGAGCAGTTTATAAATATGGAAGGGTTACTGAGGAAGGGAGGAGGAAGTTCTTAAATTGGAGAGAATTAGATCTTTGGATTTTTTTTATCACCTGACCACTGAGATAGAAAATAATATTTAATAAGACTGTGAAGAGGGAGAAGAATATTGAAAAGCCTGGAGATTTACAGGATGCAGCACCAATGCCAGGAGTTTGAGGCATTCTCTTGTGCTGACATTTCCCTTGCTCAGTGGTAGTCTGGTCTCCTGGTTCTTGGAACTTCCCACACAACAACAAAAGTTGTCAAAAAGCTGGTTCCTGACTTGGGATGTATCACCTTCAGCAGTGAATGAGAAAACACAATCAACAGAAAATAGAACTGAGATCACATCAGCCAGCACATCGTCAGAATTAGATATTTTTAAATTAATTCACAAAATGAGGGCATAATTGATTAGGTAGCATTTATTGCTCATCCCTAATTCCCAGAGGCCAGTGAAGAGTCAACCACAACACTGAGAGTCTGGAGTCAGATGTAGACCAGACCAAGTAAAAATGGGCAGTTTCCTTCCCTAAAGGACGTTAGTGAACCAGATTAGTTTTTCCAACATTCGACAATGGATTCATAGCATTGTTAGGCTCTTAATTCCAAACTTTTTTTTTATAATTATTGAATTCAAATTCCACTATCTGCCATGGCAGGATTTGAACCTAGGTCCCTAGGACTTTACCTGGGTCTCTGGAATAACAGTCCATCGATAATACCACTAGGCCATTGCCTCCCCTGGTGAGAGCAAATAAAGAAGCAACACTGCTAAAGATACAAAAGATTAGCTTCTGGGATATTGGATGCTTCAGGAGGCAGAGCTGGCTTAAAAATGCTTCAATCTTGTTTATTTTGTATGTTGATTGGATGCTTCAGGAGGCAGAGCTGGCTTAAAAATGCTTCAATCTTGTTTATTTTGTATGTTGGGCCCCGTCATTGAACATGGAAGTGTTTGTGGGGCCTTATCTGATTAACCGAATTGTCCACTATCACTAAGGCTAGTGTTGACCAGAAAGGCAGCTGGACTGATTGTGTTAATACTGTAGTTAAAAGTACAAATCAGACACTGTGTAGTTTATGGATGTCTCTTCAACCCTTTTTCACACCCATAAGCTGCACAGCTGGGATGTCACTGAAATATAGTCACACACAAGAGTGGAGTTCTTTAGTAATAAATTTTATTACACAGAAGGAATAAAATATAACTAAGCTATGCAGATAGAGAACAGATTAAAAAATATTAAAAGACACAGCGAAACAAACCTTTCAACCTATTTCCCAACACCATCAAATGAAATGCAGAGAAATTACCTCTAAATCACACCTTTAATTGAATCTCCCTAGTTTCTTTGCTGTGACAGTGGAATCTTTTGTGAACACCCATAAAACTGAGGATTTAAACTATCCCAATTTCTAATGACCTGCAAATTTCTAACCAAAACCATCTTTTGCAAACGGGACAAACTAAACTTCTGCTGAGTAACTTACTTGTTCAACTACTCTGAAAGATTCCTTTCTAGGACAGAAGTATTAAATTTCTGAACTCAATCTGGTCTCCTGTGAACTGACCTATACACTTTGTGTCTGTGTTTTTCTAAACTAAAATCATTGATTATTCTGAACTGAAAACAAGATAACAACTTTTCGTATTTTACTCTGTCATAAACTATCACAATATAAATATTTTCCATTGACATTCCGGGGGTCATATCTATATGCTTTCTCAACAATGCTAGATTAGGTCACTGTTTCACAAAGTCTTGACAAACATTACCAACATCCAAATGCCACTATTTTGAAATCTAAACTCCAAAAAATATTAGCCTACCTTTCATCAAATCTTGTCAGATTGAGTGCTGTTGCAAGAATATTTAAGGAATTTTAGGTGAAGCAATTTGTTTGATCAATACCTCATTCACCACCTTAAACATTTACTCTCTCTACCACCAGTAGAAGTTGCTGAAGTACAATTGATAAGATGCATTGAAGCAACTCACCAATAACCTTTGACAGCACCTTCCAAGTCCTTGCCACCTACTATCTGGAAGGACAAAGATAGCAGATCTGTGGGAACACCACTGCCTGCACAATTCCCTCAAAATCATCTGACATCTTGACTTGATTATATATCACTGTTCCTTCTTTCATACTGGATTAAAATTCTGGAACTCCCTTTCTGATAGCACTTTGGAAATAAATTCACGACACAGACTGCAGCAGTTCAATAAAGCTGCTCACCAACAACTTAAAGATAATTTGGGTATGGACAGTATACGTTTCCTTGCTAGAATGTCTGCATTCCATGAAAGAAGTGAATTTGCAGTCTGTTTTATGTAGCTGCACAAGTCAGTTTTGCATTGGAAACGGAAGACAGGCAGCTATGACAGTTTCACAGTTAAATGCTTCCAACATTTTGTTTTAAGCAATTCTTTTCCTATCTTAAGGCAACAGCTGCAGCTTTTCAATGAAACCAGCCTTGTTTCTCCTTTATTTTTCACCTTGCCCAGCTCTTTCCTGTGACCTCAAATTACCTTACTCTTCCATGCCAAAATTATATTTTTCTATGACTAGTTCCTTTTAGGTAGCTTAATGCATCAAACTCTTGAATATTGTGCTCAAATTTCAAGAAAGGCCACCCGACTCCAGTCCTCATGATAACCCTTAGTAGAAATGCAAGACAGAAGTGGAGAGTTGACATCTAAGCATCTTTTAATTAAGTGAGCCATGAAGTAACCTAAGCAAAATTGAAGTTGCTCATAATTCTTGAAGGATTACTATTAGTTTGTTTTGCCACAACTTTTTAAAAAAAATATCCTAGATGCAATCTATCAAGGATACTTAATGGCCTTTAGCTCCATTAGTTTCCTTAGTACTTTTTTCTCTAGGAATTATTGTATTTATTTCCTCTCCCCCTTTTACCCTTAAGATTATTCAGTAATTTTGAATTTGTTGATCATGTCTTGAACCACGAAGACTGATGCAAGGTACACATTCAACTCCTCTGCCATTTCCTTGTTCCCCATTATTTTCCCAGCCTCATTCCCCAGGGGGTCGATGCATCTTCCTTTTGCATATTTTATTTTCTTAATAGCACCATCCTACAATTCTATCAGCAGAAATGTTTCAAAATTGTGTATGCATCTGGATGGCTATATGAATAAGAAGGGTTTAGAGGGATATGGGCCAAATGTTGGTTAGTGAGACTAGATTTATTTTGGATATCTAGTCGACATGAACAGTTGGAGCGAAGGTCTGTTTCAATGCTGTACAACTCTGACTCTAAAAGGACTTACCTTGGTTAACTTCTTATCTGTTTTGTCTAGAGGACAGCAGTTTGCACAGCAGATGCAGGAAGAGAATCCAGAGCTAATAGAACAGTTGAGGAACCAGATCCGAACCCGATCATTCAGTGGCAGCAATGAAGATCACTCATGATGTGCAGTGGTAAGCTTTCTTTATTGATTATTACATTTAGCACCCACACAATCATCAAGTTTAAAATGTCCTTGTAGAGATGCAAAATTATTTAAATTCTCCAATTTTATTTGGTATCAGGATGACATTATTGATTTACAACCTAAAAATCACATTTTATAGATATATGAAATCAAATTAAATTTCAGCATGAAATGATGAATTATGATCGTATGAGATAGTCTGACAATATATTTTTCTCTTGCTTTAGTACCCTAACCATTGTCCTGCTTAAATTAGCACTGTTGCATGGCCTACTGATTTTAATATTGTTCTAAGCACATCTACCAATTTTTGTATTGTGTTTTCATAATTTTTGCTCAAACAGGGAATACATACATCAGAAATCCCAAAGATGCTGGATGCCAGGAGCAAGTATTTATCAATTTTGAATGCCACGGCTTACACAAAACAGACAGGAACATTGGACTGTAATTCATAGTTAACAGACGATTAAGAAGATTTGAGAATGTTTACCGTTTGGAGGAAGATTGTACAATTTATTTTACAGTGTGTATAATATGTTTGCAGAATTAATTAAACTAGTTTCTATAATATATGTAGGTTAATAGATATGAAGAAAAAATTTCAGTTGTCATTGGAATATAAACATTTGGTTTTTAAGCTTGCATTAATGTTACTGTACAAATGTGAATTATTACAGCAACAGATTAGCATTGTGCTCATTGAAAGTGTGACTCTCAGAATTGCATTTGGACAATGATGACAAATTATGAAAATCAATTACTGAAAATAATTTAAATTAAGAGTGTTAATGTATTAGTTATCTCAACTTATTTGCACTTTATTCAGAATCTAGGAGATATCTACAAATGTTTAATGCATCTTGGGCATTCTATTAACTAATATCCTGGATATTGTTGAGATGAGCTAAAATGGTTTTTATAGTTTTCAGCTGGTAATTTTCCATTGACTATGCTAACATGAATACATTGCTTCTCTTGTCACCATATTCCTTCACATCCTCTACCTGTTCCTCAAAAAAAGGAAGTTATAGAATGAATCATAAAATGGTTACAACACAGGAGGCTAATTTGGCAGGTCGTGTATGTGTCAGCCCTCTGCAAGAATATTTCAGCAAAACCTACTGTCCTGTCTTTTTCTTCAGAGTTTTATAAATTATTTCCTCTATGAATAATTTTCCAATTTCCTTTTGAAAGCCAAGATTGAATCTGCTTTCACCATGCACTTGGGACATTCCTCATTGCACGAAAAAGTCTATCCTCACATCACCTCTGATTAATATGCCAACCACTTTAAATCTGTGTCCTTTCATTCTTTTTCTTCCACCAATAGACGCTGTCCCTATCTATTCTACCCAGACCCCTCATGATCTTGATCACACCTATTCTATAACCTGTTAACCCTCTGAGGAGAACAGTCCTACCTCGCAGAACTTGCTCATGTGATTGAAGTTTCTCATCTGCAGAAGCAATTACATTTTGTTGTTGCACCTTCTACAGAATTGCAGCTGTTCACTAGTGCAAAAGGACTAAATATGGTAAACACAAGATGAATATTTCCAATGACCAGTGAGTTCAGAACCCATAGGTCACAATTTAAGAGTACACTATGCTATTTAGGACTGAGATGAGGAGAAATTTCTTCACTGAGAGACTATTAAACTTGTGGAACACTCTGCCATAGAAAGCGGTTGAGGCCAAAATATTGAATGGCTTCAAGGAGTTAGATATAGTTCTTAGGGCTGAAGGGATCAAAGTATAAGGGTACCAAATGGGAAAAGGGTACGGAGTTGGATGAGCAGCCATGATCATATTGAATGACGGAGTAGTCTCAAGATGTTGGTTGGCTTATTACTATTTTTGATGTTTCTTTAAATCATTTTTGCCCTCTCATCAATGCCTTTACATAGAGTCAATAGAGTTGTACAGTATGGAACAGACTCTTAAGTCCAACTCGTCTATGCCAACCAAGTTTCCCAAACCAAACTAGTCCCATATGCCTGCGTTTGGCCCATATCCCCCTCGCCCTTTCCGATTCATGTACCTGTCCAAATATCTTTTAAATGTTGTAACCGTTCTTCATCTACCACTTCCTCTGACAATTCATTTGTACACAATACTCCAGTTGAAGCCAAACCAGCGTTGTACAGAGGTTCTCCATTACTTTCTTGCTTTTGTATTCTATTTCTGTTTATAAAGCTGAGGATTCTATATTGCCTTATTGAACAATATGCCTCACATCCCTCTGCTGTTGCACTCTCATTAGAATTTCAGCCATTAATTTGTATTGCCATTTCCCTTTATTTCTACCAAAATATCACTTTTCTGCAATGTTTAATCTACCGCAAGTCCATCAGGGTGTTGGGGAACACAGTTCTAGCCCGTATCCTTCTGAAGCCTGTTATCCTCTTCCTGACATACCATAATACTTGCATAAATTTGGTATCTGCAAATTTTGAGATTGTGCCCTATACACCCAAGTTCAGATCATTAATATACATCAAGACTTGTAATGGTCCTAATATTGATCCCTGGGGAATCCCACTGTATACCATTCTCTGAATTAAAAAAAGACACCACCAATGTTTTCTATTATTCAGTTAGCTTTGTAACTGTCAATGCTGTATTTTATTCTGAAGATGTGTAAGTAAAGTTAAAGACACTTATATGGGCCTATATTATGGGTGCCAGTGGCGGGCCAGAAAGCTGCCTTACTCTTTTTGAGACACAAACACATTTCATGGGAGTCAAGCCAAGTCATTCGATGAGACTGCTAGCCTTTTAAAGATGGCTGTCTAACCACCCAGGGCTGTTGGTCAATTGAAGGGCAGCAAGTCAGCAGCACCATCCTGTATCTTATCTACCTCCTTTTTCAACATAATTCCAGCAGCAACATCTTTCGTAAAGACAGATGCAAAGTACTTATTTAGTACCTTGACCATACCCTTAACCTCAACGTGCAATTCCCATTTTGGTCCCTAATCAGCCATACTCTCTTTATTTTACTAACTATCTATTATTGGATCTTAAATTGTTTTTAATAAGGTGAAATAAAAGATTAGAAGTGTAAAAAAAATGCTGTAAATCAGAAACATAATCTATTCCATTAAGATTTTAATGGTGCTTTTCTTCACAAGCCACATAGTCTAATTCCACTTGCCTGTTAACCATCTATGTTTTAATGATACTCTTTTTTTTTTCAAGCAGTTATTTAATGCCCTTTGAAAAGGCTGTGAACTTAGAGTGAGATTTGCTCCAGTTTTTAAAGTAAATGTATAATGCAAATCTGTCTTCATGATTTAAATATTTGCTAATAAAAATTGAATGATTGTCTCCCCATCTTTAACAAGATCAATGTGTGACAATTTAGTTGTTAGTCCAATCATTTATTGCCTTTTATCTTTACAGTTGCAATATTTATGGGATAATGCTGTTTAATTATGTTTTATAACAATCAATAATATTTTATCTTGCAATGCAAAATAAAAACTCTAAACATATCAAACTAAGAATTGGCAGCTACTTATAAAACTTAAAATTCTGCAGAATGTCAAGAACTGAAACTTAATGGGAAACCCTGTCTTTAATTTGAACATTGTAACTGTAGTAAGTCACAATTGGAGTTTAGATTACAGACATATCTCTCCTGTTTCATGTCTAGTATTTAATTGACTAAGAATATTGCAGCAATACCAAATTTTTAAAGTATACCAAACCTACATTTAGATGTGAAGCCTGCATTAGACAATAAGTGCAGGAGTCGGCCATTCTGCCCTTCAAGCCTGCACCACCATTCATTATGATCATGGCTGATCATCCCCAATCAGTATCCTGTTCCTGCCTTATCTCCATAACCCTTGATTCCACTATCTTTGAGAGCTCTATCCAACTCTTTCTTAAATGAATCAGAGACTGGGCCTCCACTGCCTTCTGGGGCAGAGCATTCCACACACCCACCACTCTCTGGGTGAAGAAGTTTCTCCTCACCTCTATGGCCTACCCCTTATTTTTAAGCTGTGTCCTCTGGTTCGGGACTCGCCCATCAGTGGAAACATGTTTCCTGCTTCCAGAGTGTCCAATCAGATCCCCTCTCAGTCTTCTAAACTCAAGGGTATACAAGTCCAGTCGTTCCAATCTTTCAACATAACATAGTCCCACCATTCCAGGAATTGACCTCGTGAACCTACGCTGCACTCCCTCAATAGCCAGAATGTTTTTCCTCAAATTTGGAGACCAGAACGGCACACAATATTCCAGGTGGAGTCTCACCAGGGCTCTGTACAGCTGCAGAAGAATGTCTTTGCTTCTATACTCAATCCCTCTTGTTATGAAGGCCAGCATACTATTAGCTTTCTTCACTACCTGCTGTACCTGCATGCTTGCCTTCATTGACTGGTGTACAAAAACACCCAGATCTCTTTGTACTGCCCCTTTATCTAACTTGACTCCATTTAGGTAGTAATCTGCCTTCCTGTTGTTGGCACCAAAGTGGATAACCATACATTTATCCACATTAAACTGCATCTGTCCACTCACCTAACCTGTCCAGGTCACCCTGTAATCTCCTAACATCCTCCTCACATTTCACCGTCACCCAGCTTTTATCATCAGCAAATTTGCTAATGTTATTATTAATACCATCTTCTATATCATTAATATATATTAATGATATAGAAGCTGCAGTCCCAGCACTGATCCCTGTGGTACCCCACTGGTCACTGCCTACCATTCCGAAAGGGAGCCGTTTATCACTACTCTTTGTTTCCTGTCAGCCAACCAATTTTCAATCCAAGTCAGTACTTTGCCCCCAATACCATGCACCCTAATTTTGCTCACTAAAATATTTAATGTAAACTGTGCCAGAATGCCTATATAGACACTATGAATATCTTGTGTTGCAACAGATCATTTTTCATTATAACTACACATCCCAACTTCCATTGTTTGAATACCTAATTTCCTGGGTGATACAGTAATTAATTGAAGTATGCATTGTCCTTCATGCTCATTAATTACTGTATAGGTGGTAACATGCTCCAGCACAACAGTAAAGAGAAATGCATCCTTTCTGCTTTTACTTTGCTGTAAATGATTGAGATATTTCTTAAGGAAGCGTTTCTACATTGTTACTTCACTAGAACAGGTCTTAACGCCACAATTCTGTGTACCCGATATCCTTTTACTACCTTTTTAGTCAAGAATCTATCTAGCCTTGCCTCCACAGTTGTTTATGCAAAACAACTCCACAGACTCATGTGTCTTTGAAAATAAAATCCTTCTTATCTGTCTTAAAAGGACAACTTCTTGTTTCTAAACTGTGGCACCTAGCTCTTGTCTCTGCCATAAGGGAAAACATCCTATCGGCCTCCACAATGTCAGTGCCGTCAGGATCCTATGTTTCAATAGATCAGCTCTTATTCTTCTAAACTCCAACATACGAACCCAAATAACCACTCCCTCCCACGAATCCCACCCACCTTCACATGTTGCTCACCCATTTATGCTTGCTTACTGCCTCCTGGTTGCATGGAGAGAGGAATAATAAGCTAACAATAACCATGTGTAGTAACTTTTGTTGTGGAACTTGTTCAATGCCCGAAGATCCAAACAGACCAAATGTACAGGTTCCCCTTTATTCATTTGCTTACTTCCTCAATGGATTCTAATAAATTGGTCAAATATGATATCCCTTTTACAAACTATATTGACACTGCCTGATTACATTGAGATTTTCCAAGTGCCTTGCTATAACCTCTTTAATAATCGATTCTAGTATTTTCTTGAAATGAGATATATTAACTGGTCAGTAGCTTCCTAGTATCAGTAATGATGATTGTAAAACCATAATTGATTGTTATAAAAATCCATTGATTTCGCTAATGTCTTTACCTGGTCTGGCCTACATGTGATTCCAGACCCAAAAACATGGTTGACTCTTACCTAAATGGCAGATCAAGGGCAATCAGGGATGAATAGCAGTTGCTGGCCTTGTCGGTGATACCCACATTCCATGAAAGAATGTAGAAAAAATAAATGGGTTTTTAAAAACTGACCTTAATTTTACTGCTTGGACCTTGTTGGTTTTGCTGAGTGAAGGCAATTGGTATGAGCAAAGTCACATTGATGAGCTGAAATTCAAAATCTTATGTAATGTGAGAATAGGCACCCATAGTACAGGTTTAACTATCAGCATTTTACCACAGTACAACACTAAGAAGCAAAAAATATCAAATGTATCCATCATATGCTCCTGTATATTCTTAAGCAGGAAACATTGTGTGCCTAGGCTACAATAAGTTGTTGGGTTTCTTTACGAGAAAGTTTATGGCAACAATACAACTAACCAACCGTAGTAGACTGAATAAAGGTTAAATTAGTCCAAAATCTGTATTTTATGTAATTAACAGGATTTAGGAATGTACATGGAAATTAGAAATTGAAGAACCTCTCCCTAATTAGTCAAAAAGAAATCTCAGGACTGTTGCAAGAGTTACTGCTGTTCACCCCCACATCCCAGAAGCTGGGAAGAAAACTCAATCAATTTTGTAAGTTGATTAGCATGATAATTATTTCTACCATTATAGCTTTGCTTCTGTCATAATGTAATCAATTTAATTCAAAACTCTTCAGATAAATTGAAGCATTTTATGTAGTCATCAATAATTACACATCCAATTCATTCCTTTATTTTTGCTGATGTAGTTTTGTAAAGAGATTCAATATCTAACCAATATTCTTACCATCATCTATATTAAAGCATGTTATTCATAATCCATTCACTGCTTCTCATGCAATAAAATTCTGCTCTCTTCCTCAGGAACCTTCTGAGGGAAATCCTTTTGGTGGAGACATCATTGACCTGCTATATTCACCAATCATATTTACATAATTAACAATCCTGGTACAGCCATCATGTGGGTTGCTTGCACTGGTATCTGACATAATGTTTTAACACTTTTATGTCAAGATGATGTATGTGGTGAAGTATTGCTGGTGAATCCCTGACCACTCATGCCTTGTTAATATTTGCTAACAACAGAAGGAATCAAAGCACAGCTGCTAATGTAGGCCTCAGCACTGAATAGGAAAAGTAACCCAAGAATAGCCTTAAAGTGCTGCGGGCTGACAATGACATAAAGTATTCCCACCAAATCTATCAAACCACATTTGACATTCACTTTCTACAAGATATTTACAACTTATATTATTGTGAAGATGCTTCATAATATTGTTTTAAATGTAGTGTGGAGGAGACTTCAGCAGAGTGACATGAAGGCCAAATGAGAGTACTGTTAGAAATACGGTTCAAAGTAGCAATTCGGTGCAAAGGGGGTGTTTAACTAAAGTTTACTGCAGACTCAGGTAAACTCTTCAGAGAAATAAGGAAAGCGTGTGGATCAACAGGCTGATCAGCAGTGGAGTGACATCACATCACAGTAGAGAAAGCAACTAATTGATGAGTAGGGTAGGTGAATATTTCTAGTCTTTGTAATAAAAATACGGTACTCATGTTTACGTCACCATTGTTTTTCTTTTAAAAAGCTGGTTGAATTTAATCTTCATACTGGTGATTTAAAAAACACAATTTTACAATAAAAGGAAAAGAACAGGGAATTTAGAATAATTAATTTATAAATTGATTCAAAACAACAGTGATGACAGGCTCAGTGATGTTTCTGTTGCTGCAACATATGGAAGAGGCTGGCCACCAGTCTGATCCAGAGCGAATGTATTCTTTTAAAAAAAAAATTTGCAGTTTGAGGAATGTCAGAACTGAATTAAGAGGAGTTTGAGTTGCAGAAATTGTAGATCAGTGGGGAAGGTTACCTGAACACTATGCTTCACAGTGTGGTCACACCATTCAAATTACATAATTCAAAACTGGTCTGTGATCAGGGAAAGGATGTGAATACAGATGTGGGGATCCTGGGGTTACATTTGAGGAAACTCAGCCCCTTTTGTCAAGCAGTTGCAACGTTCTTGTAAGCTTTGCGGATGAGAGTGGGGCCTATGATTGAATTGACAACACTATCATGGTACAGAGAACCATTGTGGTGGCAAGAAATTGGAATGTCATCATGGTAAGGGACAGTATAATAAATATAAAGATGGTGTTCTCTGCAGCAGTAAGTGGGAGTCCAAGTGTGTGTTGCCTACCCAGTGTCAGGGTTAAGGAGATTACTGAGTCTGGGCTTTTCTCATGCCCTTTTTGTGCTATGTAGTTTTTTTTTTCCTACTCTTCAGTTTCTGTATTTTTGTTGTATGTTGTTCATGTTTCTTCTGCAAACACTTATTCAATGTGTCCCTTTTTGCCACAGTTTCTGCATACAAGCTTTAAACTAACAATTTGCTATCTGACTTGTTTTCCAACACAAATGGTAGCTTGGAGTTTGTGTTGGTGCTTGTCTCCTAGCTGCCATTTTGTGAGCTCTCATGCTCAAACTTCCATGGTTGCTGGTTTCAATGAGATTGCTATTTCCAATGCTGTTTTTGAAGCTTCTGCACTGTACACCTTTTTCCTGGGGGGCAAATGTCCTCCCACCCAGCTGACTGTACCTCCTCAATGCAGAATGTTTTAATTTTTTTTATTGAAGCACCTCAAAAGATGTGTCATGAGGACCATAAAATTTTTAATATAAATCAGTGGACTGACCCAGGGGTTCTCAAAACAACTATCTTTATTATCAGCTTCTTCTGTTATGTTCCAAGGACCAGCAGGCTGACGTGTTAACAAGAGCTTTACTAAATGTTTTACAGATGTTCATACTGTAGGCAAGTTTAGACTAAGCTGTTCCTCCACCCAAAATGGCCAATGACATAGTCAGAATCAAGTGACTGGACTGTTAATTAAAGTGACAGTCCACCATATTTACACATTCACTATCCTTTACAAACCCATACTGGTACTCGCCAGTCAATTCAAAGCTCAGTCCTTAACCACAGATTCCAATAACTATTGATCTTAAAAATAGAAGTGAAGTTAAAACACTCCTTAATCCATTTCTGTCACTGCTTTCTGCAAAGGGATACTTGTGATGAAAAAGGAACCGGGCAGGAAAAGAGACAATGTGCAGGGCTACTCAGAAAAGACAGGAGATTGGCACGAGGTTAAAATACTCAAGACAACCAGTATAGACTTGATGGGCTGAATAACTTCCTTCTGCACTGTAACATTTCTGGAATTTTGTGAACCAGTGCACAGCTTTTCAACTGCTTTAACCACCAGCCCAACAAATATTGCATATTTTGTTTCCACCTACTCAATGTCTACATGCTCCCAACATAAAATAGGTGTAGGCAGTTGCCACATATCACTACTTCAACTGAGAAGCACAGCGTGAAGCTATGTACATTGGAGAATATTTTTGTAAATTTAAAGCTTTATTACATATGCATGAAATTAAAAGCAATTTTGAACAGATATTTATTTTATAAAAACTGCCTTGTTGATCTTGTATTAATCAGTATGACCATCACTCGGTGCAAGGGAATGCACCATTTCCTATCTCAGGCAACTTGAAGCACTGCCAGGTTTTGCATGATCAGATGCAAAGTAAAGCTCTCTCCACTGTACCTCCACAATATGCTTCATGAATACACTGAATTCCTGCATTCGTGTGACAGTTTTCCATTCCCACACACTTGGTCTTGCTCAATAAGATCACCAATTTAGTGCAAATAGAAATGTTATTTTATGGATTTACATCCCATATAAAGTAAATGGAGACTGTCAATGCAAATTTAATTCATGCAAGAACTATACAGCCAGTAAACACAGAAACCACCATTTCATCAATATATTGGATTACAAAGTAGGTTCCAGAGGCATGAAGGGCAGTGCATCAATCCATTCAATCTCCAGAGTTAACAATTTTCAGGGTAGCATCAGCAGACTTTTTAAAATTATAAAATCTTCAAACATTTTGGTTTATATGAATGTGGTGGTAGTTGTTCACGAATGAAAAAGCAGGTCACAGCGTTAAAACAAAACCACCGGTCCACAGCTAACCACAGGAAGGCAACACCACTACTAGAAGATACTTCTAGCTTTCTGGTTTCAGGTGTGAAAAGACCACGCACACTTGTGCAATGTCATCATACTCATAAGTTCTTTTTAAAAATGTGTCCATCAATCGCAATCCTGAAATACTCTGAAAAGAGAATTGAACAAAATTACAAGTTGGAGGAAGTATAATGTAACCAGAACATCTCAAATGGTATTTACAAAGTTAATACAAATTTAATGGCAGTGTTTTCATTTGGTTGCAAACATAACAGAAATTGCTTTGAAATGTCTAACATTGTTTACATGTGACAGATAAAAGTAATACATAAGTATCCTGGCTCCTCAAACAAAATGTGTATTTTTCATTAAAATAACCAACTTTTCTCTGACAATGAAGCTCATGAGCAGTTAAACAGGATGCAAAAGTCAAACAAAGGGACAGATGCAACATATTCATAGTTACCACACTGTGATTCTGCATCGCAACTGGTGCACAGTTTCGTGAATTAAAAAAAAGGTGCTCGTTTCTGCTCTCAGCCAAGGGTGAAAAGCACTCTTGCCTCAGAGAGGACGTAACGAGTTCAAGTCCAAGCCACAGAATTGAGCGCAAACACAGACAAACATTCCAGAGCTGAACACCTTGCCCTGTTCGGGGTGCCACTCATCATTTAAGCAAGCCTCTGTTTGCACTCAGGTGGACTTGAACGATTCCATGGAACTATTTCAAAGAACAAGGTAGTTATCCTTGGTGTCTTGCCCAATAATTGTCCAGTTAGTGGAAAACTGCTGTTTGCAGGAGTTTCATTGTGTGCAAAACATTTTCATGTTACAGCATTGACTACATTTTTAAGGTAACTCATTGACTATAAAACACTTGGGAATGTTCTGAGATTGTGAAAGAGGCTATATAACTATAAGTGGGTCCTTACGATGAGAACACCATTTCCCTCACTTACAGTCATAGAGTCAGATGTACAGCACGGAACCAGACCCTTCGGTCCAACCGATCCATGCCCGCCCAGATATCCCAACCCAATCTAGTCCCACCTGCTATCACCCGGCCCATATCCCTCCAAACCCTTCCTAATCATATACCCATCCAAATGCCTCCACCACATCCTCTGGCAGCTCATTCCATACACGTACCACCCTCTGTGTGAAAAAGCTGCCCCTTAGGTCTCTTTTATATCTTTCCCCTCTCACCCTGAACCTATGCCCTCTAGTTCTGGACTCCCCGACCACAGGGAAAAGACTTTGTCTATTTATCTTATCCATGCCCCTCCTAATTTTGTAAACCTCTATAAGGTCACCCCTCAGCCTCCGAGGGTCCAGGGAAAACAGCCCCAGCCTGTTCAGCCTCTCCCTATAGCTAAAATCCTCCAACCCTGGCAACATCCTTGTAAATCTTTTCTGAACCCTTTCAAGTTTCACAACATCTTTCCGATAGGAAGGAGACCAGAACTGCATGCAATATTCCAACAGTGGCCTAACCAATGTCCTGTACAGCCACACCATGCCCTCCCAACTCCTGTACTCAATACTCTGACCAATAAAGGAAAGCATATCAAACGCCTTCTTCACTATCCTACCTATCTGCGCCTCCACTCCAAGGAGCTGTGAAACTGCACTCCAAGGTCTCTTTGTTCAGCAATACTCCCTAGGATCTTACCATTAAGTGTATACGTCCTGCTAAGATTTGCTTTCCCACCATTTGCTGTAACAAACTGGACAAGGGAAACGTGAACTTGGGGGAACCACCAACTCAGAAGCCAAACAACTGGGAGCTTTTTGTAAGTAACAAACATCATTCAAAAAGCTTAAATCCAAAACAGAAGTGCCTATGTGCTTGAACTTGGGAATGATGCTTGGGAGCTGTCTTGCTATTCCCTGTGTTGAAGAATATTAAACATGGTGTTTTGAAAATCCCTAGTCACAGCCTCGAAAATGCAGTCTCTCTCTCTCTCTCTCTCTCACAAACACATTTTACACATATTCCTATCTACTTTGAAAATTATTTAACAGTTAAAAAAAACTCTATTAAAAATATCTTCTGTCAGTGTTTTTCCATTCTAATTCCACACAACTCCTAGGGGTTGCATTTATTAATATTAAGAACTCCCAACACCCTCAGAATTACAGATTTTAATAAGCTTACATTCATCAAAACTAGTAAAAGAAATAATTTCAAAATTAAAAGAACATTGCAATGTAATATTTTTAGTCAATGCAGAAAATAATAGATTCTGTATAAAATGGCATAACAAATTTTGCAAACAGTTTTGTAGATTATGAATAACAATAATCAACTTTTTAAAAAGTCTTCATTTGAAATATGCTTATGATTTTGATTCAGTAATGTGCGTTGTTGACATCATATAGTGAAATCGATCCAATAAGCCATAATTGTTAAAAAGGCATACGGTGTGTTAGCTTTTATTAGTAGAGGGATCGAGTTTCAGAACTTTGTAGTCATGCTACAGCTGTACAAAATTCTGGTGCGGCCTTATTTGGGAGTATTATGTACAGCTCTGGTCACTACATTGCAGGAAGGATGTGGAAGTTTTGGAAAGGGTTCAAAGCAGATTTACTAGGATGTTGCCTGGTATGAAAGGTCTTATGAAGAAAGGCTGAGAGACTGGAGGCTGGTTTCGTTAGAGAGATGAAGGTTGAGAGATGACTTAATAGAGACATGCAAGATGATGAGAGGGTTAGATAGGGTGGACAGTGAGAGCCTCTTTTTTCTTGGATGGTGATGGTTAGCACATGAGGGCATAGCTTTAAATTGAGGGGTGATAGATATAGGACAGATGTCAGAGGTAGTTTCTTTACTCAGAGTTGTAGGGGGGTGCAATGTTGCCTATTATATTACTACTATAACACTACTATTATAGGACAAGCCAGGGAATTCCTAGAGGCATGGCACTCATCCACAGATTCAATCGATAAGCACATCGACCTGGACCCAACATACCGGCCACTGCAGCGGACAGCTGGAACTGACAACCGGAAGCGGCAGAGACAAACCACTATAATTGCCAGAGGAAACATCACAGAAGCGCTTCACAGGAGGCTCCCGAGCACTGAGGATGTCACCTTGACAGGGGACGAAATGTCTGCAACACAAATTCCCAGCTCGGCGAACACAACCACAACTACGAGCACCCGAGCTACAAATCTTCTCACAAACTTTGAAGATATCTTGTAAGGTTGGGGGGCTGAAGGAGATTACAGAAATAGGGAGGAGCATGAAGGGACTTTGAAACAAGGGTGAGGAAATTTAAAATTGAGATGCTCTTTGACCAGGAGGTAAAGCAGGCCAGTGACTCACAGATCGACTGGTATTTTAGGAACTGGGCAGTATTTTGCATAAGCTCAAATGTAGGGAAGGTAGAATATAGCACTGTAGGCACAAATACTCTAAGACTATTGCCAGGGAGCTAGATACAGCTGTTAGCTAGATTTGGAGCAACATAGAAAGCAAATTTGTCAAGATTATTGCACTTACTAAGTTCCCATTCTCTGACAATCTTTCTAAGTCTTACCTGTAAACCTTGCATGGAGGCCAATAGCTTGAGTGCAAGATGAAGAGAAGAATTTGGACTCAATTTTCCTAGCTGTCTTCCTGAAATGCCACACCAGTGGATTGCATTTGTATTGCACATTTCAAGCACCAGATCCATTGTCCTCTCACTGCTAAAAGAAATGGAAACTGAGTGAGATAGCTCAGTACAATATCACAGGTACTTTGATATATAAAAACAGAGATTTGAATCACATTACATCTTTCTTTAGATACAGGTCCTAAAACTGCTTACAATATTCCAAATGTGGTCTGACCAGAGCCTTATATAGCGCCAGCACTACTCATTTTCTCTTAAATTCTCGCCCTCTTGAAACAAACCTTTCATTTGTCTTCCTAAACACCAACTTAATGCTACTTACAGGTTAAGAGAATCCTGTACTAGGGCTCCCGAGTCTCTTTGTGCTTCAGATTTCTGAAGCTTTTCCCATTTAGAAAATAGTCTACGCCTCTATTCTTCCTACCAAAATGCAGAACCTCTCACATTTCCACATTATATTCCTACTGCCACTTTGTCCATTCACCAAGCATATCTAAGTCATTCTGTAACCTCCTCACTTCCTCAACATTATCTGTCCCTCCTCCAATCTTTGTGTCATCTGCAAAATTAGCAACAATGCTTTCAGTTCCTTCGCACAGATTGTTAAGGTGCATATTTTTGGTCTCAACACTAACCCCTGTGGAACTCAACTAGTCACCAGCTGCCATCCTGAAAAAGATCTCTTTATCCCTACACTCTGCCAATCAGCTTATCCTCTATCCACGGCAGCACCTTGCCCCTAACACCATGGGCTCCTATCTTAGTTAGCAACCTCCTGGAAATCCGAAGTCATCACATCCACTGGCTCTGTTTTGTCTAACTTTCTTGTTAACTCCTCAAAGAATTCTAACAGATTGGTCAGGCTTGCCCTCCCCTTGATAAAGCCATCCTATTGTCTGATGCACTTCCAAGCACACCACAATCTTATCCTTAATAACAGACTCTAAAATCTTACAAACGGCCAAGGTCAGGCCAACTGGCCTATAATTTCCTGTCTTCTGCCTCCCTCCCTCCTTAAACAGAGTGTCATGTTAGCCATTTTCCAGTTCTCTGGGATCCCCCTTGACTTCAGTAATTCCTGAAAGGAATTCCTTCACCTTCAGCACCCTAATCAAGTCTGCCTCATTACACCTCACCCATAGGATGGTAGAAATATGGAATGCACTGTTTGAGAGGGTGGTGGAGATAGGTACTTTTGCAATATTTAAGCAGCATCTAGATGAGCACTTAAATGCATAGCAGGCTATTTACCAAGTGCAGGTAAATGGGATTCATGTAACTTAATAGTTGTTTGTCAGCGTAGACATGGTGGGCTGAATCTATGCAACATCAAAAGTTGAAAAATATTTATTCTATCATTCAGAAGATACTGTTTTTAAAGTCATTAATTTGCATCTTACTGAGGCCAGTCATTGAAGATTTCTTCCTTCTGGGTACATTCAAGCAACATTAGTAACGCTAACACGTTGGAGGGAATCTACAGATCTACTTGAAAATCTCTGTTTAAATTAGCCTGAATACCTGAGTAAAGAACAGCAGCCAGTGTGTCTTACTGATGAGCACCCACACCCTGATATCTTCCAGACTGATCCAGGTTGCCAATTCTAGATTAGTTTACAAAACAGCATCCATAATAAATAACATCAAAGAAAGCCTCAATAGGAAAATTAATAATGAGACGCAGATGACAGATATCCATGGGAACCAAGACGAATGATGAAAACAAGTTTATTTACCAGAGGATATTTATTTTTAAATTACATGGATGACTACTTGGCCCCAGCCTCTCTTTCATTTAATATTTAGAAATTAGGGATTCATAAAGTGGCTTTCATCAACCACCAGGTAATTAATTTACCTTTTAATTTAGTAGGTAAAATTAACTTCAAGAATGCCAAGCCTGTTTTTAGGATATTTTGAAAATTCACTTTCTTGCAGACAGCACATGATTCAAGATCGCCATATTCAGTGGAGGGCCACTTGGCTGATGTCAGCTACAGAGCCTCCATTGGAAATCATTTCTGTTAAGTGTGGATGGCACAGAATTATTATAACGCAGGAGGCCGCCATTTGGTCCATCTTGCTCACCCCATTTCTCAAACGAGCATCATTACAGAGAGCCAATCGTCTGCCTTCTCCCCTATCTTTGCATATTGTTTCCCAATCAAATAATCCTCCACTGTCTTCCTGAATGCCTCGATCGAACATCCTACCACCACTTTTCCAGGCAATGTATGCCATTCCATAACTACTCAGAGTGAAAATGTTTTTCACATCAGCCTTGCTTCTGTTGCACATTGTTTTAAATCTGTTTCCTCTTGTTCTTGTTCCTTTTACAGGCAGGAACAGCTTCTACCTATCTACTTTATCCTGCTGCTAATGATTTTGAAAACTTCTCTCAAATCTCCCCTCAGCTTTCTTCTCTCCAAGCAGCACATTCCCAACTTCTTCAATCTATACTCATAACTTTAGCTTCCCCTTCCAGGACCCATTCTTTTAAATTGCTTTGTCACCCTCCTTAATGCATTCAACTCTTTTCTATAAGGTGGCACCTACAAATGTACACAATACCTCAAGTGAGGTCAAACACATGCCTTACCTACAAGTTCAACATCACCTCCTTATCCTTGTACTCTATGCCTCTATCAAAGGGATGCTCATGATACTGCATGCTTTATGAACTGCTCTCTCCCCTTCTTCCACCACCTTCAAGGATCTGTGTACATGTGCACACAGCTACCTCTGCTCCTGCACCACCTTTAGTAATGTATCCCCTACTTTATCTGTCTTTCAACCTTTGTTGTACCAGAGGCATCACTTCACACTTTCCTCCATTAAACTTCATCTGATACCTATCTGCTCATTCCACCAACTTGTCCTTTGACTCCACACTGTCCTCCTCAGTTTACAATTCTCCATTTTTTTCTGTGTCAACTGCAAACTTTGAAATTGTTATCTGCAATCAAATAAATAGATCATTAGCATATATTTGGAAACGCATAATCCCAATTTCAAACCCTGAATATCTCCACTATAAATCTTCTTCCAGCCCAAAAAATATTCATTGACCGTTACTCCATTTCCAATCCCTCAGCCAGTTTTGTATCCATATTGCTACGTCCTATTTATACAATAAACTATAACTTTGTGTGACATTATCAAAAACCTTCTGAAATCCATATACAACACGAACAGCATTACCCTCATTGAGCATGTTTGTTTTTTTACAAAAATATATCATCATAAATTATCTATTTGTATGTATACAAATGGCCTAAATCAATCCAGTCCAGACTTTGCAAAAAAAAGTGGAATTTTGACATTCGTCAGTTGTAAGAAACTAGTATTTTTTAAACTTGCAAAAGAACTATTTGCATTCCCCTTAAGGCAACAAGGGGATCTCACAATTTCTGTTCCCAGTTCAAACAACTCCAGTAAGTTATTAAAACATAACTTGCTCTTTCAAGATTCATGCAGAAATTTCCTAATCAATCCATCGGTTCTCATGTGATTATTAATTCTATCCTGAATAATTGTTTCTAAAAGCTTCCACACCACAAAAGTTAAACTGATTGGTGTATAACTGCTGGCATTATTCTTTCAAGCTTCCTTGAACGAAAGCCACAATGTTTGCAATTCTCTAGTCTTCTGCACCCACCAACCCTCAAAAGTCCAGGAAAAACTAAAAGATGATAGCTAGTGCCCCGTAAATTTCTACCCTTGCTTCCTTCAAAAGTCTAGGATGCATCTCATTTGGTCCCAGTGCTTTGTTAACTTTAAGTACCAATATTCTATCCAAGTCTTCTTCCTGATCAATTTTGCACCCTTCTTGTGACGGTATATCCTCCTCTATCACCATGACCTCCTCTTTTAAAAAGAGGGATTTAATATATTCACATGTTGATACCCTTTCTGGTCTCTAATCAGACTAGTCCTTTTTAAACTACTAATCCACTACTTGTATGCCTACTGAAGAGTGCAAATAGCTAAAAGGTGATATCTCTGCAGGGATGGGAAAACAAAGTTCAAACATAGTCTTGTAGAGACTTTCATCTTTGACTGTAGACTTCGGAGGAGGAGTAGACTTCAACATTTCATAATGAAAATATTCTCCCTTTAATTAGCTAAATTCGATGCAAAGTCACATTCCACATGCATTAGCCATCTTACTATTACCTGCAATTAGTTATTTTACATGTAACTTCAAAAGGTTCTTCAAGGTTTACAGTATCTGGAATCATCTCCAAGGAAAGTCTGACATCACCATAACCAGGGGCCTGAAATAAAACCATGAAAAGCAGGGGACTTTAAAGAGGAAAAATTAAAATCTACTTCATTATGCTTCTGAAAAAAGATCAGAAAAAAAATTAAACACACAGCATTTGTACCAAGAGTTCCAAATCTTCAGAACAGAACATCCTTCAGATACATATTCTTTAACATCCTATAGTTATGAATTAAAGATGCCGGTGTTCGACTGGGGTGTACAAAGTTAAAAATCACACACCAGGTTATAGTCCAACAGGTTTTAGTCCAACAGGTTTATTTGGAAGCACTAGCTTTCGGAGCGCTGCTCCTGACAACCACCTGATGAAGGAGCAGCGCTCTGAAAGCTTGTGCTTCCAATTAAACCTGTTGGACTATAACCTGGTCGTTGTGTGATTTTTAACTTCATAGTTATGAAGGATCACAGCCAATTAATTCTCAGGTGAAGTATCAATTAGAAGTATTGGACACTATTTTGGTGTTAACTAAACATAGACAAGATGGGGTGAAGGAGAATCATTACATGGTTCTCCAGTTAACCTGACTACAAGTCATCAAGTATGGCTAGTTCAGGTGTATCCAAAAAACCCAATATGCTGCTTGCTATAAGATATAAAGAATGAGTAAGATACTGGAGGCTGAACTGCAGCCACAGAATTGTTTCTCAACACAAATCACCATTTTCAAGAGGCAGAGCAAAAAGACAAACGTAAAACAATATTTTGCAGGTATTTCACCAGTACAATCGAGACCAAGGTAGACAGTAGCGTTGTCGTCACACCACTGGACTAGTAACGCAGAATCCCAGACAAATATTTTTAGGATAAAACCAGAACTCAGCAGGTCTGCCAACATTGGTGAAGAGAGAGCAGAGTTAACATTCTGAATACAGTGATTCTTTTTCGGAATCGTTGGGGAGGTCAAGCATGGCAGGAACGATTATTGTAAGGATATGAGTTAGAATCCCACCATGTCAGATAGTGAAGTTTAAATTCAATAAAATCTGCAAATAATAACTAGCCAAAGGTAGCACATAATTGTTGGCAATAATCAGAAAAAAGAAACCCATGCGCTAGTTTAGATTAAAAAAATCTGCCATCCAGACCTGGCATGTTAGTCTAAACCCAGAGTAATGTGGCTGATCTTTAACTGCTCTCTGATGGTGTAGGAGGCCACTCAGTTGTACCAAATTCTTACAAATTCTAAATAAAGGATTGTAACTGGAGAGACCACCTGGCATCTACCCAGGCATCAGAAACGAAAATGGCAAATTCAGTCAAGTCAACCTGAAAATGACTTCCTCACCAACATCAGAGGGCTTGTGCCAAAACGGAGAGAACTGTCCCACAGTCTAGTCAAACATAGCCCAATATTGTCTGTAAGATATGACAGAAATTATGGCTATGCCCCAGACACCATCACCATCATATTTGGGTATGCCTTGTTCCACCTGCCCACCAGACACAGTGGTACAATGGAATACTGCTGGAAAGGAGCTGGCCTGGAAGTCCTTAACATAGATTTCATAGCATTTTGGAGTCACATGATATCAGGTCAAACATGGGCAAAGAAACCTCCTCTCAAGTACAACATTCCCCACCCTCCCTCACTTCCTGGGCTGAACAATCAGACCATGTTGAATACTACCTGAAGAAAGCAGTG
Organism: Chiloscyllium plagiosum; assembly: GCF_004010195.1. NCBI lineage: Eukaryota > Metazoa > Chordata > Chondrichthyes > Orectolobiformes > Hemiscylliidae > Chiloscyllium > Chiloscyllium plagiosum. The sequence continues at coordinate 76,957,084 of NC_057710.1, read as the reverse complement.
TGACTCAGTAGAAGGTCTACTGACTAAACTGGTGCACTCCTAAAGGACATAGCTGCTAGTCTAGTCTGCAGGAAGTGATAAGGGAAGAGAGGGACAAAAGGAAAAAAGCCACTTGATCGCATCCTCATTAATCTGTCACAGCTGGGTCCAAACAGGAAGCTGTCAGTAAGGCTAACTACCACAATCCTTACAGAAACAAACTCCTGCCTTCACAGGGAGAATATCCTACATTGCGTTGTTTGATACTGTGTGATAAATGGGATAGGTTTTGAACAGGGCTAGAAACTCAAAATTTAGCGTGCATGGGGTGCAGTTGGGCATCAGCAGCAGAATCGTACTCAACCACACTATGCAATCTCATGGCCTAGCATATCTCCTAATCAACCATTACCATTGAGCCAGGAGGTGCACCAGCCTTACCAGTGAGAAAAGGTATCAATTTAGTGAAGCTACCACACAGGACAACTGCATACCAAACAGCCGAAGCAGCAAGTGGATGGACAGGATTAAACAATGCTCTTACCAACAGATCAGATCTAAGCTCTGCAGTCGTGCCACTTCTGGTCATGATCATTGGTGCACAATAAAACATCAACACAAAGGAAGTGAAGACTCAATAAATTTCATTATCCTCAACAAGGGTGGCCCAGCATATCCGTGAAAAAGGCAAAGCTAAACTTTTAGTATCCACGTGCATGGTGCTGCATGGATGACCCATTAAGGCTTCCTCCAGAGGTCCCACAGAAGCCAGTCATCAGCCAATTCAATTTTTTTTATTCATTCACGGGATGAGGGTGTCACTGACTGGGCGAGTATTTATTACCCAGAGGGCAGCTGAGTCAACCACATAGAGTAGAGTAGAATAGAATATCCTTTATTGTCACGTGCACTCCAGTGAGACGATTTACAATAGCTGCCTCTAATGGCCCCATCTTAGGTACAACTATCTAGATATAAACCTTGAATACAAAACAGGAAAAAAAGGAAAAGTAGTACCATTACTTACAGTGTCTAAAAAATAAGTTAGGAGTAAGATCGTTATATCATAGTGAAAGGACTGACATTACGGTCTGGCAAAAAACTTCAGATCCATATTACAATGCAGCAGCTCAGTAAGCAAGTGATCTGACCACCAGGCCCCAGTCCAACAACAGTCCCACTGTACACCAAGTCTCCAGTCTGCTCTGCACTGGCACTCAGTTAAGTTGCATTGCTCAGAGACTTACTTAACCTCTCATGGGTCTACAGGACTCATTTCCCCTCACACTGCACCAGCACTCGTTCCCCTCCCGCCTCCCAGGGACATGCTTCCCCTTCCGCCTCCCAGGGACATGCTTCCCCTTCCGCCTCCCAGGGACATGCTTCTTTTGATGTTCTTTTAGTGAACACAGAGCCTGAGCTAGTACTAATGTGATAGAAATTTATAACCACAGCCTTTCACACAACAGAATTATGACTAAATTGATTATTCTGAAGAAAACTAAGTTGTGCACATTTACGAACCATTCGTTGCAACTGACTTGTTTGCAACCGTCCTCTTTCACCCAAGTTTGTTTTCCACACTATGTCCAATTTTCCAATTACTGTGACGCCCTTGATGACCCCAGCCTTCTCTGCAAATTCAGGCTTAGGTTTGAGACAATATAGATATTGCCGTGTGTCCATAGGCTGCAAGTAGGTCATCTTCCCAAATGTAGAGCAGCTGAAAAGAACAGAAGCATGTCAATGACAAAATCTAATTTATTTACCTTCAAAAAGGTATTTTTAAAGGTAAAGTCATTTTACAGCAGAAAAAAAGTCCAGTCAGTCCAAGAGGCGTATGCCATTGTTATTTTCCAAACAGGTGTCTTCCCCGTCTTATTGCATCTAATCCTATCAAAATATTCTTCTATTCTTTACCCTTAGGTACTTTAATGATTCCCTTTAGTGATGATTCTTGGCTGACATTTTAACAGAATTTACAGTATGACAACAGCAAGTCACGTTTTACAATATTTTAAAAATTGGTGTAACTTATCCTATTTAGAGTATTATTTCTTATAAATTAGATTATTATTGAAGTATGCAGAATGAGCAAATGTTTAATTCAATCATTAGAAGTTCTTTCAGTATACAAGACCTTGTATTTGTCTGTGTTGAAATTAGATTAGATACCCTACAGTGTGGAAACAGGCCCTTAGGCCCAACAAGTCCACACCGACCCTCAAAAGAGTAACCCACCTAGACCCATTCCCCTACATTCACCCTGACTAATGCACCTAACACTGCGGGAACTTTAGCATGGCCAATTCATCTAACCTGCACATCTTTGGACTGTGGGAGGAAACCCATGCAGACACGAGGAGAATGTGCAAACTCCACACAGACAGTTGCCCGAATGAACCCGGGTCCCTGGCGCTGTGAGGCAGCAGTGCTAACCACTGAGCCACCGTGCTATTCTCCCATTCTGTAAGTTTGTTAATACCTTCTTCCAATGTGTTGTGTTTAAAATATTTGGATTTGCAGTTCTTAAAATTGAGCATCTAACTTAAATTTATTTGATTAGTTTTAAATCCAGATCTTTAGGAGGTGGCAAGGCTTTAAACTATTAAATATAGAAATGAAATTAGCTTAAGGTAAAGGAAACATGAAAGGAGAGCATTGGAAAGCAAACTTGTGTGAGTTCTGAGACATTCAGTGGTTGAACATGAGTGTAAAGGATGCTTTAATTAGAACAAGGTAACTACATCTCAAATGAAGAGGTTAAATGGTATATAAATTAATCAAACTTAGAGGTTAAAACCCCTTGTCCAGGGAAATTGGGAACAGACAGCAGCCCTCTTCATGATGGAATACTAGCTCACCACAGCACTATTATTTGAACATTTTGAAGCTGCATTTTTGTCAAAATTATTAACAGTATACCAAGGGGTACAGGGAGAAGGCAGGAGAATAGAATTGAGAAACATATCAACTATGAGCAAATGGCCTAATTCTGCTCCTACATCTTATGAAGAGTTCCCTGGAAATGTTCAATCTGCATTCTTAAATAGGAGTATAACAGTATAAATGTTGCTACCTCCAGTCCTCTGGCACTATACCTTCTCCTAACAATTTCAAAAATATGTCATAATGTTGCTACTAGCTCTTTCCAAATTCTTTTAATCTGCAAACTCGCAATTTACCTGGTCAAGGGGTTTTAACCTCTAAGTCTGATTAACTTATATATCATTTAACATCTTTATTTGAAATGCAGTTTATAACATTTTAATTAAAGCATCCTTTACACTCCTGTTCAACCGTTGAGATCTTAGTACTCACTCAAGTTTGCCTTCCAAAGCTCTCCTTTCATGTTTCCTTTATTTTAAGCTAATTTCATTTCTGTACATAATAATTTAAAGCCTTGCAATCTCCTAAAAATCTGGACTTAAAACTAAACAAGTTAAAATTGAACATATAATTTAAATTAAGAATTGCAAGTCCAAATATTTTAAACAAAATAAATATTAATTTCCTTCTCCTTTTATATTTAAATAAAAGAGAGATGATTTGGGTCAAAACTGTCAATAGAACTTGTTGAGAAGTCTGGAATTCGGGTATTTTTCTCTGTTTGAAATGTCTCTGCTTTCAGAGTTATACTTAGATAAACTAGGATGTGGAATGACAACCACATGTACAACACAGTATAACTACATGCAACAGTATAAAATTATAAGCTGCAGTCCAAAATTGTGAGCTAAAAATTGTCAAATAGAAAGCACATAAGGACTATGCACTTTGAACAAATTCAAGAATAAAACAAAGCATAGACTTGTCAAATTTCAGTTTGACAAATGACAGATCAATTACGGACCTCAAGAACAGTTGTCACTGCTGTGAATAGTAATTTGTAAAAACATCTATTAGTGATGATAAGGAACAGTGTGCCTATGTAAAAGACATCCATATACCAAACAATATGTAATTGTGGTTCAAAGAAGGGTCTGGACATATTTGTCGAGAAAGTTGTGCTTCATATTTACTTTTGTTCCCATTTTTGGGATCTGGGTGTCATTGGGTAGGCAGCATTTATAGCCCATTAATTATTGCATTTTCTAATAGTACAAATATGAAAGATGCAAAAGTGTGTGGAAGTCTTTAGCATCAGACACCAACCATTATAGCCAGGAATATTTGCAGCTGCTCATTAAATTTCATAGGACCTGAAGCTACTCAATTCTGGTTGCCACATTACAGGAAATATGTGGAGGTGTGAGAGGTTGCAGAAGAGGTTTACCAGGATGCTGCTTGGCTTAAGGGTATGAGCTATAAAGAGAGGCTAGAAAATCTTGGATTGTTGTCTCTGGAATGAGGAGGCTGAGAGGAGACTTGATACAAGTCTATTAAATTGAGATGTATAGATAGGGGTGACATTCAGAATATTTTTCAGAATTGAAATGTCTAATATTAGGAGGCATGCCTTTAACATGAGAGGAGAAGGTTCAAAGGAGATGTGAGGGGCAAGTTTTTTTTTTACACAGAGAGCGGAAGAAGTTTAGAACATGGTGCCAAGAGTGGTGGAGGCCGATACAACAGGGGCATTTAAGGGACTTTTAGAGAAGCGCATGCTTATACAAGGAATGGAGGGATATAGACTACAGCCAGACAGAACAGATTAGTTTAATTTGATCCAAAGGGCCAGTTCCTGTTCTGTACTATGTTCTATGTACTATGTTCTATGTACTCAATGAATCCAACAGAAAAGGCAATTCAAAAGAGAATATGCAGAGTAGGCTTCATTCTCACAGGTATGGAGGTCATAAATGCAAAAGGCACACACTCATAGCTAGTTGGCAGACTCTCTCAAGCAGTGCTTTGGGCTCAGTTCTACGACCTTTATAAACTGAAAATTTCAAGTTCACATAGTATCATGTTCACGATTTTAGACTTCATTATATAATACTTGATAATGATCAAGACATTTATTCAAACATTTAAATGAAACTATACTGAAAGTTTCATATGTGTGTGTGTTTACAGTCAATAATTATGCAATATTCCCCATACTGTTACTGGCAGTATTGGGTCTAAAATAGAGAGCATTTCTTGACATTCTTATTTATACAGAATCTCTTCCTTCCACTTCCAAACAGAATATCAAAAGATATTTTTCTGCTGCAATTTGTCTTAATTGAAAAACATACCCAATAAGATGGTTACTGCAGTTATCTGACACTAGCAATAGAAATTCTACTATATTCAAGAGTAAAGTAACATCACAGAATTAAGATTTGTAGCGATTAGTGATCCTAAAGCAAGGAAAATGTGCTGCCAAGGAAAATGCTTTTATAATGAAATGCACATGACCATGAATGACACCTCTTTGAAGACAATTACAAATAACCATTGTTTGGAGAGAAATCATCCTGAACTTATCTAAATTTCTTAAAGCCAGAAGAGTATTTTAATCAGTCATTCAAATATAACTTGCAAGGGTTTTATATTTGGGTTTTAAAGGCACTATTTTTTCCAAATATGAAAACCTCTTTATCACAGCAATGCAACTGTATAGCAAGGTTCTCCAGAGTGAACAGTTCATCAAGAGAAAATATCAGCTAAGATCAAAACTGTCTTAGTGGACATTCAATTAGAAATTGAATCAGCTTTTCAATATTTTAAGTAGTTCTGATTTTAAAAGTGTCAAGCACCATAACTGAGAATCAGCAAATCAAGTCTACTTTATGGAGATTTTTGAGGAGTTATAACAAGAATCTGAAAATCCCTTCCTTCCATCAAACCCACTCAAAAGAACTAAGAATGCTGAACTTAAAACATTACCCATAATCATGTAACATCAAGATACTCACATCATAATCTTTTGGCTACAAGTTCCAAAAAGAGGATCATAAACTTCAAGCTGTCTTAAAAATTCTCACACAACTCAAAGTTGAAACATCATGTTTCACTAGTTTTTAAGTGTACTGCACAGAGATTGCCTTCTAATTAGAAGGGAAAAACTGGTATACATGACAGTGCTTTTGCAAAAAGGGAACAATTATCAAAAAGTTAGTCAGAAAGGCAATCAAGAAATATTGGAAAAAAAGGGAGTTGAACACAGTAATTAAAATAATCATTTAACATAGACAGTAAAAGCTACATAAATAGGAAGATAATGTAAAAAAGCAATGTGATGGACCACAGCTGTGAATTTAATTCTTCATTCTTACCTACTCCCTCGTGTATTCACGGTATTCAATTCGGTTACATTATACATTATGGATGGCTCGAGAGAAACCTTTTCCATGTACATTGGCGTACTTGTGATATTCTGTATCTGTGCTTCAAGAAAGACTTCATCTGTCTGAATGGGGGGAGAAAAATATCTTCTGAACAAAATCATACCAAATCATCTGAGAAATAACCTAAATATTATAATTAGTTCATGCCTCAGAATCACAGGACAGGAAATCAATAAAGGAAAGCAGAAGCATTGTTCCAAGAAACATCTTACTCATATCTATATTAGTTTATTAATGTAATTATTGCAATGGATTTGGGATAAATTTATTCAAGATTTTTTAAACATATTACAAATAATTAGGGTATTAAACATTAATTGGAGCTGACCATGAAAAATCCTTTTAGGAAAAAAGGGTCTTACTGATTGAATAATGCACAGTTACTTTCCCTTTTAACATAATCAATAAAAATACTACATAAAATATGGTGGATGCAAACTAAGTTACTATAAACAAGAAGCAATAGATGAAGTGTATGAGGTGGCATTTATGCTAACAAAGATCATTTAAGTCTAATTCTACTGCATTGACAAAAGCTGCTGGCAGTATTTTTAATGAGATACACTGAATGTATATGATTTATTAACCACCCAGGTTTTCTTTCTTAATGTGGGGAGAAAAGGGAGCAAAGTAAAATTGCAGTGAAATCCTTTCTTGTTTTCTTAACAACTTAACCATAAACTTTCCCCACACCACGAACCTGCTGGTTTAGATTATGGCACAGGTTACCCAAATCAGAACAAGACTCAAAATCTTGCAAAGATTTTTTATTACAATTGACAACTTTAAAAAATTATGAAATTCACCTTTTAATATTTGTTTCATATTACTAACATATAGCAAATGTTTACTTGTTTGTGGACGTCAGAAGAGGGTACACAGTGAGCAAGAGGGTAAAAGTTATTTAGTCATTTATTCTTTGTTTTTACACAAATGATGCATATTGATTAATTAAAAACAAAAATGATTTTGCATTCTATTATTCTACAATGTGGATTGGTCATTTAAAAGGAACTTATAACTCACACATTATGCAACCAACAACTATGGAATTGTTTATCTGTGCAATTGGGTACATTCTAATTAACATACTATCCTTTCACTGCATGCAAAACTGTGAAGTGAAACTAAAAGCTTAGATGAGATTTTCATAATGTTGGCAATGTAAGCAAAAGAATAAATGAGGTAAAATAATTAATTACTCGGGCAATAGGGATATCAAACATTAAGCAAAATAAATGAAACCTTTACTATGTGCTTAATGGGTCTAGGTGGAAAGTTTAGTTACAATGGGCAGAGTCATACATGGCCTAAACCAAGTGTCAACAATTATCCAGAGCAAGATGCAATTAAAAATCAGGAAAAGTATGGAAAGTACTAGAGGAAATTGAAAACATAATATGGAAGGGATGGAAATGCTAGTAGAAAGTGAGGATGGAAATGCGACAAGCAAAAAGATTAGCATGCAACATATATAAGAAATCCAAGAAGTTATCTCAGGAAGAAAAACTGGGCTTGTTCAGGTCCCAAAGCAATATCTTCATGTAGTAGCAGAGAATAAGGAAAATAAATTATACAATAGTTCAAATTTGCACTATTGAAAGTTGGTGCAGTGAAAGGTGGTGGAAGCTGATTCCATAAAAACTTTAAAGGATTTGGACAGATACTGGAGGATGAGAAACCTAATGTGTTATGGACACAAAGAGGGCATCTGGGCTAAGCTCATTTCAACTTCCACAGCCACCATAGATATCAGTCTCCTTATAGAATTTGTTTCTATAATTCTAAAAATGTAACCATTGCTTTTGTAATTTAAATTACATTACTGTTCAAAAATGACTAGATTAATTTGTATATTAAATGTAATCATTCCGCAGATGCAACAATTTGCTAAGTTATATTAGCCAGAGACTGTTCTAATGAAAGATCATTGACTTGAAACGCTAATCATGAACCATTCGGCACATTGGAGAGATATGCCAAGTAGGCAGGTGGGACTAGTTTAGTTTGGGATTGGAATTGGCCGAAAGAGATTGTTTCCATCTGTATGATTCTCTGACTCTATATGCTGCCTGATCCACTGTTTCCAGCATATTCACCTATCATTTGTTGCAGAGAAAAGGAACCCTTGTTGATTTTAGTCTGTTCCATTCAAATACTAGAACATATGCACGATGTCAATGACAATGTTGACAACATTTCAGTGCTTAGTGTTCCATTTTTGATTTCTATCCAAAACCATTAATGTATTGACAACTGGTTCTACCCAATATGCTCATCTCCCAACGTAAGATTAACGTTAAAGATTTTAAAAATTTCACTTTGATGAAACATCTTCCAACAAATCCATTGCTCAAAACCCTTTACTTTTATGTTGTTTACCTTTTTACTCAACAGTTTTTTTTTAAAGCAAGCTTGGATGATGGGATTAGTGACATAATGGAAAAGCATAAATTTGTTAAAATACAGTCAAGCCTTTGAAAAATTAACTTTTCAGATTTCAAGTGGTTATTTATTGGTTAACTTGAAGGCAATTCAGTAAAATGGACATTAAATGAACAAAATATAATTTGCAATCAGATTTTCAAAGTCGTCACTTTGTAGACAATCCATTTCAAAGACATTTCCAATTTGAACAATGCTTCTCCATTATCTTTCTGCAAATTTAGCCAGTGTTAATTACAGCCATTGTGATTATGTTGCAATTAAATCAAAACACAAAGTAGCAATAAATAAAAAATTACCACAGAACTGAGGTCACTCTAATAGGGGAAAAATTAAAAAAGCAAACATTATTAGAGAAATAAGGATCAAATGTTAAAGAAAAGGTAATCTACTTTACCTAAATATTTCATGAAAAGCTTAATCATCTTCTTCATTATGTTCCCAATATACTATTAGTATGGAAAAAAAGGGTCAAAGCAATCACCCATGAGTGAGACAAAATAAATAAATGTACATTCATCAGGCTAGCCTTTTCCAAAATAGTCCACGCAAAGACCATCCACTCTAGGGGACATAAAGCCAATTATAATACTTTTTTAAAAACTAATTTCAAAATACATCTAGAAATGGAAATAAAGAATTTGGATGAGTACTCTATTATATGTTGTGAAGGAGAGTATTTACTAAATTATTTTTACCTCTGGAAAGTATAAGGAAGAAGATTTGCACAAACGTGCTATCAGATAAGTGTCACTGCCTCTCACAAAGACTTGGTTCAAATATTGAAAACTTCACAAGTCACTGAAAATACTTGCATTTAAACCTTTTGCTTTGTTACATGTTGTGTGTGTAAAAAACGTACAGAGTAAGGAAACCACTAATTTGATTCCTAATAATGAGTTACACAAGAATACAGTAAGTATTCCATTCAGCCACTCAGGCCAGTTCTGCTATTCATTTTGATCATGTGCAATCAGTATCTCATCACCATTTATCCACCGTCGATTCATATCCTTTAAAATGATATATTTATCTTACCCAGCATTCAGAGAACAATACAGGAGCAAACATTTTCATTATGTAACAGTAGTTTGGTCATATAAAACTTGATTATTGCTGAAAAGGGACACCTTGGTTGAAGCATTTCACCTTATACTCACCAGGACGATTCACAAGAAATATGAAAGTAAAGGGAAAACAACATTCACCCAGTGAGTGTGAATGCTGATTGGTTGGCAAGTCAACTCTGGTAGAAGTATTGCCATAAAGAATGTACTAGTTAATAATAATTGCAAGTTAATTGCCAAGCTTTATTCAAATTTTAAAGCAGGCAGGATCTTGAAAAGTATGAAGTCTACTCGGTGCATAATTGTTTTCAAGAAAAGTACAATGAAAAGGCTAAGCTGCATATTCCTCTGCCAATTATTTATATTAATCCTAGACTTAGGTTACAAAGCAAAATTTGCAGACGACAAAACTTTTAAGTATTGTGAGCTTATAGAGTTCAAGAGGACATAGATAGGGTGGTAGGCTGTGCAGTCAGAGGCAGACAGGATATATGCAAAGATATGTGTTGGTAAGAGGTGGATGTGCACAAATCTTTGAAGATGACATTTGTTGTCAGTACAGTTAAAAGATTTGCAGGGTTATGGGTTTTATAAATAGAGTCATAGAGTAGTAGTGCAAGGAAGTTAAGAACAAAACAGTATTTCAACCCCAAACTGGCCAATACAGGCATCACACAATAAAGAAAGACATGAAAGGTATAGAAAGCATATAATAGAATAAGCATATAATAAGCATAAAAAGATGGTTCCTGGGATGAGGGGCTTCAGTTATGAGAACAGATTTGAGAAGCTGGGACTGTTCCTCTGAAAGGATGGAAACTCGAGGTGTAACTTGTTAGATGTCTGAATAGGGTAGATAAAGAGAAACTACTCCCATTAGTAGAGAGGTCATGAGTCAGAGAACTCAAATTTAAGGCAATTGGTCAAAAAAATAACAATAAGCTTTCTTTTAAATGTAACAACCAATTAAGATTTGGAATATACTAAGGGAGTGGTGGAGGAGATTCAATTGAGGGAATGACCAGGCAGAATTCACTAAATTACCTGGCTTAGAGGCAGGGTGGATTCAATAGATTCTATGGTCATCTTCAGTGCAATAACCATGCAAATATTCTAAATATATAACTACATGCTTGCAAAATATACAGTTCATTGGAATGTAAATTGTATTCATTTATAGTTCATGGTAAACTCAGCTGATTCCAAGATTTAAAAAGGATCAAAGACAATTTCTTGAATTTAGGCAAATCCGCCAACCACATCCTAGCTTAGATACCAAGTAATCTGGTTGCTTTGCAGCTTGCATAAGTACATAAATGTGTGTGTACTTTCCATGCCTTCAAAACAAAATTTTTGCTCTGAGTTATAACCTAACAGCAGTTCAAATAAAAACTTTCAACAATACTAATGACTTCTTGAAAACAAAATATTATTGTTGTTTCTTTGTTGTTTCCACTAAAACTGTAGTCTTAGCATTAAAGTCAATATTTTTGTGATGCTTGCTAATACCTGTGGTTTGTTACAACTCAGTCACCACATAGTGAAAATCAAGCCCTAGTGAGCAATCCAACAACCCAATGACTATTTCATCTTTCTACACAATAACTTTGGTTTCCAAATCTCTAATAGTCTGATCTCAAAAGCCTTTGCAATGCTAAGGGATTGCAAGAACTTAACATCTAGCTTCAAATGCAAAAGCTATATATTTACAAGTTACTTTGCCTAAATCAATCAGATTCAATGAATGGCAGATAGAATAAGGGTACAAAAAGTCAATTATTGAAAATTAAAAAGGATGTTGCATCCTGGAAAGACCTGGGATGGATGTAGGACCTGGAACTTGGAGGTCAGAAAAGGGGAAGTGGTGGTAATATTTGAGAAGATGCAATTGCTTTGAAGACTTCAAAGGCAATTCCAACATTATGATCAAGAACACCGAAGAGAAGTTTTTTTGAAGATAATATTGACAATGGGAAACTAAATTACAGTATAGCTGTTCTACCTAGAGAAAGCGGAATGAATGTGGGTGACAAGAGAGAACTGTAGGTGTGGAAAACACATCAGAATTTTGAAATAGGAGTGATGAAAGGAAGGAGATATAAGATGCAATAGGAAAAGGTGCTGGGTGAATAGGAGGATGTATTGGTGAGAGACATGGAACAGTCAAAAATAGCACTGTCTGTCTTTAAGATGTGGGAGGACACAAATGTAAGTATAAAAGAATGGTTCCAATGATGAAGGGGTTCAGCTACGAATAGATTTACAAAGCTGAGGAAAACATGCAAGCTTCAGTCAACAAAAAAGATTGAAAGAAATTAAGAATTAAAATTATACTGGCAGGATGCGCAATATTTATTTCTCAGATTATATTTGATGAATTCAAAATTAAGTTTGATTTGATAAAGAAAAGCACAACCTATTTTCTCCTTCATTGTTAGCACAAATTTTAAATGGTGACTAAGAATGATTAGCATGCAGCACTAATTGTTAGAGGTACAGTGTTCTACATCAAAACCAATAGCCATTGCTATGAATCTTCCATTTAATCTACTTAATGCAGCTTCCTATTATTGGAATGCTGATATACTGTAGCAAACAAGGAACAAATATGTTGAAAGAGCAGATTTTAGTGCAAACAAAAATAGCTAGATTATTCAGTGTACTGCGAATTTGGCTCTTCCAGTTATAGAAGGTTCATAGTCTACAGGCTGGATCAAATTTACGAAAGACAGGACTCCTTTAAAAAATGCAAAAGAATTGCCTTATCTGAACAGCACATTGTAGAAAAAAAACAAGCACCTTGTATGACTATGCAAGTTACCAGCAACAGCATAATAAACAGATCTCAATATACCTTTAAAATAAAGCAAAAGAATGGAATGAACTCAAGTCAATTTGGAATCCTTGGTACAATGTGGCAATTTAATCATATACTTACTTCAGCATTGTAGAACTTGGTCTTTACGTCGAGTGGTTTAAGGACCTGTGTGAACAGAGAATGCAAGCTGAAGACAGTTTTCTCAACTAGATTATCCATCAGGACTGTTAACGTAAGATGCCATCTCAGAAGCAAAGAGTCCGTTACCACTAGTTTGTTGAAAGTAAAGCCTATGTAGAACTGATCAACGGTAGAGAATATACAAAAGATTATTAGATAAAATACAAAGTATTCACTTCTACAAATGAAAGCCTGTTCATTTCATAAAATGAACAGAGTCATGTGGCTTTGAAGACTTTTACAAACAAAATCCTGTCAAAGAAAATGTTACAGATTTATAAGTTTAATGCCGAGCATTCTGATTTAGCTTTCAGCTTGTGTTAAAATTCTGGACCAATCTGCTAATTTCACAACAGCCTCTGACCAGAAGATGTCAAATACCTTTCCCTTTAGATTAGTATTCATTGTTGGTGTTGTTCAAAGATTGAAAATACAGAACGAAGCACAGAACCATTGCTCTAATTGAACAGTAAAGGAATTACCCACTAATAGATTAACACAACATAATCCCCGATTTATATTATCTCAGTTGTGGCAGTCTGCCATTTGTTTCTCGCAACCTATCTAGATACTGGAAGAAAGGAATGCAAGCAATCATCGCTTTACTATGCATTACTCTATCAAGTCCTATAACAGCACCAATACTTTTCAATTTTCTGTTATTTTAAATGCTTCAAAGTTCACATCAATTCACATAAATAAATAATTAGAATACACACAAAGAATTTAAGTTATAATTTTAAACAAGGTTTATGAAATTCAAAGCACCTCAGTCATGTACGTCAGAACCAGCCATAGCACAGACCCCAACTGAATGTTTGAACTTTTCTAACAGCTATGACTGCAATGTCATTGCTGCAAAATAATGTTACATTCTAATTCAACAATCAATTCTTCTATAACATGATGGTTGCGATCTTGTGCAACCCCGCATTACTGCACTTTAGAGTGTCGGCAATATAATTGCGTTACAGCCAACACGTTTTAAAAGTCTGCGCTTTAGAAACGGTGTCCTCACTTTGTCAATCGTGTTACAACAAATCTGCATTAACAAAATGCACATTATATCAGAACAACCTGTATCCTTTTAAAATTACTCATTAAATTTAACTCACGTATCCACAAATGGCAATTAAGTCCTCCTTTTTTAAAGCCAATCCCTCAGAATGGTTGCCACGTGTGGGGCAGATGGTGCGTGAAGGGTTGAGTAAATGGATTGCTTCAAGGTTTGTGCACTACTTTTAATGCCTCAAAACAGGGACTTCTTCAAGCCAGTGAGTACAGTTGACATCTTAGGGATGTTCTCAAAGTACCCCTGAAGTTATTCACTGCCCTCAGAAGTCTCCTATTGTAACTGAGTTCCAAGTAGAGTCTAGTGTCAGACCTATAAACTACATGCCAATCCTGGGGAGCAGGTTTTCAGGGATCTTCACTGTAAAGCAAATTCAAGAAAAATACAGGGAAAATAGCACAAACTGCTACACTTTCTTTTTGACCTTAAGAAAGCCTTAGTTTCTCTCAACTGTGAAGTCTTATGGAAGACACTATTTAATTTTGGTTACCCGCAAATTTGGCACCATCTTCAATCTGCTCCACAATGACATGCAAACTGTGATTCTCACCAATGGAGTCACTAGAAACCTTCTCAGTGAAGCCTGGGCTGTGTCATTGCAGCAACACTTTGCTCCATTTTCCTCACTGCAATATTGTAATTCACCTCCAAAATACCCACAGATGTGAAGATAATTTGCAGAAGTGAAAATTATGCTGCCTTCACTCCAAACGCTCTTCAACCTCAGTTATAGAGCTTCATCATGCAAATGGCATTTATGCATACGATCACCCACAAACTGGGTTCTAGTCATTTTCAACACCTTTTCCAAAGAATTTGGGAAAATAAACCTTTCATTGAACACCTGGAAATCTATGGTCCCCTTCTAAACAGTTTCAATGCACAAAACTTTGATTAAGATCAATGGCAGGATCCTGGAAGATGTGGAGAAAGTGAGAACTGCAGATGCTGGAGACCAGAGTTGAATAATGTGGTACTGGAAAAACACAGCAAGCCAGGCAGCATCCGAGGAGTAGGAGAATCGACGTTTCGGGCATAAGCCCTTCTTCAGGAATGAGGCTGGTGCGCCAAGCGGGTTGAGATAAAGGGTAGGGGGAAGGGAATTTGGGGGAGGGGTGCTGGGAATACGATAGGTGGAAGGAGGTGAGGGTGAGGGTGAGGGTGATGGCCGGAGAGGGGGTGGGCGCGGAGAGGTCGGGAAGAAGATTGCAGGTCAAGAGGGCGGTGCTGAATCCGGGGGTTGGGACTGAGATAAGGTGGGGGGAGGGGAAATGAGGAAGCTGGAGAAATCTACATTCATTCCATAATTTTCCATTTACTGTAACTTTGGAGCCTCTGCTTGATAAAAACAAAATTCATTGCTGCTTCCAATTTACTAGGTCACTGAAGAAAATATTTGAGGTAATTATGTATTACTACAAGATTAACAGGCAATTTAAAGTAATTAGGAACCCAGATACTAAAGAGTAGCCTTGTGTGTCATCTCCACAACCCAGTGTACTTGCTGGGTTACATGTGGATGTGTTCAGAGAAATACATGAGATATAGTATGTTCAGAACTTACTCGGACTTTTATATTACTTTCAGAACTATGGTTCAACTTCGGCAGGCTTTGTTAATTACTGCTCTGCATTGGTTGGTGGTTACCATGGAGTCTGCAGAGGTGCATAAGTCCATTTCAGTCGTAATACCTTCAAATTGGGTTTATATCAGTTGTTTATGAGGTGGGCCAGACCTTCAGCTATCCAGATGGCTGGACAACAGAGGTACCATGGAAGATGTGCATTGGCACCAGTGTTCCAGCTAATTTCCTTTTCTTCTGCATGGATCTCCAAGACCAGCGAGTGGCAGAGACTTCAGGAACTGGAAATTAATGCTATGAAAGGCATCCGCGCATCCAACCCTGCACATGGACCTTCGAAGCAGCTGTAGGTGATGCAGTCATGCAACTTAGAGGGATTATTGATTGGTCCATGCAGACACTCTGACTCACTAACTAAACAATAATTGCCAAAAAACATAAAACTTTGGACCCTACTGCCCAGGGCAGATCTCACCTAACTGCCCATACCCCTACTCCAAACACTATCCACACCAACTGCCACAGTACACAAAACCAACCTCTCCATTTAGACCCACGCTTAATGCCCCCCCAAACCACTGTGAGATATAAAGGCTCAGTTAGGACGCTTGAGGGTTATAGGGTAGCCAGGAAAGACCTAAAGAGAGAGCTCAGAAGAGCCAGAAGGAGACATGAGAAGTTGTTGGTGGATAGGATCAGGGTAAACCCTAAGGCTTTCTATAGGTATTTAAGGAATAAAAGAATGACAACAGTAAGATTAGGACCAATCAAGGATAGTAGTGGGAAGTTGTGTGTGGAGTCAGAGGAGCTAGGGGAAGCACTAAATGAATATGTTTCGACAGTATTCACTCTGGAAAACGACAATGTTGTCGAGGAGATTACTGAGATACAGGCTACTAGACTAGGTGTGATTGAGGTTCACAAGGAAGAGGTATTAGAAATCCTGAAGAGTGTGAAAATAGACAAGTCCCTTGGGCTGGATGGGACTTATCCTAGGATCCTCTGGGAAGCCAGGGAGGAGATTGCCGAGCCTTTGGCATTGATCTTTAAATTGTCATTGTCTACAGGAATAGTGCCAGAAGACCGGAGGATAGCAAATGTGGTTCCCCTGTTTAAGAAGGGGAGTAGAGCCAACCCTGGTAATTATAGACCAGTGAGCCTCACTTCAGTTGTTGGTAAAGTGTTGGAAAAGGTTATAAGAGATAGGATTTATAATCTTCTAGAAAATAATAATTTGATTAGGGATAGTCAGCACTGTTTTGTGAAGGGTAGGTCGTGCCTCACAAATCTTATTGAGTTCTTTGAGAAGGTGACCAAACAGGTAGAGGAGAGTAAGCCAGTTTATGTGATGTATATGGATTTCAGCAAGGCGTTCGATAAGGTTTCCCAAAGTAGGCTATTGTACAAAATGCGGAGGAATGGGATTGTGGGAGATACAGCAGTTTGGATCAGTAATTGGCTTGCTGAAAGAAGACAGAGGGTGGTGATTGATGGGAAATGCTCATCCTGGAGTCCAGTTACCAGTGGTGTACTGCAAGGGTCAGTGTTAGGTCCACTGCTGTTCATCATTTTTATAAACGACCTGGATGAGGGCATAGAAGGGTGGGTTAGTAAATTTGCAGACGACACAAAGGTTGGTGGAGTTGTGAATAGTGACGAAGGATGTTGTAGGTTACAGAGAGACATAGGTAAGCTGCAGAGCTGGGCTGAGAGGTGGCAAATGGAGTTTAATATGTACAAGTGTAAGGTGATTCACTTTGGTCGGAGTAACCAGAATGCAAAGTACTGGGCTAATGGTAAGATTCTTGGTAGTGTAGATGAGCAGAGAGATCTCGGTGTCCAGGTACACAGTTCCTTGAAAGTTGCCACCCAGGTTGACAGGGTTGTTAAGAAGGCATACAGTGTTTTAGCTTTTATTAATAGAGGGATCGAGTTCCAGAACCATGAGGTTATGCTACAGCTGTACAAAACTCTGGTGCGGCCGCACTTGGAGTATTGTGTACAGTTCTGGTCGCAACATTATAAGAAGGATGTGGAAGCTTTGGAAAGGGTGCAGAGGAGATTTGCTAGGTTATGGAGGGAAGGCCTTACGAGGAAAGGCCGAGGGACTTGAGGCTGTTTCCATTAGAGAAGAAGGAGGTCGAGAGGTGACTTAATAGGGACATAAGATAATCAGAGGGTTAGATATGGTGGACAGGGAGAGTCTTTTTCCGAGAATGGTGACGGCGAGCATGAGGGGGGCGTAGCTTTAAATTGACGGGTGATAGATATAGGACAGATGTCAGAGGTAGTTTCTTTACACAGAGAGTAGCAAGGGTATGGAATGCTTTGCCTACAACAGTAGTAGATTCGCCAACTTTATGTACATTTAAGTTGTGATTGGACAAGCATATGGACATACATGGAATAGTGTAGGTTAGATGGGCTTCAGATTGGTATGACAGGTCGGCGCAACATCGAGGGCCGAAGGGCCTGTACTGCGCTGTAATGTTCTATTTCCTATGACCTACCCTATCCTCTCACCAATTAACTGGTACTCTAACCCTTCTACTGCCAGTCTACCAATCTGTCACCCTACTTGCGTGAAAGTCTACCATCAACACCCACCTGCTAACCTACTCACTCATTAATATGCAGCATTGCAGACAGCTTTAACAAGTAAACAAAATAAATTAAAATATAATAGAGTTAGCCAAACTATTTATACATGACATACATTTAAAGATTTTGAAATACACAGTAAAAAATATAATCTTATTAACTCCAAAAGCACCCCTTTACAGTACTCACATCAGAGTGTGTCCTTCTCCATCGCATCTATTGGGCTTAATTTAACTAGGGTTTTAACTCCTCTATCTTGAGAATTTAAAAGCCTCTTCTTGGGGTCTTCACACAACAAAACATGAATTTTCACAGCTTCAAATCCTCCTTCAGGATTTTGACCAACCATTTCCAGTTTGGAACTGTTACTAAACTCTTTATCTGAGGTAATCTTTTTTTGGTAATCTTTTTGTAGCCAAATGATTCCTGAAGAAGGGCTAATGCCCGAAACGTCGATTCTCTTGTTCCCTAGATGCTGCCTGACCTGCTGCGCTTTTCCAGCAACACATTTCCATCTCTGATCTCCAGCATCTGCAGACCTCACTTTCTCCCGTAATCTTTTTTTAAACAATGCTAAACACTTCTATGCCTTTCTCGGGAGCAATTGCTTTATACATTCAGCTAAGAATGTGGCAGAACTACCTAACTGAAACTAAACAGATTTTGACAGAGTCCAAAACATCTTCTGAACTGTATCTAGAATACCATATGGCTGCTCTCTCTTCCTGCCTTCTTACCTTGAATGACTTCTGCACATATACACTCAGGTCTCTCTGTTCCTTCACATCCTTTAGAATCACTCCAGTTGTTTTGTACTGTCTCTCCATGTTCTTTGTAGCCAAATGTATGACCTCACACTTCTCAACATTGAACGTGGCTTCGTGGTTAGCACTGCTGCCTCAGTGCCAGGGACTCTGGTTCGAATCCACCCTCAGGCGACTGTCTGTGTGGAGTTTGCACATTCTCCTCCTATCTGTGTGGGTTTCCACTGGGTGCTCCAGTTTCCTCCCATAGTCCAAAAAGTGCGAGTTAGGTGGATTAGACATGCTAAACTACCCATAGTGTTCAGGGATATGTAGGTTATGTGTGTTCGCCATGGGAAATGCAAGGCGATAGGGTAGGGGGATAGGTCTGGGTGGTATGCTCTTCAGAGGGTTTGTGTGGACTTGTTAGGCTGAATGGCCTGTTTTCATTCTGTATGTCACTGGCCACCCATCAACCTCTCCACCGACTTGCAAATACTCTTTTGATGTTTTGCATTGTCCTCCTCAGTTTACAATGCTCCCAAGTTTTGTAACATCCACAAACTTGAAATTGTCCCCCACACAAGATCTAGATCATTTATATATGTCATAAAAAACAAAGTTTCCAAATCTGATGCCCAGGGAACTCCACTACATACCTTTCTCCAAACCAAAATCCATTAACCATCACTCTGTTTCCTATCACTTAATAAATTTTGTAAGCTCATTGTTACGATCTCTTTTATTCTGAGCTCTTACTTTTCTTACAAGTCTATTATGTAGCACTGTATTAGATGCCTTGTGGAAGTCGATGTATACCACATTAACATTATTGTCCTCATTGACCTCTCTATTGTCGCTTCAAAAAACTTCAGCAACTTAGTTAGCCACAATTTTCTTTCAACAAATCCATAATGGCTTTTCTGAATTAACTCATATTTTTCCGTTTTACTATTAATCCTATCCTGAATAATTGTTTCTAGAAGTTTCCCCAGCACTGAAGTTAAACTGACTGGTCTCTAAATGTTGGGCTTATCTTTTACAAATTTTATGAACAAGGGCCTAATGTTTGTAATTTTCCAAACCTCTGGCATCACTCTCGAATCACAGGAAGATTGAAGGTTATTATTAGTGCCTCTGCAATTGTTACTCTCATCTCCTCAATACCCTTGGATGCACATCACCTGATGCCTTGTCAACTTTGAGAACTGATGGTTTATTCAAAATTCCGATCTTTATCAATTTAAACACTTCTTATGAAGGAATTTCTTCCTCTGTCACTATGGCCTCAGGAACATCAACTTCAGAAATATTGACAGATGCAACTTATTCATTTAACACCTGAGGAATGCCTTCTTCCTTCTTCAAATCATCTTTTTATTCCCTAATCAGTCCTACTCCTCCTTTTATGACTTCTTTACTATTAAAACACATACTAAAGAGTTTGGATTTCATGTTGTGTTATTTATCAGTTTTTTTTATAATCCCTCTTCACTTCTCTTATTTGCTCCCTTTAGAACGTTCTGCATTTAGCTTGGTTCTCAATCATATCTTCCATGTGACACTTGTCATAACACACTTTTTCATCCTTAACTTAAATTTCTATCTCCTTTCTTATTGAGGAAGCTCTGGATTTGTTTGCCCTCCTTTTCTCTTTTGAGGAAATATATCTTGCTCGTACCCAAGCCATTTTTTCTTTGAAAATGATCCATAACTCAGCTACTGCTTTGCCCAACGTTTGGTTCCAATCTATGCAGCCTAACTTCATTCTTGCCTCATTGAAGTCAGTTGTCCACTAGTTAATTAATTGTTGCTCTATATTCTTTATCATTTACCAACAACACCCCCAACTTTGTGATACAATGATCATTGTCACCTAAAAGATTTCTCCACCATCACTTATAGAGTCATCGTGATGTACAGCACGGAAACAGACCCTTTGGTCCAACTCGTCCATGCTGACCAGATATCCCAACCCAATCTAGCTCCACCTGCCTGCACCTGGCCTATATACCTTCAAACCCTTCCGATTCATATACCCATCCAGATGCCTTTTAAATGTTGCAATTGTACTAGCCTCCAGCACTTCCTCTGGCAGCTCAGTCCATACACTTACTACCTACTGCATGAAAAAGTTGCCCCTTAGGTCTCTTTTATATCCTTCCCCTCTCACCCTAAACCTATGCCCTCTAGTTCTGGGCTCCCTCACCCCAGGGAAAAGACTTTGTCTATTTATCTAATCCAAGCCCATCATGATTTTATAAACCTCAGCTCAACCTAATAAATTCTAACTTTAGAACTAGTATAAAGGAAGTAGTATTTGGAGGACAAATGCTTTCAGTGAGCTTCCAGGATGACTGGTGGAGATGAAAATCCTGGACCCATTTAAGAACATGCTAGGGGAGAACAGAGCAGAGGTGCAGTATTGTTGTGTGTTGTGGATTAACATGATCTGAATTATCCAGATCTGTAACATCGTGAGATTACATCAACAAATAATTTCTAAATGAATATATTCTAATTTGTTTCAGACTAAAGCATGTATTTTAAGTGAGGGGAAGAAAAGATTGTTTTGACAACAACTTCTGTTTAGCTTGAATATCCTATTTTATTTCAATCTATTAAACTCCGATAACACCAAAGATTTTTGTGAAAAAATATATTTGCTCAACTTCAATCAACAAAGAAACAGTAATTCGAATGCTTTGTGTAGCATCTTTAATCACTCAATTTTGTGCATATTGCGAAAAAAGTCATCAGAATAGTTGACCAAATCTTCAGTTTAGAAATTGGTCAATTTTAAAAATCATTCAAAAAAAAGATATAAAAATGTAATATGAAAAATAAAAAGTTGACCACAATTCTTTTGTTTCTATACATTTTAAAAGAAGAGCTTAGTCCTAAATTTATAGGTACTACCTGAAATTTGAAGAACTTTCTAAAGTACATCTTCTCTCCAGCTTGTGTGGTATAGCTGACTGCACAGACTAAGCTGCAAAAGCAAAGAGAAGTGGAAAAATAAATCAATAAATAGAATAAGCTTTCTCATACATAACAGATGATGTGTTGATCACATGCCAAGAAGAAAAGCTTGTTTAAATACCAAATCCAACGACATGCATTATATCAACCCATGTGGTTACAACAGAAAGGTGTTTGTTTGACATATTTTATAAAGCCATGTGTGCCTCAACTTAAATACAAAATTTGTTTCCCAGTAGTCACCATATCACAAAGGAAGAATCCCCATATAAAATAGGGTGGATTGAAGAAGGAGCCTGATTCTTGGTATGACAGGATAAGTAGGAAGAAAAATTAGAAACGCACAATGATTTATATTATGAGTTGCAAAAGTTTAAGGGACATCTTATGAAAAATAATGTACCAGCCCTTATTATTTCAAAGATAAATAAAAAACATAGGATCAGAGGGCATAACTATAAGAACTAGGAACTGGAGTAGGGAATTCAGCCCCTCTAGTTCACACTCCACATTTAATACAATCACAGCTGATCTCCTCTCTGCCTCAAACTCCACTTTCTTGCCCACACATTATAACCCTTTAACCATTACTAATAAAAGATTGATCTACCTATCTGCTCAAATTTATTGTGTCCACTGCACTCTGAGATAGTAGGCTTCACAGACCCATAACCCTTTGAAAGAAGTAATTCCTCCTAATTCTGTTTTAAATCTGCCACACCTCAGCCTACAACTATGATCTCTCATTCTATATAGCCCCACAAGGGGAAACATTCGCTCCATGTCTACCTCATCAATCCTCTTTAGCATCTTAAATATCTTAATTCGATCTCCTTTCATTCTTCTAAACTCTAATGAGTGTAGGCCTAAACTACTTAATCTCTCCTCATAAAGCAAGCCTTTAATTTTTTAAAAATTCATTCATGGGACATAGGCACTGCTTGATGGCCAGAAGTTATTTCCGGTCCCTAATTGCTGACTTCTTGAACCCTGCAGTCCACATGTGTCGCTTGGCCCACAATGCCTTTAGGGAGGGAATTGCAGGATTGTGACCCAGCGACAGAGCAGGAACAGTGATATATTTCCAAGTCAGGATAGTGAATGGCTTGGAGAGGAACTTGCAGGTGGCGATGCCCCTGCTGCCCTTGTCCTAGATGAAAGTAGTTGAGAGTTTGAAAGGTGCTGTCTCAGGATCTTCGGTGAATTTTTGCATCTTGTAGAAAGTACATATTGCGATTTACGGAATTAATCTAGTGAACCTTTTCTGAACTCTATCCAACGTAATTACAACACCTGTATGCAGTACTCCAGCTGCGGTCTTGCCAATACCTTATATATTTGCAACCCTCTCCTCCCCAGGCTGCAGCCCCCTTTCCCACTCTGTTGCCCCTCTCCTCCCAGGGGACCGCAGCCTGGGGAGGAAGGGGCTGCAGAGCAGGGAAGGGGAATGCAACTTAGGGAAGAGAGGGGTGAGAGCGGGGAAGGGAGCAGCAGCGAGGCAGGGAGTGTGGCCTTTCGGCGAGGGTATGATGTTTGTGATTTCAGAGAAGATGCATAAGTTTGTAAGTTTGCTCGCTGAGCTGGTAGATTTGTTCTCAGATGTTTTGTCACCATGCCGGATAACATCATCAGTGAGCCTCCCGTGAAGCGCTGTTGTTCTGTCCCGCTTGCTGTTTATCTGCCTTGTCTGTTGTTGTGGGTGATATCATTTCGGTTTTTTTTCTGTGAGATTGGCAAATGGGGGCCAAATCTGTTTGTTAATGGAGTTCTGTTTTGAATGCCAGGCCTCTAGGAATTCCCATGCCTGGCTTTGTTTAGCCCGTCCCAGGATGGATATATTGTCCCAGTTGAACAGGTGTCCCTCTTTGTCTCTGTGTATGGACACTAGTGATAGTTGGTAGTGTCTTTTGGTAGCTCATTTAAGGCGGCACGGTGGCTCAGTAGTTAACACTACTGCCTCGCAATGCCAGGGACCTGGCTTTGATTCCAGCCTCAGGCGACTGTGTGTGGAGTTTGCACATTCCCTCTTGTCTGCGTGGGTTTTCTCCCACAATCGAAAGATGTGCAGGTTAGGTGTATTGGCCGTGCTAAATCACCCACAGTGCTCAGAGATGTGTCAGTTAGGGGCATTAGTCAGGGACAAATATAGATGATAATGTAGGGGAATGGTTCTGGGTGGGTTACTCTTCGAAGGGTCGGTGTGGACATGTTGGGCCAAAGGGCCTGTTTCCATACTGTAGGGATTCTAATTGTAATTCTAAAAACACGTCCTTACTTTTAAACTCTATTCCTTTAGCAATTAATTCCAAAATTCCATTTGTTGTACTTATTATCTTTTGTAGCTGCATTCTAGCTTTTGGTTATTCGTGCGCAATGACATCTCGATGCCTTTGCAACAAAGCATTTCGATGTTCCTCTCCATAGAGGTAATAAGTTGCCTTTTTATTCTTCCAGCCAAAATGGATAACCTCATATTTATTTATTTTTAACTCCATCTTTCAAATTTTGATCCATTTACCTAATCTATCCATTCTATTTGTAAATTTCATATTTCTTCATTGTAATCTACTTTCCTACCTATTTTAGTACAACTTACAAATCTGGTTATGTTACATCATACACTATCACTGTATCGACGTCATTGTATAGATTGTAAAAGCTACAACCCTAAGGACTAAACACTGTGGCATCATCCTAGTTATAACTTGTCAACCAGAAAAGGACACATTTACCCTAACAATGCATTCTCTTGGTTTGACAATACTCTACTAAAGCTAATATATTGCTCCAACCCCATGTGATCTTTCCTTGTGTACTAACCTTTTATGCAACACCTTACCAAATACCTTAAGTCTAGATATACCATTATCCACTTGCTTGTTACATTTTCAAAGAACTCTAGCAAGTTAGTCAAGCACAATTTACCCCACATAAAACAATGCTGACTTTGATGGCTTGCATTTTGACTTTCCAAATATTCCTTTGCTATTCTATAATAATGGATTTGGACAATTTCCCAACAATAGATGTTAAACTAACTGGTCTATGGTTTCCTACTTTCTGCCTCCCTGTCTTTATGAATAAAAGATGTTACATTAGCATTTTTCCAATCCACTGGAACCCTTGCAGAATCAAAGGAATTTTGGAACATTATAATCAACACATCCACTACCTCTGCTGCTTCTTGTTTTAAAACCTTAGAAGTCAGTCATCAGGTATGAGGAAGTTATCAGCCTTTAATCCCAATAATTTGCTCAGTTCTTTTTCCCAAGTGATGGTGATTGCTTTAAGTTCCTCCTTTTCTATAACATCTGCATTACCTGTTACTATTACTGGGATGGTTTCATTGTCCTCTACCCTGAAAATGGAGGGAAAATATTGATTTAAAGTCTTTGCCATTTATGTGTTCCCCATTATTAACTTCCCAGTCTCGTCCTCTAAAAGAACTAACATTTGCTTTAGCTACTCTCTTCCTTTCAAATACACGTAAAAGTTTTTGCTTTTTTCTATTTTGTGCTAGCCTTTTCATAATTAACAATTCCTCCTTTTAGTACTTGTTTTAAGCAGCCCTTTGTGGGTCTTTAGAAATTTCCCAATCCACCAGCCTGCCATAGACATTTGCAACATGGTATACCTTAGTTTTTGTCCTTGTGTTATCTTTGACTTCTTTGCTTAGTCATGGAAGTTTTGTCCCCCCTCTTTTTACAATCTTTATTCTGCTTTGGAATATATTTTATTTCGGAGGAATTGAATAGCTCCTTAAGTGTCTGCCACTGTTCAAACATCCCACCTTTTGGTATTTCTACCCAGTCCACTAGAGCCAAATATAAATTAGAAAAATAAACTTGCATTTCTAAGGCTATTAAGTATGTTTGAAGTGTTGTTACTGTTGTAATAATTGAATTTGAATTGAATTGAATTTATCACATGTACCAAGGCACAGTGAAAAGCTTTGTCAGTGTACGGTGTAATGTACGGTATATTGTGAATAAACTTGAACATAGCATGCTCCATTAAATAGCAACATAGTATAGGCCAAATTGACCCTTGGTTTATCATCTCAAGCAAAAGACAGCACCTCCAATGTTGCACACTCGCTCAATACTGATGTTTCTTAATATTTGTGCTCAAATCCTAAAGTGGGATTGAACCCAGAATTTTGTGATTCATTAAGTTTATTGTCAGGCATGGCTACCAACTAAGCCATGCCTGACAATAAACTTAATGAACATTAAAGTTTATTTTGCCTCTAAGGGTAACAAGTTGTTGAAATAACTTGCCAGTTAAAATACTAGTTAAAACAGATTCAATGGGCTCAGTATAATACTTGTCATTGATCACCATAAAGATTATACAAATCAAAAAATTAAGATTACAAAACGTCTAAAAAGAGCAACATAAACATCTCATAAATCTTCAAAATGTCACAGTTGAGTTGTCATTTAACCGTCGGGTGCAGTTTACAAAATTCTGCGACAATGTGAGATGCAAGAGGTCATTTTTATCCACAGAATAATGTACTGCCTGAGCATTCACGCAAAATGTTCTTGTAGCTTTACACTCATGCACTGAATTATGATCCTTTCACACTCAAAAGAACACACCAGTGCTATGGTCATTAGGTGGATCTTTTAATACATGTATATTTTCAGTCTATTCTTTAAATAAAAATATAGAGCTTACATATGCGTTCCAATTTCTTTCACTTCATGGTGTATCACATCGTCGATGCAATGGTCAGGTTTAAGATCAGCCACTGCAGCATTTGAAGCTGATAGGTTTAAACGTTGAGAGCTGGTCTGAAGATCAGCCTTATTTAAAAGGATAGACAAGTAAACAAAATTTCCCTGAATTATCAGTAGCTTTTTGCTTTTAAAAACCCTCTCCCACTTAACATATAAGAAGAAGTCAGTGGATTTGGCAAATGCCAGATACAGATTTGCAGCTGAAAGTTCCTTGACGTCACAAATATAATTTCAACCAACCCAAAGACAGACAAGGTTGCAAGTCTTGAAGGGTTCAGACCTGAAATGTCAACTTACCTGCTCCTCTAATGCTGCTTGACCTGCTGTGCTTTTTCCAGCTCCACACTTTATCGACCCCAAGGTTGTAAGACAGCTCAAGCTACTAGAGTCATACAGCATGGAAACAGCTCCTTCAGTCCAACTCATCCATACCAACTAGACCTCCCAATCTGTGTAGCCCATTTGCCTGCATTTGGCCCATATTCCTCTAAACCCTTCCCATTCATTTAATTATTCAGATGCCTTTTAAATGTAATTGTACCGCCTCCGCCACTTCCTCTGGCAGCTCATTCCATACACGTACCACCCTCTGTGTGAAAAAGTTACCCTTTAGATCCTTTTTAAATCTTTCACTTCTCACCAAACACTTACATGGTCTAGTTTTGGACCCCACCCTAGGATAAAGATCTTGTGTATTCACCCTATCCATGCCCCTCTTGATGTTATAAACCTTTATAATGCCACCCCTCAGTCTCCAACGATCGAGGGGAAAAAAGCCCCAACCTAGTCAGCCTGTCCCTATAGCTCAAAGCCTCTAGCCCAGCAAAATCCTTGTAAATCTTTTCTGTATCCTCTCAAGCTTAACATCTTTCCTATAGCAGGGCAAGCAGAACTGTATGCAGTATTCCAAAAATGGCCTCACCAATGTCCTGTACAGCTGCAACATGATGCCATAACTCCTAAACTCTCATTGATTTCCTGCCGATTTAGTATAAGGAAGCACTTTGGCCAAACAGTCACTGTGCAATAGTGGAGGTAAGGAAAAGGAAATAAAAAGAAAAGAGAACATCTTTTGAAACCCACAGCGGGAGGAGTACTGGGGGGGTGAGGGGCAGAGAAAAGCTATCACATATGTGAAATTTAGACCTATTTGAAATTATGAACACTACTTTTATGGTATTCCTAAATGTTCCAATGAAAACTGCTCCACGATGACAAAGAACAGAAAAAGGACATTTGTCCAAACTTCTTTTGCCCTACTGAAACCATAATCACGATGCATGGCTTTAAGGGAACAGGCATAACTGATAGCTTTAGCTAAATGGTGCAACTGGATCTGACCATGTCAGTGATGAACATCGCAAAACCATTATTACATAAAATAATTCACAAATATATAATCCTTAACCTGACATTCTGAAATCCGTAAAGCTCGAAAATCTGAAACATTTTTCGTGACATGTGGAGTGTCATTTTGGTGTGCGAACAGGTGACCGAACTCCACACTCATTCGAACAATGTCACTCAGACGTGACATGGCGGTGTGGTCCAGCACTGGCAGGCGTCAATTGTGTCTCAGCGCTCGTACTATTCACACGTGCATCTGCTGTTAGGTAATTTTTTTAAATTTCACTGTGAAAACGTCATTTATTCCAAAATCTGAAAAATTCCAAATTCCAAAAAAAAACTGGCTCCCAGAATTTCGGATAAAGGATTGTGTTCCTGTGGTGATTAAAGGAGGCAGAGAGTAGTTGAGGAGGGTTGCTTTACAGACAGGAGACCTGTGACCAGTGGTGTACCACAAGGATCAGTGCTGGGTCCACTGCTTTTCATCATTTATGTAAATGTTTTGGATGCGAACGTAGGAGGTATAGTTACTAAGTTTGCAGATGATACCAAATTTGGAAACGTATTAGACAGCGAAGAAGGTTACCTCAGATTACAACAGGATCTTGATCAGATGGGCCAATGGGCTGACGAATGGCAGATGGAGTTTAATTTAGATAAATGTGAGGTGCTGCATTTTGGAAAAGCAAATCAGAGCAAAACATATACACTTAATGGTAAGGTCTTAGGGAGTGTTGCTGAACAAACAGACCTTGGAGTGCAGGTTCATAGTTCCTTGAAAGTAGAGTCACAGGGAGATATGATAGTGAAGGCAACATTTGGTATGCTTACCTTTATTAATCAGAGTATTGAGTTATCAGAGTTGGCATGACATGTTGTGGGTGTACAGGACATTGGTTAGGTCGCTTCTGGAATACTGTGTGCAATTCTGCTCTCCTTCGTATCGGAAGGACGTTGTGAAACTTGAAAGGGTTCAGAAAAGATTTACAAGCATGTTGCAGGATTGGAGGATTTGAGCTATAGGGAGAGGCTGAATAGGCTGAGACTGTTTTTCCTGGAGCGTCAGAGGCTGAGGGGTGACCTTATAGAGGTTTATAAAATCATGAGGGGCATGGATAGAATAAATAGACAAGGTCTTGTCCCTGGGGTGGGGGAGTCCAGAACTGGAGGGCATAGGATCAGGGTGAGGGGGGGGGGGAAAGATATAAAAGGGATCTAAGGGGCAACTTTTCCATGCAGAGGGTGGTCTGTGTATGGAATGAGCTGCCAGAGGATGTGGTGGAAGCTGATAAAATTACAACATTTAAAAGGCATCTAGATGGGTATAGGAATAGGAAGGGTTTAGAGGGATATGGGCCAAGTGCTGGCAAATTGGACTAGATTAGGGTGGAATATCTGGGCAGCATGGATGAGTTGGACCAAAGGGTCTGTTTCCGCGCTGTATATCTCTAGGACTCTAATCCTCAAGTTCATTATTAATAAATCAATAAACTTATTTAATATGTCAGATACTGATGAAAGATTGAACAAAGCAGTAATTTTTCATAAAAATATACAGCTTAAAATGTTTTTTCCAAACATAGCCCAAACTTGCAAGGCCAAACTATAACTGTACTTCCAAATGTTGCTGGTTCTAATGGGAACAGTAAAAAAAAAGGGCACCCACCAATTTTATACATCCTAGCAGCAACATAGGAATTTGCGTATTACTGTTACAAAACATTTTGCTGATGCCAGGTAGAAGAAAATAAAATAGAACATACATTGAAATGGCTTTTCCTGGAAGTAAAGCAGATGAATTATATCATTGTCTTACCTTAACCAAAATATCCTTAACAACTTGTACGCTGTCATTATGTACACTGATGTAGCTTGAAAAGGTTTCACCCAAAAAAATGTTCCTGCCCAAGGTGAGAAATTCAAATGTGAAAATTACAATCAATATTTCTGCACAGCATGATAATGGTACACACTCCAAAATAGCATAAAGCTAATTAGTGCAGAGTTCAAACATTTGGATAGAGACAATTTTCACAAAAAAGTAGGAAAGGCCTTCTTTAAAAAAGTTTGTTACTTTTAGTTTCCATTTTAATTATTATATTCTACTCCAATGCGAAAAGAATGCTTGGCCATCAGTGGGCACAGCACCTTCTGTTAATGCCCATCTCAGCCAGCTGGTTAAAGCAATGAGTTCTACATACAAACTAGAAAGGGCAAAACACTAAATTCCTTTTCTGTACTGATTTTAGCCAGTAATATTAACCCCACTAAAATAACCATCTGTGGTTTCTACATGAATAGCAGCAACTAAATCGACTGGAATAAATGCGGACGTTACCTGGCAAGGCAATTAACAACTTTAGGGCAGTGGAGGAAAAAACAAGAAAGGAAGTATAGAGATTCATAAATCAATCTCAGACGCAATTTAAACTAATTCTTCTGACCCAATTCAATGGGACTAAAGCTAATTCCTGTTTGCAATTATAAACACTGAAAATACCGGAGCCTTTTGATAAGCAAAAATCTAGGTATTATTCATTCAAAAGTTTCTCTGTATTACCATAAGACCATAAGACATAGGAGTGGAAGTAAGGCCATTCGGTCCATCGAGTCCACTCTGCCATTCAATCATGACTGATGGGCATTTCAACTCCACTTACCCGCATTCTCCCCGTAGCCCTTAATTCCTTGTGACATCAAGAATTTATCAATTTCTGCCTTGAAGACATTTAGCGTCCCAGCCTCCACTGCACTCTGTGGCAATGAATTCCACAGGCCCACCACTCTCTGGCTGAAGAAATGTCTCCGCATTTCCGTTCTGAATTTA
>NC_057710.1:76892396-76923163 GCF_004010195.1 Chiloscyllium plagiosum | reverse complement strand
CTTGCAATCTTCTTCCTGACCTCTCCGCCCCCACCCCCACTCCGGCCTATCACTCTCACCTTGACCTCCTTCCACCTATCACATTTCCAACTACCCCTCCCCCAAGTCCCTCCTCCCTACCTTCTATCTTAGACTGCTGGACACACTTTCCTCATTCCTGAAGGGCTCATGCCCGAAACGTCGATTCTCCTGCTCCTTGGATGCTGCCTGACCTGCTGCGCTTTTCCAGCAACACATTTTCAGCATGGGTCAGTTTTTGTCCAGTGTGCGCAGGAGGGCTTCCTGACACAGTATGTAGACAGGCCAACAAGGGGCGAAGCCACATTAGATCTGGTACTGGGTAATGAGCCCGGGTAGGTCTTAGACTTGGAAGTAGGTGAGCACTTTGGTGATAGCGATCACAATTCTGTTATGTTTACTTTAGTGATAGAAAGGGATAGGAGTATACTACTGGGCAAAGTTACAGCTGGGGGAAAGGCAATTACGATACGATTAGGCAAGATTTAGGAAGCATAGGATGGGGAAGGAAACTGCAGAGGATCGGCACATTAGAAATGTGGAGCTTATTCAAGGAAAAGCTCCTGTGCGTCCTAGATAAGTATGCACCTGTCAGGCAGGGAGGAAACTGTAGAGTGCGGGAGCCGTGGCTTACGAAGGAAGTGGAATCTCTGGTCAAGAGGAAGAAGGCGGCTTATGTTAGGATGAGATGTGAAGGCTCAGTTAGGGCACTTGACGGTTACAAGGTAGCCAGGAAAGACCTAAAGAGAGAGCTCAGAAGAGCCAGAAGGAGACATGAGAAGTTGTTAGCGGATAGGATCAGGGTAAACCCTAAGGCTTTCTATAGGTATTTAAGGAATAAAAGAATGACAACAGTAAGATTAGGGCCAATCAAGGATAGTAGTGGGAAGTTATGTGTGGAGTCAGAGGAGATAGGGGAAGCACTAAATGAATATTTTTCGACAATATTCACTCCAGAAAACAACACTGTTGTCGAGCAGAATACTGAGATACAGGTTACTAGACTAGGTGTGATTGAGGTTCATGAGGAAGAGGTATTAGAAATCCTGAAGAGTGTGAAAATAGACAAGTCCCCTGGGCTGGATGGGATTTATCCTAGGATCCTCTGGGAAGCCAGGGAGGAGATTGCCGAGCCTTTGGCATTGATCTTTAAATTGTCATTGTCTACAGGAATAGTGCCAGAAGACCGGAGGATAGCAAATGTGGTCCCCCAGTTTAAGAAGGGGAGTAGAGCCAACCCTGGTAATTATAGAACAGTGAGCCTCACTTCAGTTGTTGGTAAAGTGTTGGAAAAGGTTATAAGAGATAGGATTTATAATCATCTAGAAAATAATAATTTGATTAGGGATAGTCAGCACTGTTTTGTGAAGGGTAGGTCGTGCCTCACAAACCTTATTGAGTTCTTTGAGAAGGTGACCAAACAGGTAGAGGAGAGTAAGCCAGTTTATGTGGTGTATATGGATTTCAGCAAGGTGTTCGATAAGGTTCCCCTAGTAGGCTATTGTACAAAATGCGGAGGAATGGGATTGTGGGAGATATAGCAGTTTGGATCAGTAATTGGCTTGCTGAAAGAAGACAGAGGGTGGTGGTTGATGGGAAATGCTCATCCTGAAGTCCAGTTACCAGTAGTGTACCGCAAGGGTCAGTGTTGGGTCCACTGCTGTTTGTCATTTTATAAACAACCTGCATGAGGGTGTAGAAGGGTGGGTTAGTAAATTTGCAGATGACACTAAGGTCGGTGGAGTTGTGGATAGTGACGAAGAGGTTATGCTACAGCTGTACAAAACTCTGGTGCGGCCGCACTTGTGTACAGTTCTAGTCACCACGTTATAAGAAGGATATGGAAGCTTTGGAAAGGGTGCAGAGGTGATTTACTAGGGTGTTGCCTGGTATGGAGGGAAGGTCTTACGAGGAAAGGCTGAGGGACTTGAGGCTGTTTTCGTTGGAGAGAAGAAGGTTGAGAGGTGACTTAATAGAGACATATAAGATAATCAGAGGGTTTTTCCAAGAATGGTGATGGTGTGCACGAGGGGCGTGGCTTTATATTGACAGGTGATAGATATAGGGCAGATGTCAGAGGTAGTTTCTTTACTCAGAGAGTAGAAAGGGTATGGAATGCTTTGCCTGCAACGGTAGTAGATTCGCCAACTTTATGTACATTTAAGTAGTGATTGGACAAGCATATGGACGTACATGGAATAGTGTAAGTTAGATGGGCTTCAGATTGGTATGACAGGTCGGTGCAACATCGAGGGCAGAAGGGCCTGTACTGCGCTGTAATGTTCTATGTTCTAACATAGACATACAATATTCCTTCAACAAAACACAGAAACACATTAAATAATCATTAGGTCATCACCAGGGTTTATTGACTTTATCAATAAGGCAAACCATGTTTTTTTCTTCTAATTTCAACTAACCCAACAAATTTTAGGCTCCTATCTACACAAGCTATAGGTGGTTTTCTTGGAATACCAGAAAAATAAATTCCTAAGAGCTACTGCAATGGCTACAAACTGATCAAGGTAATTATACAGACATTAAGTTAATATTGATAAATTAGAATAATAGAATCTAAAGGAAAGCAGACCAAAGGCGCATTCATGCATCAATAACTCAAGATAGAAACAACAGGATGGGCTGAGTGAAGTGCAGATCATTCCAGATGAATCTTAACCTCTGAAGACACAACAGAGAAAATCAATGTAAAGCTCCTGAGATTGGTCATTGACTAGACATTCAGAAAGTTTGACAGTTCTAAACAAAATCAGGAATGGTGTTCATATTAGTCCAAAAGAAATATATTTGAACGGAAAAAATACAAAAATCAAAGCAAGAGAAGTCCCAATGCAACATACTCATTCTGAGAAAAGATCAGAAACATGTACTTTATATTCTAGGAAATGTGGTGGGGGATGGGGGAAGAAAACATCTCAATTCTTCAACCAAATAGCCAGTCCAGTACCCTGACTAACTTCTTCACAGAATCACAGAAACTTTACAACATAGGAGGCCATTTGGTCTATCATGCTTGTGCCAACTGACAAAGAGCTGTCCAGCCTAAAAACACCTGCTTGCACTGGGTCTGCAGTCCTGCACATCAAAAGTCTTTAAGTAGCAATCCAAGTGTTTTATTTAAACATACTGAGCACTTCTGCCTCTCTCGCCCAAACAGCAAAGTGTTCCAGGTCCCTACCACCCATTTTAATGGGAAAAGTGTGCTTCCTCATCTCCATTCCAATCAGTTCTAGCATAAACCTCTCCACTCTTGCATCCCACGCCTTAACGACAGGTTGTTCTTCTATAACGTGATGGTTGCATTCTTATGTACCCGTGTTATAGAAAGATTGCACTTTAAAAACAATGCTTGAAGCGTTGCGATGTAATCACATTACAGCCAACACACATTGTAACAATTCACGCTTTAGAAACAGTGTCCCTAATTCATCAATCTCATTATAGTGAATTCACATTAGCGAAACGCACGTTATAGCAGAACGACCTGTATTGGAAAAACATGCCAAATACCTTCTGAGCAAGCTCGTCAACCCGTTCTGCTAGCTTTACTCATCTACAGATATACACTCCAAGGTCCAATATACACTCGACGCTGCTCTTTACTCTCATTTACTCTTTTTCCTTGCTTTGTTCCACCTCCAAAATTACAATACTTCACACTTCTGAAGATTATATATTCACCATTTTTGGTCAACTGAACAAACTATCTATATCATCCTTCCATCTAACACTGTCTACCACATAGAAAACCTTCATTATCTTGCCACTTACATTTGAATCATTGATAGAAACCGGAAAAAGATAAAGGGCTATATACTGATGCTTGCAGAACCAAGCTGGTAACAGCTTTTTATTCATAAAACACCCATGGATGATTACCTTTGCTTCTTGTCATTCAGCTATTTTTTTATATCCAATTTGTTATTCTCTGTCCGATCCCAACTCACATTAGTTTTGACCTGCCTGCCGTGTAGGACATTGTGAAAAGCCTTTGTTAAAATCTACATAAAACACATCCACCACACTAGCTTCATCAACCATACAAGTCATTTTTTTAAAAAAATGTTATTCAGACATTATTCCGTCCTTGAACAAATTCACACCGAGTTTTCTTGATTAATCTATACCTTCCTAAATTACGGTTTTATTGTCCCTCAAAATTATTTCAATAATTTGCCCATAACTGAATTTAAGTCAGTGGTATACATTTACTCAGATTACCACTTTTCCCTTCAACATAGAAATTTTTGCAATTCTCCAATGCTCTGGCACCACTCCAAGTACTTAAAAATATGCTTTTTATTCCCCCAAAAACATCACATCCAGCTCTTCTGACCATTTTTCTTAAAACATAGTCCAAAATCATAGTAACAACCATAATTCAGAATTCATGTTATTCTCGTAACCAAGCAACAGTAGAAATATTAACCTGTACATGTCATCAACACCAAGATGGAATACTTGTATCAGACAACATACTCTGGAACAAAATGAAATAGGCTTCAAAATCTTGAAAGGAAGACTGGGGGTGGCAAAGATGGAAGACCAGAAAATGAAATTAAAAAAAGGTGTACTTCATCAAGTTGACGAAAGTCACATTTAGGGCTGATAGTTCTTCACACCAAGCGTGGGGGGAGTTCAAAACAAGAGGGCATAGGTTTAAGGTGAGAAGAGGAAGATTTAAAAAGGGACTTGAGGGGCAACTTTTCACACAGAAGGCAGCTCATACATAGAATGAACTGCCAGAAAAAGTGGTAGATGCAGGTATAGTTATAACATTTAAAAGAACTTGGATAGGTACATGAATAGGTTTAGAAGGATTTGGGCCAAATGCAGGCAAGTTGGACTAATTTAGTTTGGGGAACTTGGTAAGCATGGACTGAAGGCTCTGTTTCCATGCTGAATGACTCTAATAATTGAATAGACCTCTTGATCGGGTGTCAAAAAGAAAACAATGCTCAAAACATACGAAGGTTAAAGGACTAGTGATTCTTCTGAAAGGATGTATTGTATAGCCCTTCATAATTCTGTTTCCACCATTCCCATAAAGATGACTTCCTGATATTGCCCTCTTTCCTTGACCCTTTTTTGTCTGAAGAACAAAGAACTGTACTGTACAGGAGCAGCCCCTTCGGCCCACTAAAACTGCACCAACATACGATGCCCTTCTAAATGAAAAACCTTTTGCCTCATATGCTGCCCAGAACCTTCTATTCCCTGCCAGTTCACTCCATAACCTTCAATAATCAAGTTGATTGAGTTTTTTGAAGAAGTAACAAAGAGGATTAATGAGGGCAGATCGGTAGATGTGATCTAAATGGACTTCAGTAAGGCATTCGACAAGGTTCCCCATGGGAGACTAATTAGCAAGGTTAGATATCACAGGGAGAACTAGCCATTTAGATACAGAACTGACTCAAAGGTAGAAGACAGAGGGTGGTGGTGGAGGGTTGTTTTTCAGACTGGAGGTCTGTGACCAGTGGAGTGCCACAAGGATCAGTGCTGGGTCCACTATTTTTCATTATTTATATAAATGACTTGGATGTGAGCACGAGAAGTATAAGTTTGCAAACGATACCAAAATTAGAAGTGTAGTGGACAGCGAAGAAGGTTACCTCAGATTACAATGGGATCTTGATTGGATGGGCCAATGGGCTGAGGAGTGGCAGATGGAGTTTAATTTATATAAATGTGATGTGCTGCCTTTTGGGAAAGAAAATCTGAGCAGGGCTTATACACTTAATGGTAAGGTCCTAGGGAGTATTGCTGAACAAAGAGACCTCGGAGTGCAGGTTCATAGCTCCTTGAAAGTGGAGTCACAGCTAGATAGGATAGTGAAGAAGGCATTTGGTATGCTTTCCTTTATTGCTCTGGGTATTGAGTACAGGAGTTGAGAGGTAATGTTGCGGCTATACAGGACATTGGTTATGCCACCGTTGGAATATTGTGTGCAATTCTCCTTCCTATCAGAAAGATGTTGTGAAACTTGAAAGGGTTCAGAAAAGATTTACAAGGATGTTGCTGCATTTGGAGGATTTGAGCTACAGGGAGAGGTTGAATAGGCTAGGGCTGTTTTCCCTGGAGTGTCGGAGGCTGAGGGGTGACCTTATAGAGGTTTATAAAATCATGAGAGGCATGGATAGGATAAATAGACAAAGTCTTTTCCCGGAGGTGGGGGAGTCCAGAACTAGAGGGCCTAGGTTTAGGATGAGAGGGAAAAAGATATAAAAGAGACCTAAGGGGCAACCTTTTTCATGCAGAGGGTGGTACGTATATGGAATGAGCTGTCAGAGGAAGTGGTGAAGGCTAGTTCAATCATAACATTTAAAAGGCATCTGGATGGGTATATGATTGGGAAGGGTTTGGAGGGATATGGGCCAGGTGCTGGCAGGCAGGACTAGATTGGGTTGGGATATCTGGTCAGGATGGACAAGTTGGACCAAAGAGTCTGTTTCCATGCTGTACATCTCTATGACTCGAAGTGAAAACTAACCAAGTTTGTCCAATCTCCTCTCATAGCTAATATCCTCCGAACCATGCAACATCCTGGAAAACTATTTCCGTACTCTCTCCAAAGCCTCCATATCCTTCTGGTAGTGTGGTGACCAGAAACGTATATAATAGTCTAAATGTAACCTAAAGTTCAATACAACTGCAACACAATTTGCCAATGTTTATACTCTTTGCCGGACCAAAGGCAAGCATTTCATATGCCTTCTTGACCACTTTATCCACTTGTGTTGCCACTTTCAAGGAACTGTGAACTGTACACTTAGATTCCTCTATAAGTTGATGCTACCTGACATGCTTCCAGATTAAACTTCATCTGTCGTTTCTCCACTTAAGTTTCCAGCCCATCTATATCCTACTGTATTCTCTGGCAATCTTTCACACTATTCATAGCTCCCCCAATCTTTGTGTTGTCCACAAACTTACTACTCAGGCCACTTATATTATCTTCCAAATGATCTATATATATATTACAAATAACAAGGGTCCCAGCACTAATCTGTGCAGAAGACCTTTGGTCACAGATCTTCAGTCTGAAAAACACCCTTCCATTGCTACTCTCAATCTTCTATGACTAAGCCTGTTCTGTATTCAACTTAACAGCTCTTCTCAGAGCCATGTCACTTCACCTTTTGAATAAGCTTGCCAATGTGGAACATTGTCAACCAATCACTTCCTCAAAAAACTCAATAAAATTCGAGAGACAAGACCTGCCCCCAAAATGCTATGCAGCCTATTGCTTAGAAGTCTATATTTTTCAAAATGTGAGTAAATTAATTGCATAGTGTTTTGTACCATTCACAACTCCTCAGATACTGAAGATGTTCATGTTTAAATGCAGTAAGATCTGGACAATATCCAGGCTCACCCTGACAAGTGGCAGTGACAGTCGCGCCACACAAATACCATGCAATGACCATCTCCAATAAGAGACAATCTAACAACCGCCCCTTGACATTCAGAGTGTTACCTTCATTAAATCCCTAATTATCAACATCCTTGGGATTCCCATTGCTCAGACACTCAACTGGACTCATCACATAAACACAATGGCTAATAGATCAGGTCTGAGGCTAGGAATGATGCAGCAAGTAACTCAGCTCCTGACTCCCCAAAGCCTTACCAAGACACAAGGATCAAAGGAGGACCGTGGTGGAATACTCCCCCTTTGATTGCAGGAGTGCAGCTCCAACAACACTGAAGAAGCTTGACAGCATCCAGGAGAAAGCATCCCACTCGATTGGCACATCCACTCCGTTCTCCACCAATGTTCAGTAGCAGCAGTGTATACTATTGACAAGTTACACTGCATAAATTCAAAGATCCTTCCACAGTGCCTTCCAAACCCATGACCACTTCAATTGAGAAGGACAAGGGCAGCAGATGCATGAGAACACAACCACCTACAACTTCCCTGCCAAGCTGCTCACCATCCTAACTTGGAAATATAATCAACATTTTTTCACTGTCACTGGTCCTGTAATTCCCTCCCCAACCTACAACATGTGGACTGCAGCAGTTCAAGAGAGCAGCTCATTACCTTCTGAAGGGCAACTCAGGATGGGCAATTAATGCTGGTCAACCAGCGATGCCCACATTCGACGAGTGGAAGAAAAGTCCTATCCCTAAGAATCTTCTCCAATTATTCCCCTACTACAGATGCAAGGCTTGCCAGCCTGTAATTTCCCAGATTATCCCCATTGCCCTTCCTAAACAAAGGAGTATTATTCTGCAGTCTTCTGGGACCTCTCCTGCGACTAGGATACAAAGATTTCATATCAGGCCCCTGTAATATCCTCAGTGCCTCCCTCATCATGCCCTGGCGATGTGTCTACCTCAACGCTTTTCAAAACACCCAACATCACCACCTTTTTTATATTGACATGCCCTAGGATATCAACATCGCCCTTCTAAGACTCACCATCTCCTTCTCCTTTGTAAATACTAATGCAAAACACTCAATAATGACCTCATTCACTTCTTTCGGCTCCATGTGTAAATTTCATCTTTTGTCCTCGAGTGGACCCACTCTTTCCCTGGCTACCCTCTTGCTCCCTTTGTGTATATAAACAGCTTGGGATTTTTCTTAATTCTGTTGGCCAAAGACATTTAATGACGCCTTTTAGGCCTCCTAATTGCTTGTTTGGGTTCTTTACTGGTGTGTTTGGTACATGGTGAGGTAGTAAAGTGGAGACAGAAAAGCAAAAATGAAAGAACACATATGCCTGAATGATTGAAAATTCTTACCCAAAGTTCTGAGGGAGAGTCAGCATTTCTCCCAACATAAAGTTCTCTGCTCCTTTAACTGTAGAGGGATCATCCTTCATAAGTTGACTGAAAAGATCTCCTAAGGCAAAAACAGTAATTTGTCATAAGACCACAAGACCATAAGATACAGGAGCAGAATTGGCACTTCGAGTCTGCTCTGCCATTCAATCATGACTGAAATGTTTTTTAACCCCATTCTGCTGCCTTCTCCCCATAACCATTGATCGCCTTGCTAAT
Source organism: Chiloscyllium plagiosum (assembly GCF_004010195.1). Lineage (NCBI taxonomy): Eukaryota > Metazoa > Chordata > Chondrichthyes > Orectolobiformes > Hemiscylliidae > Chiloscyllium > Chiloscyllium plagiosum. Next base: position 76,914,112 of record NC_057710.1, on the reverse strand, counting down.
CAAGAACCTCTCCCGGCCATTTTCCAACGGTCCCCCATCCACTCTTGCCTTGTAGATGTCTAAAACAAATCTCGAATTTTTTTTATTCTATGAGCCAGTTACTCTCATATTTCATCTCATAGTTGTTCTGGAAACTAACCTCTTCTGAGCCCTCTCCCTACTTAACTTTTCCCCATAATTTCCATACAACTGAACCCAACCTCTACCTCCCACCCCAACTATTTACTTTAAAGCCCGAACCACAACCCTGGTTATGGTGATTCACAGGGACTCATTATGAAAGCAGAAAACATCCTGGAATTCATTAGTAATGTTAAGAGCCCCAGAGCAAGGATTTTATGCTGAACATAGAAAGACCCTCAACGTGTGTTAAGCTGGCTTGTTACACCATCTGAGACTGCAGAATGAAATTCATATGTTAATTTTAGTGTTTTGCATATAATTCTGGACACCACGCTATAGGATGGATGTGAATGCATTTGAGAAATGCAGAAAGGTTTACAATAATTCCAGGAATGAGAAACTTCAGCTATGAGGATACACCAGAGAAGTTGGGATTGTTCTTCTTGGAGACATGGTAGCTAAGGGGAGATTTTAGGCAGGAAATGTGTTGTGAGAAAAACCTTTCTCACACAACTATTGAAGGTTGAGGATACAGTACAGAAAAGTGGGCTTTGGAAAGGACATTGTTGTAAAAACAGACAGATATCAAACAACAATTAACAGGTCAGATAGTTGTGTGGTCATTACATAAACTGAGCAAGTCAATTGATAGAAGTAGTAAAGGAATGGGACAGGAGCACTCGGAGGAGTGTTTATTTCCAAGCTACAAGGGGAACCTTTAGATCTAGGTTATTTTAGAGTCAATTAACGAAAAGGAGCTTGGGATTCAAATCAATCTGAATTGTACAGACACAAAGATGAGGTAATTGTCAAGGTGTGCTGAAATAGAACGTAGAATCACTGAGACGTTAAAATTAACATATGAATTTCATTCTGCAGTCACAGATGGTGTAACAAGCCAGCTTAACACACGTTGAGAACTGCAAATATTGTCAGAAATGGATTTTAGCATTCCTAGAAATGTATTGACGAATATTGTGACTGAACGGACCGTATAATCCTGTCACAAAGCTGGTTAGGCAAAATGAACTTGCGGCTTCACAGAGGCATTCTTGCCTTTGTTCAGATCCCATTCCAAACTCTAGCACATAGAGATTGCAGTTCTGGATTAACATTCAGTGGAAAACCTGTGACTGGTTGGTAGGGGTTGAGTGCAATATGTCCAGAATGTCTGCACACAAAAGACAAAAAGTCAGCCTAAAAGAAAAGAAAGGACAAGTAGATTTATGTCCTGTCTCTTTTGGCATCACATTGGATGATTCCAAAGCACACCATAAAATGGCATTGTGAACACCACTTTATTTTTGCAGGATGCTTTCTAAGCAATGTGCCTTTGCAAGGTGATATTTTACATACCAAAATGGGAATTTTCTAAAACAAACGTAATAGACTTCACAAGAAGTGACCCATGTCTGTCATATTTGTATTAAACTGTCACTGAAAAGGACTGAAAGGAGGAAACAGAACTCTTAAGTACACAGAAAACTTGCATATAAAGTAACAATGAATGTTTAAAAATTCTCAGATTACCAAAAGGTTGCCTCTGAAAAGGAAAAAAAAAGTTAACACTCAGATTAAAATCAGGCTGCGTCACAAAGTGTTATACGTTGATACTCTAGCCAAAATGATAGCGGACTGTTTTCTAATACTGAATGACTATCCAGACTCACCAGGTAGATCTCTGTCTTCACAGGTCACTGGCAGGTTGGTAAATAATGTCGGTTTGGTTAATCTCATCACTATAACATAAAATAAACAAAGAAATATAGCAAAAAGTCAAATCGACCAGGTTAAAAAAAGTTTGTCAAAATCAAATTGCATTTGACACAAATTTTATACCATTAGGCTATTTAACCAGGCATTAACTACTGTTAAAATATTAAAAGGTAGAGTATTATTGAACATTGGAACAACAGCAGATCATTCAGGCCCTTAAATCTGTTCTGCCATTTAAACAATTTTTGAATAGTCAGTAGTTCAACTCCAATTACCAGCTTTTTGCCAGATCTCAAAGCTTTATCCAACAAAACCTAGTAATACAAAACTTTTAGAAGTAATTAATGTTTGTTTATAAAATTGAATTTTTCAGCAAGTTCAAACATCTTTAACAGAAATGACAAATTCACACTAGTGTTTAATTATTGCGGTGTCCCTGCAAAGGTTCGACTACAAATTGCTACCCATTGGGAATTCACACAAATGGTTTGTGATCTTCTTTCATGACACTGGCAACAGGTCACTATGCTTCAGATATAACAGTTGGTCATCTTGCTGGTATTCGCTTTTGTAGCACAGGGAACATGTGGTAGATAGTGAAATGATTTTCTTCCCAGTGATTATTGTTTACCGTTCATGGATTCTAATAATCGTACAAAGATAAGACAGGATTCTAAATTCACATCTCATTTCTATCAGGGCAGAACACATCTCTGAAAATAAAGCAAGCACAGTGGTTTCCAATGATAATTGTTTTTTTTAAATTACACAAGACCCCAGGAGTTTTAACTAATGTTTTGGGAATTAAACCCTGTGATTTTGTTGATTCGAGCTACTGGCACATTCCACATGAGTACACGATAGCAATTGTGCTACTGAACCAATAGTCCAGAAGCATAAATTAAACTCAAGACAATACAGCTTAAAATGCACCCAGCAATCTGAACCCAAATTAAAAAATAAAAAGGGAAAATGTTGAAAACTGATAGCAAAATCCAGCTAGATTATTAATGTATTTTAAGAGTAGAAAATATGTCTTTTCACAAACTGATCTACATGCATCCAATCCCACAAGACAGTTGGTTCTTTTTTTCCTATTTCAAAATCCAGCTAGATTATTAATGTATTTTAGAGTAGAAAATATGTCTTTTCACAAACTGATCTACATGCATCCAATCCCACAAGACAGTTGGTTCTTTTTTTCCTATTTTCTAGACTACCTGTTCAGAGATGTTATTATACACCTACACTGTTAGCACAAAAGGTATACCTGCAAACTAGGTTATTAAGGGTTAACTGGACATGGAAAAAAGCAATTGAAAGAAAATGTGAAAAACAGGCTTAGCATAAAAAGCTTGTTTTGGCTGGAAGGTAACTGCAATGACCTTGGCTGGCTTAGGAACAGGTTGTTTTGTAGCCTTACCTGGATTTGTTTGTGAACACCAAGCACAGAGAAATGCTTGGGAAAGTACTCAGGCATGGCAACGCAGCATATGATATCAGATTCAGAATAGTATTAACACTGGGGATTGTTGTAAACTTTCTGGACACCGAGTGAGGATTCTAGTCAAAAGTGTCAACTGACCTCATGGATGCACAGTGGAGCTAATCTGGTACTTTGCTAAATGATCATTCCTGGTGTAATTTGCCACTCAGTTTCAGAAACTGGTGAAGTAAGGGTTACTTGAGGTAGTTCATTGACACTATAATCCTCCCTTGTATTGAGCCTGTCCAGCAAATCGTGGTGGAGGCTACAGCATCATAGATTATCTACAGAAGAAACACTCCTTTAGCAAAATTTCAATTTATTGCAGTATAGTATACGTACATTAGTCAGCTATAGTTTGTAGGGTGCTCAGGAACTGGTACACAATACCTCCAAAAATGTGAATAGACCCTTCATCTCCAGTCATAGACTGTCTGACATCAGTAGACTAGGTGGAGCCAATGCAACATGATAACTAACCCCTTCAGAACCATTATCTTATAGAACAAGTGAGACCAAAGCTTCACAATTCAATTCATTTTAAGATAGTGTGATCAGCATTATTTTTCTCATCTTTGAATAAAGTAAGTTTTGAAACCCAGTATGTCATGATTTGGCTGTCATACACATATATTGGAGGCCAATGAAGTTTTATTGAGAATCATAACTGGGAAAAGAGGATATGAAATGAGGAGAGATTAAATAGACTAGGACTATATTTTATAGAGAGTTTAGAAGAATGTGATGTCATCTAATTGAAACTTTGAAAATTCTTAAAGGACTAGACAGAGTAGATGCAGAAAACATGCATGCCCTAATTTGGGGGTGGTCGAGATCCAGGGGACAGAGTTTCTAAATAATTTTAATTGAGGACTGAGATGAGAAATTTGTTCACAAGATTGTGAACCATGGAATTCTCTACCCAGAGGGCTATGGAGGATCATTTAGAATCTGTTCAAGATAGAGACTGATAGATTTCTAGATAATAAAGATAACAAAAGCTTCTAAAAATGATGGAGCAGACTGGAATGGCTAGCTCCTGTTCCTCATTTCCTAAGTAAATATACATTTAGTGCAATGTTAAATGCATGTAATGAGTTTCAAGCTTTTAACAAATGTGCTTAAAAGAGCATTTTTTGCTTCATTCAGTAAAATTTATTGATTGCTGACTGGAGACAAAATTTGGAAACTTTAGTAGCAGTCTTATGGACATTCCTGAATTTACTATGCATGGGTAGACTCTAGAAGCTGCCAAAAATTTTGGAGGAGAAATGGCAGCAATCACAGACAGTATTTACTCCAAAAACAGGCAATGAAATTTCACTTATTTAGAATGAATGTGATTGTCTACTGGGAAAGAGGGAATTGTATAACTGAAATGGCCTTTACCTGAATAACACTGGGATGAGCATCCTGGAAAACCACAAATACAAGAGGTAGGAAATAGTCAATCCAGCTTGAGTCTATTCCACAATTCATAACCATCTTGACTGATCATCCATTTAAATTTTCCTACCTGCTTCCACATCCCTTGAAGCCTTGAGAAACAAAGACTTGCTTATCCCAGCTTTAAAAATGTTTAACAATTGAGCATCCACAATCTTCTAAAGTATCATTTTGAAGTAGAAGTTTCTCATTTCAGGTATAAACAATTAACTTCTTAATCTAAGACTGTTCCAGACTCCTGAGTCAGAGAAAACCTCTCACCTAATCCCTTCAGAATCTTGAATGTTTTTATAACATCATCTTTCATTCTTAACCATTGTGTTACGGTTCTTTAAGGAAGTAACAAGCAACATGGATGAAGGGGAATTGGTGGATGTGATATACTTGTGACTTCCAAAAAGCATCTAATCAGGCATCACATTGAGGGTTACTACACACAAGAATTCATGGTGAGGAGTATAGTATAACCATGGGTAGTGGATTGGTTAGCTAACAAGCAATAAGTAAGGATAAATAGGTCATTGTCAGATTTGCAAGATATAACTGCTGTAGTGGCACAGACATCAGGGCTGCAACCTCAACTATTTTACAAACTATATTTATAACTTGGAACGAGAGACCAAACGTACAGTTGGCAAATTTAGTAATGAGACAGGTTATAAAGTAAGTTGAGGTCATAGATTTAAAAAGGAAGTTAAATAGGTTAAGTGAGTGGGCACAAAAAATGGCAGGTGGAGTATTTGGTGGGAAAATGCAAACTTGCTGACTTTGGCTTGAAGAATAGAAATACAGTATGTTCTTTAAATATAAAGATATCATAAAATTCTGCAGTAGAGGGGGATCTGGGCCTCCTGGTACATGAATCACAAAATGTTAGCAGGCAAATACAATGAGTGATTGGGCATCAAATAGGCATGTTGCTACTTAATGCAAAGGGAATGATCTTTAAGCAGGGAGTTTTTCTCCAATTATAATCAGACTTAGTGAGATTATGCACATCAGGAATCCTGTATATTGTTTTGGTTTCCTTACTTGAGAAAGGATATAATATCAGAGGTAGTTCAGAGAAGATTCACTCTGCAAAGAAGAAATTAGGCTTATGAGGAAGGCTGAATAGTTTTGGGCCTGTATCCACTGAAGTTTAGAAGAAAGAAAGATGATTTAATTGAAATATAAAGCTCCTGACAGGACTTTACAGGCTGAATATAGGAGACTAGAATTAGGACACAGTTTAAAAATAAGAGTTTCTCTTTCAGACAGAGAGGAGAAGAAAATGTTGTCTCAGTAGGTCATTGCTTTGCAAAATTCTCACCCCCAGAGTGATGGTGGCAAGGTCATAGACAGAATTTTACTAGAAAGGTATAAAAAAAGTAACAGGTGGACAGGAAAATTGAGCCACAATCACAGTCATGAACTTATCAACCTAACTTGCACACTTGTACGTCCAATTTACTCAGCCTCTAATCCCAAGAACAATTTTTTTGGTGTACTGCCTCCAATGCAGTTCTCTCCTTCCTCAAAAATGGAAAGTAAAATTGAAAACACTATTCCAGGTGTGGTCTCAAAATAATTATAGCAATATTTCCTCATTTTTGTACTCTAATCCTTTTGCAGTCAAGGCTAAAATGTTATTTGCACTAATTGTTATCTACACCTGCATGCTATGCTTCAGATTTAAACACAAAGTTTATGTGAACAAAATTTCCAAGTTTCACGTTATTAAAAAAATTCTGATTTCCATTCTTCGGACTGAATTGAATAATCTTGTGTTTCCTGGCACTATAACCATTCTGCCATTTTGTTGTCCATTTACTTAGTTGTGTTGAAAACAAGGACTTACATTTCCACCTAGCATCATCAGCAAACTTAGCACAGGAACATAGCTTAAATGGTTTACCCAACGCCTACCAAGTATGCCCCATTATTCATTAGGATTATGAATGATCGAACACTTCAGTATTTTTTATTTACCCCATCCTCATAATCCTGTATGCCACTGGTAAGCAGATGTGTTATTTCAACAATATTATTTAAATAGCAGAGGACCAGCACTAATCCCTGCAACAGCCCATAACTCATAACCCACCAACGTGAACATGTCCCAATGATGTCCACTTTCTGCTTCCTGTCCATTAAGCAATCATTTATTCATCCGAATAAATTCTCGATATTTGCCTATTAAGAGAGTTTTAAATTAAACAGCTTCAAGCAAGTGGAGATTTGAATATTTGTAAAAGAGAAAGGACAATGTGACAGTGTCAATAGGATAGGATAATACAACAGGATAAGGACAATAGGATAGTGATAACCAGAGTGCAGAGTTCATTAGGAAGGGACAAAACAGAGAAGATTTATTTATGACCATATTGTAAAGGATGTTCTAGGTAAGAGTGATCGCATGATAGAATTTCACATTCAACTGCAGAATGAGGAATATGGTCCATTATTGGTATCTCAAACTTAAAGGCATTAAAGGTGAAAAATATGCAATACTGCAAAGAATTGTTGTAGGTCAGAACATTGACGAAATTTTAGAAATCAATAAAGACTGGCTTAAAAAATGAGGGGAAAGTAGCAGGAAATTAAGATCAGATAGTAAATGTTTCTATGGATATAGAATACAGTTAATATTAACACAAATACAGTTTTTATTAAAAGAAACAAGTAGCTAAAGTGAAGGTTGTTCCTTTGAAGAATGAGATTGGTGATTAATAATGGGAAATAAGGAAACAACTGAAACTTTGAATATTTTGTCCCTGTCTTCACAGTAGAAAACATTTTTAATAATGGTCAATAGAAAAGAAGGAAAGGGAGGGGTGGCTACTTGAAACAATAACTAGAGAAAAAAGTATTGACAACACCAATGAGACAGAAGTGTTACTAGTCTCATGAACCTGAGGGCTTGAAGTGACTGAAGTCATAATGGATGCATTGATTATAATCTCCAAAAATTCTCTAAATTCTGGAAAGATCCCAGTAGATTAGAAAACTGCAGAAATATCACTTCTATTAAAAAAAAATGGACAGAAAGCAGTAAATATAAGCCAATTAGCCCAACACCTTGCATTGTGAATATACACGGATTAGTGAGGGAGCAGTCAGATATTTAGTAAATCAGATAATAATCAGTTTTATGGAAGGGAAATACCATTTCTTAAATTTATTAGAGTTCTTTGATAATTTAACAGGTAGGTTTGATAAAGGGGAAGTAATAGATGTCATGCATTTGGATTTCCATAAAAGGCATTTGATAAGATGGGCACGTGGGCAGCACAGTAGTTAGCACTGCTGTCTCACAGTGCCAGAGAACCGGGTTCAATTCCTGCCTCAGACAACCGTGTGTGTGGAGTTTGCACATTCTCCCAGTGTTTGGTGGGTTTCCTCCGGGTGCTCCAGTTTCCTCTCAGTCCAAAATTTGCAGGTTAGGTGAATTGGCCATGCTAAATTATCCGTAGTGTTAGGTGAAGGGGTAGATGTGGGGGAGTGGGTCTGGGTGGCTTGCTCTTCGGAGGGTCGGTGTGGACTTGTTGGGCTGAAGGGCCTGTTTCCACACTAAGTAATCTAAATCTAAAGATATCACATGAAGATTTACTGCACAAGATCAAGGTTCATGGCATTATTGGAAATATGTTAGCATAGAGAGGGGTTTGGTTAACTAACAGGTCATAAAGGAAGGATAAATAAGTAATTTTCAGCTTAGCATGCTGAGTGAAGTGCAACAAGGATCAGTGCTAGGGTTGCATTTATTTACACTCTATGTTCATTATTTGGAAGAAGGGATCAACTGCACTGTAGCCAATTTTGCTGATGATACAAAAATAGGTAAGATAACAATATGGTGCGGAAGATGCAAAGAGTCTGAAAAGGGAGCTAGATAGGTGAAGTAATCAGAGGCAGATGAAGTATGATGTCAGAAAATGTGACGTTACCCAATTCGAGAACAAAAATGCGTGTCCGTCCTTGCACGTGAATATCAAATAGTTAGCATGCAGGTATGACAAGAAATTAGAAAGTGCAGAGTTTCCATTCCTGCAAAGGATCAGAATATAAAAGTAGCCAAGTCTTGTGACAACTGTACCTGGAGTAGTTTATACAATTAAGGAACTAAACGGCTTGCTCCTGTTTCCATTCTTTACAAATCTATATAAACATTGTGGTCAGTCCCTGTGCACACGAAGCATATAGCAGGCATGGTCCTTGAATTTTAATTATTGCTGCGAATTAAAGCCTGTTCAAGAGGTCACATGAAGACTTAAGCATGCTGTTCAGCCAATTGGTAGACATTTCAGTTTCCAATTCAAAACAACGGGGTGGTATAATCTCCGAATTGACTTCATAAGCTTGAAAGCATGTACAAAATTTTTCACAAATATGAGAAAAATGGATAAGGTAAATAGTTATTACATAATATTGGCATTAATATTTTGAGCCAAAATTCTGAATCATGGCAAAAAACTACTAAGGTTTAAACGGAGAAGATATTCAGCTTTGAAAATGTGTAGATTCTGTGAATACAACTCTTCAATAGATCATAAATTACAAACAAAACGTCAGACATGTTTATACTTAAAATGCATGGTCTGATTGGTGCTATTGTTCAGAGACTTGAAGGTTAGCAAGTTGCTTGAGGGCATGGGTTTAGGGTGAGAGGGGAAAGATTTAAAAGGAACCCAACGGGGCAACTGTTTCACACCGAGGTGGTGCATGTAAGGAATGACCTGCCACAGGAAGTGGCGAAGCTGGTACAATTATAGCAGTTTAAAAGGTATTGAGATGGGTATAGGAATAGAAAGGATTTAGAGGGATATGGGCCAAATGCTGGCAAATGGGACTAGACTAATGTAAGATATCTGGTCGGCATGGACGAGCTGGTCTGAAGGGACTGTTTCCATGCTGTACATCTCTACGACTCTATGACTACCAGCCCACTCACATAGAAAAGTGGGTCCGTAGTATGGTGTAAGGCTGGGAATGAATATGTTAAAAGTTTTAGATTTAGATTAGATTAGATTAGATTACAGTGTGGAAACAGGCCCTTCGGCCCAACAAGTCCACACCGACCCGCCGAAACTCACCCATACCCCTACATTTACCCCTTACCTGACACTACGGGCAATTTAGTATGGCCAATTCACCTGACCCTGCACATCTTTGGATGGCGGGAGGAAACCGGAGCACCCGGAGGAAACCCACGCAGACACGGGGAGAACGTGCAAACTCCACACAGTCAGTCGCCTGAGGCGGGAATTGAACCCGGGTCTCTGGCGCTGTGAGGCAGCAGTGCTAACCACTGTGCCACCGTGTGATAACGTGTCCATCAGTTACAAGCAAGTTAGAAGGGTGTTCATGAAAGTTGACAATTCAACATTATTCATTGCTTCTAAACTCAGGTAAATAAAAGACAAATGCAACATATTTTTTAAATATTTATTTCCAGTGTAGTTACACATTTTATGCAGACCATGTTTCATTCAAGATTAAATCTGGACAGTTTTCATTCTCATCTCCAATACAATTCTGAACTGCATCATCTCGCCTGCCCTGCTAAAAATGTAAATAATGAAAGTGCATTGCACTTTTGCTATTCTCATTTCCCTTTCTTTCCTCATACTGAGAGATTGCACCACAGCATCAGCATCCCTTGAAACCATTAATTAAGTACCAACTCGGAAAACACTTGATGCATAAGCTTTTGTTTGAACAGTGCAATCAACTTTGAAGATGGCATGATCCAGTTGACAGCCAACCACTATAAACATTCAATACTTCAGCTAAAATCACTGGATTGGGGCCAGAAACTGGAATTTTAGTTATCTTTCCATTCTCCTATGTACAGGAATGCTGAAGCCATGATCCCTATCCTAACTAAAACAATTAACTCAAGTGACCAGGATATTAAACTTAATTTTCAGTTCAAAATGACACAATGCCATTGACCATTTACTAATGCCCTGCAAAACACCTCTATGAAAAACACTTTTAGTCGAGATCAATGAATGAGTATTTCTATACAGAAAACACGTTCAAGGAAATTGCAAAGTGTCTGGGAAGAGGAAAAATTGTTCTGATGAGAAAGTTTATACTAAAAAATACTTACATAGAGTAGCATCATTCATAACCTCAGGACAATCCAAGATGCTTTATAGCTACTTAAGTAATTCTGAAGTTTGGTTATTTCCATTTAAACATGCAGGAAATGTAGCAACCAATTTGTGGATAGTTAGGTTTTTTTTTAAATATAGACTTATTCATGAGATGTGGCTAGGCCAGCATTTATTGTTCAGCATTTACTGTCCATCACACAAGGTAATCAGCAACCTTTTTGAACTACAGCAGATGATGTAATGTAGGTACACATCGTGTAGTTAGAAAGGGAGATCCAGGTATTTGACCCAGCAGCAATCTGTTGTAATAAGTTTAACTAAAGGATAAATGTTGTCCATAGTACAAGAGAGAACTTAAGGGTTCTTACGGCACAATAATAGTGTCCTTCGCTTTGAGCCAAGGGATCTGGGTTTAAACGTGTCCTGCTCCAGAGGTGTGTAATAAGGTCTCTGTACAGATCAATTAGAAAGTAACTAGTTGGGAGAACATCTGGGCCAGAGTGTTTGAGTTAGACCTGTTCTGGAGGTGTGTGTCATAACGTAACAGGTTGATTACAATAACATAGTTATTTTTTAAAACTATAATGTCGAACTCTACATTTTCTTTTAAAGTGCCATGGCATCTTCCTCAGCTCCAAGAAACTGCCACTCTCTATGGTAAAAGACCCTCAGGATGCAACCAAGGAACTGAATAAAATTTTGTATTTAAGTCTCTGAAGTGGGATTTGGCAATATTCTGTCTCAGAGAAGAGTATGACCAGAGTCCAAGGCTATCATGCAAGCTTACTTAAGAGTTTACACAAGCGGTCATTAAAGACAATCTGCTCATTTATCAAAATTACATGTAAATTTGTATTGTTTAAAGTCTACAGACACTGGCAAGAAATTCATATATATTAATGACATTTTAGTTCTGAAATAACATTATTCATAGCTACAAGTTATAAATTAAACCATGTCGATGTACAAGTAAACTGATGTTACCTGCAAGATTTAATACTTGTTTAATAAAATTACCAACATATTCACAGCACATTAGATCACAGAAAACCCATATTTGACCAAGATGTCTATGTATTTTGGCATTACAACCAGGAAGATCACCATGTTTGATAACACTACTCAGTTTAGCCCAGATCTCTTCAAGTTGCTGAGCACTACAATTGGATTGATCAATAACCCATTTTGCCCTTTGAAAAGAATGGAGCTGGAACTTTTCCTTAATTATTTGAAGTCTTCGGCTAACTGCCAAAATGTTTGATCCTTTCATTCTGCTGTATCTCGTAACACTCCATGACCTTTCTGATTTATATTCCTCATTTGTATCTCCACACAGTAAATCAGTCATTTCAGGAACAAATTCTGCAGCAGCTACCTGATTAAGATGATCTTTCATTTGCAGGTTTACGGAGAATTCCAGAAGATCCTCTGTGCAATCATAATTTTGTCTTTCTGCTTTGAATTCCACATCAACCAAGTACTTTTTAATTCTTTGTGCTTCTTCATATGAAATAGTTGGTGGACATTTCTGCGGTTTCATTGGTAAACTTTTCATATGATTTGGAAACCATGGTATGAATCTTTGTGAAATTTTTTGTGGCAAGTCTTCTAACAATTTTCCTGCTATCTTTAGTACTTCAGAAGAACAGTCGTGCTTAGGCCTATAATGTACCACTACTTCCATCTGAATGACAGCTCTGGGCAAAAAGCAATAGTCTCAGCAATGGAATCACCGGAGGCCAATGAATATCACCAAGCCTTTCTCCTTATACCTTCACAAATGCAAATCTATAAGTCATTCAGAATGAAGTGAATTGTCACTGATCGTGCTTCCTTCATCAATTTAGCAGAAGCACAATATTCAGATGCAGCAGTCTATCACCTTCAGGAAGTGCTACCCTGCAGAGATAAATATCTTTGAATATTTCTCGTATATGCAATACTTAAACTAGAAACAGTAATGCAGCTTTTAAAAATTTACTTCTAAAGCATTGATATTTGTCCATAATTTTAGATCCTCTCACAAACATCATCCTAACTGATGAGGAATCTAATTCTGTAGCTTTGCAACCAGTTCAACATACATGCAAAAGTACCAAATACCCAATTTTTGGAAAACAAAAAGCTAAGAAAGCACCTGCTGTCAGTATTGACTCGTGATAGATCTTTGCCCATGCCTAAAATGTATAGTCTGATGTCCCACCCCAGAAGTCCAAAATCACAACCTAAGATGACACCCCAGTACAGTAAAGAGATCCCTTATTTAAAGTAAGTTTGAAAACTGTTTTTTTGTTTTAGTACAGATTGTAAATAAGGCACATTCCCCAAAGTGTTGACTCAATTTCTGTTTTAATGTGTTTACTAAACATGTACAGTCCTTTAAAAACAAACCATAGGTTCAATGGAGATAACCACTGACTCACCAAGTCCCTCTCAGACCCTCACACTCATCACCTCACTTTGAATGAAGAATAAAGCAACCAGTGGGACAGAAGCCACAAGAATAAGTTAAGACTCTTTGGAGAATTGTCAGGCCACTTAGGTTGAAGTCAGCCAATAGGTTTCTTACATAAAAATCACAGTATCAGGAACATAACCTAGTTTTGTTTTCTGCAGCCGCAGGAGGTGCAAAATGTGCCCTCACACTTCCCTGCTTACCTCCATCCAACGTCCCAAAGAATCATTCCAAATCCGGCAGAGATTCAGCTGCATTTCCTCAAAACTGATTTATTGTATCTGTTGCTCCCGATGTAGCATCTTCTCCATCGGAGAGGCTGAACGTAAACTCTGGAATCAATTCAGGGAACATCAACTCCATCTTCCAGTTGCCAGCCATTTCAACTCCCCCTCCCCCAATGACATGTCTAATCTGGGCATCCTCCACTCTCAAAGTAAAGTCACACACAAACTCAAGGAAGAACGCTTCATCGTCCGCTTCAGGAACTTACAACCATATGGCCTTGGCATAGAACTCAGTAGCTTTCAGTAACTCAGTAGCTCCCTCCACCCACCACCTCATCCCAGGTACAACCCTTCCTCTCCACCCCACCCCACCCCACTGACCTGATCTAACCTGTCCACGTTCCTTCCCAACTATCCACTTCAGCTTTCCCACTGATCAATCACCTGCTACCTGCATCCACTGCCCCCATTTATTTCTCAGCTCCATTCCCCTCCCCTAGATCTGATAAAAGGTTCCAAATTGAAAAACTGATTCTCCTGCTCCTCTGATGCTGCTTGACTTGCTGTCCTTTTTCCAGCTCCACACTTTATCGACTCCCACATTTCTTTGAACAAACCATATTCATGCCAAAACTCAATCCCAGAGGAAACAGTCCATTACGAGCCTAATGACTAAACTCTCCAGCAACTGATTATATGCAAAGCTCTTTTACATTTAAACAAAGTAAGAGAAGAAGGGTTGATCACAGAGATATGCCTGTACTGTGATCATGATTAGAAGCGAAATATTCCAGATTATACAGTCTTCCAAAAGAATGTGAAAACTAGGACAAAGCAGGGAAGGATGGTAGCCTTGATTAAAAATGCTGCTACCATATTAATAAAGGAAAGCAATATGCAGAGACTTTTGGTGGAATTGAGATGTCAGGAATTAACCAGATGTCAGGAATTAACTGCAATGCAACTGGTTACAGGGCTTTTGGCAGCAGCAAAGAATTGAAAATGTACTATAAAAATAACCGAAATGTATGATCTGCTTTAGCAGATAATGTATCTGATGTAAAATTATTTACGTGGAGAATTAAAATACAGGCTAGGAAGAGAGGCTCAAGTCAGAAACTTGCAAATTTTCAAGATAGATTTTTTTCAGCAATGTGTTCTAGAACTAACAAAATTGGATGCCACACTATATCTAGCAATGAATAATGAACTAAACTTGACTAAAATGATTTCCAATTATTTGATTATTAACTAACAGTAATTGTAAAATGACCAAAGTCAATGTCAAGTTGTGGACTCTTAATTGTATTTGAAATGGTCTAGCAAGGCAACAGTGCAAGTAAAATTAGAAATGGGCAACAAATGAGCAACCCTGCCAGCAACACTCACCAAACTGTAAGAAAAAAAACCTTCTCTCTCCTGGATTCTGCCAAATGTTTTTAGAGCAGTTGAGTACAATCTAAAACTAGTACTGCATCAGCAGGTTACCTGGCAGTATAGAATCAATCAAGCTGATGCTCCTCTGATTAAACAGTACTGTCAACGTAGAATTAACATTGTAATTTGCAACTGGTTAAGCAAGCTTATGCAACATTTAGCATATTTGCAATAATGGCATTACTTAATCACAGATATCGATTTCAAAGTAACTTAAGTTAAGGGTTTATTTTCACTGTGATAGATCGCTCATAATTTTTCACGTGTCCCGAAGAAAGTAGACAAATAATAGAGATGGAACAAGTCATGCATTGTGACTAAACACAAACAAAGGTTCCAATGGTTTGGAAAGCCACAAATTTAATATTATTGTTAAAGAAAGGAGGGAGACTATAAGGGAATATTTTGACCTCCAAAAGTAACATCTACCACTGCAAAAATGCTGGAATCCATTATTAAGGAGCTAATACCAGACCATTAAAAAAAAAACAGCCAGGCATTAAGGAAATGAACAGAATGCATTTTTCACTGCAAGGGGGATTGAATATAAAAGTGGGGAGGTTATGCTTCAACTATACAGGACATTGGTGAGGTCACATCTAGAGTACTGTGTAGTGGTCACATTTTGTTGAGAAACAATGTAAATGCACTGGATGACATTCAGAGAAAGTTAGGTTTTATCTGGAGTTTAGAAGAGTAAGAGTCAATCCCAACAAAATATGCAAGATCCTGAGAGGTCTTCACAGAGTGACTGGGAGAACATTTCCACTTTTGGGTGAATCTAGAATAGATAGTCACTCATTTTGAACATGGTTTTATAGAAGAAAAATAGATTTGATTAATTTAGAAATTTGTAAGGATGTAACTAGCAATGGGAAAAAAAGTGATCTAGTATTTTTGGATTTCTAAAAGGCATTTTATAAGGATCCACATAAAAGTTTACTGCAAAAGTACATAGGGTGGGGGCACATTTATGTGTATTAGTTAACAACAGGTTACATTAATATGGCAACATTAACATAACTACACATTTTTAAAAATCATTACACCGTATTTCGACAGACTTGAAAGAAGTATCACAAACAAGTTTACCCTGGCAAAATTCACACAGATTTTTTTTAAATCACGCTGGGCACTGACCACTACTGTAATTCATTATGTTGCTCTTAAGTTCCTATTTAAGTTAATCAATGTAAACGCTTATTGATGGCACACAAAAATATTGACAAAGGTTTAACTGAACAGCTTTGAGAGCGAAGCATTAACCAATTCGGAATCTCACTAAAGTAGCAAATTAACTGAAACGAAAGCAGAAGTTGCTGGAGACATTCTGGTAGCATCTGTGGAGAGAAAACAGAATTAGCATTTCGGGTTCTAGTTCTATGAAGGGTCGCTGAATCCAAAACGCTAACTCTGCTTTCTCTGCACAGATGCTGCACAATTTCTGCAACACAATTTGTTTCAAATGTCCAACATCCGCACTGCTTTGTCTAATTTCGTTGCAAAATAACTGACGTTTATACAGGTGATGCTCATGCCTGTGTTCTATCAGAGCTTGGAACACGCTCTCTAATTAGGATCACCGTAATTTCAATGTGACAAACCAGACCTATGGTCTGTGATCTCTTATTCTCATTAACAGCAATGTTGTCGGTTCTGGAAAGTGGAGAAAACATTCAGTACTCAATGGCGCCAACATGCAAACGCCAGCACTCTGCAAATAGATTCTGGATCAGTGTTGCTGGAAGAGCACAGCAGTTCAGGCAGCGTCCGAGGAGCAGCGAAATCGACGTTTCGGGCTTTTGCCCTTCATCATAGAGCTGCGCCGGGAAACAGGAGGCTGCGGTGAAAGCAGATCGCAAACACGGACAGCCAGGTGAAGCTCTCGGTCTCTCCCTGTCCCTGTCAGGGCTGAGTCACTCTCTAAAGTAGGAAAGGTGCGGCGCTCGGGAAGCTGAGACCGGGCTCTTTCTCAGGTCCCGCCACCGCTCTCCATCCGGGCCGAGGTGGCACAGCTCCCGGGCCGGGCCGGGCCTGGCCTAGCCTGGGCAGGGCCGAGCCGGCAGCCGCTCCTTACCTTTCAGCGCCAGCAGATGCTCCTGTTTCGGCTGATTCACGTCCATCTTCACGGCTCTCCTCCCAGGCCGCATGCGCAAACCGCCCTACGGCCCGCGACATGAAACAAAATGACTGTCGGTGCCTGGTGTTTCGAAACTCGAGCTGGCCCGGGCTTCATGTTCCTGCGGAGCGTGACATTATCCAGAGAGGAAAAACAACTCTTCTCCCTGGTTTAACTTCAATGATGAATTATATTTGTGTGTGTTTTATTGTAAGAATTTTCTTTGCAAGTAAATTTATTTTTAATCTTTTTGTGGGATATAAATAAATTAATGTTATTTCTGCAAGTATAAATTCTGATACAGAACAGGAATGAGAAAATACATATTCAGCAAAAAGAAAGGATATGTTAGCATGAGACATGAATACAGAACAATGGTGGATATATGGGCAAACAGGAAAACATCTGTTCTCCTCGCTTGCACAGAGACACGGGGGCCACCGCAAGAAATGCAAAACTTGCGCCCACACCTCCCCCTCACTTCCCTCCAAGGCTCCAAGGGATCCTTCCATATATGTCACAAATTCACCTGCACCTCCACACACATCATTTACTGCATCCGCTACACCCGATGTGGCCTCCTCTACATTGGGGAGACAGGCCGCCTACTTGCGGAACATTTAAGATGGAGTGTAAGTCCTTTAAACTGTCAGGTCAAATGCCCATTTTCAGTGTTGCTATCATGGGTATGACTGTTAAAATTACACTGATATACTGACCATGAGACATAATTAAATTTCTTAGGCTTGTCTGTGCCTGTATAGAACTGGAAAGGAAACTTGACCCATAAGTTCTATCAATGTTTTCTGTGACTGGTGAGCAACAGAGTGTCCTGTAGTCACCAATAAAAAAAAATCAAATTTGGATAGTAAGAATACTTTGTGATTTGATGGTATTTATTGATGATTTTGGCACCTTTCAGTTTGAATAGACCATAAAATGTGAGGATTTTTTTCACCCAGAGAGAGGTGGGAATCTGGAACTAACTGCATGTAAGGGTGATAGAAGCATAAACTGTCATAACGTTTAAGAATTTGATGTGCACTTGCGATGCTGAGACATACACGGCTGGAAACTGTGATCAGGATAGTTAGATGGTTGTTTTTGACTGATACAAACTTGATGGGTAGAAGCACCTTCTTCTGTGTTGTAGACTTCTATGACAATGACCAGCCCATATAACTCCTATGTTATGCCCCTCATAGTGCACCACTTACGATGATTCTTATTAGCGACTCTGTGGCAACCTTTTTTGATCTTCTAGATAAAGGCATAGTATGTTTACAAACGCAAATGAGAATTTTAGATGAAAAGCATTGGGAGACTGGAAGTCAATGTTAATCAACAGCTGATGGTTGAGAAGAATGTTTACTTGGAATATAATAGCTTAATTTTAGATGTGTGGAAGATTGCAGAGACTAGAAGATGAGAGTGTTTCAACTAAAGGTTTAATATCACTGAATCCAGAAATAGCAAGGGCATGACCAGGCATTTCAGCAGCTATTGGGCTGAAGTAGAAATGAAATCACTCTCTCTCTGAATGGAGCAATGATTTGGAGATGCTGGTGTTGGACTGGGGTGTACAAAGTTAAAAATCAAACAACACCAAGATTGAGTTTGTGTTAATGCCCTGGATGTAAGTGCAGTTGTTCATGCTGCTGAAGATTTGTTCCAAACCCTGCCTTACTGACATCACACAGCATGGTGACTTCATCATTGACATTGTAGTACCTCAATACTAACAACACGTTTCACTCTAGTGAAAACTGCTCTTGTTCTGTGTCTCAATACCACTGCATATTGTGAGCATTGGGCGTACGTAGAGGTTCACACTCCATTGACAAATTAGGCAAGAACATTGCTAAATAGTTCACAAATCCAACAAACTCATACACAGAAATAAAACTGTGGATGCTGAAAATAAACACAGGAAACTGCTAGAGAAACTCAAGTGCTGGAGCATTGGTGGAGAGAGAAACAGAGTTAACGTTTCAAATCCAGTACAACTCTTCTTCAGAACTAGGTTGATGCAGTCAGACCTGTTTCGTTCAGTATCTGACACTCTTAAAGCTCTGAAAATCCACACATTTTCAGATGCACCACTCTAGCACCATGTTTCAAGTGTTGTGTGTTTAATGGCTCCCACAGAATTCATATAGATACACTGGCAAAAGAGAATGATGTCACATGATGACACCAAGCTACCCAGTACACTAAAGTACAAATGCATTTCATGAAAAAGACATTGTACACTTCAATGCAGCAGTTGAATTCTAAAGGAGAATGAAGGCAAACCGTAGATTTAGGAACTCCTTAGAGACTATGGTAAAGCAAAATAAACAAGGAAAAATTCTAAGTTTGAAAACAAATTATATATTGGTTACACAAAACTTTGTCAGAAGGAAGTTGTCTGAGGCCTGGAAACGTCATTTACCCTTCTTTCAACCTGTGGTTAGTTTAAGCTATTATTTCCATAGATGTTTTTAAGTTTGTGTAAGATGATACCCTATTATTATTCCGTACTGACACTTATTGAATACAGCCTCTTTAGAATAGAGTTTGTTTTGCAAGACAGCCTAGTGTTCAGAATTCAACTTGGACACTGAGCTTTTTGTTAAATGATTTCTGTCCAAGCCACTTGAACAAACAATTGGGAGATTCTTTGCTGATTTGTGATGTACAATCATCAGATGCAATCTCATGCAGGGGAAGAGGTTTATAATAGCAGAAGTGCAGTCTCCAAGCAAACAACGCTGGGGAGAAGTCCTGACAAGCTTTGAGGTTAGTGGGAAGAAAGCTCCAGGAGCAGAATGCTGCGAGGGTGCCAGAAATTAAGACATCTTACAGAGCTGCTAAAGACGTAAATTTGGGGAACCTATGTTAAATAATTTTGAGCTGAGTTGTCAATTTGTTTTAAGGGCCTCCAGCTGAGATACTAATGGAAGAAAATAGCATGTAGTAAAAGTGCAGGATTTCCTGAAAGAAACCAATTACAGCCGTTTGAATGGAACAAAACACCTTGGCTTGGAAATTGGGGAAATTCTTCAGTAATGTCTAAGTACCTGTAAGGATATTCCTGGGATCAAAGGAGAAGCTGGTTTCTAGCTTATGTTGAGGACGACAAGTATTTGGGATGAAAATGGTCTGCAGCAATAAAGTAGTATCTGAAGAATCAAATCCCTCTGCTTCAATGTTCCCACCATCTTCAAAGAGCCTGGAAACCAACATTCTGCAATGATTTTCCTTTGACTGTCTCCCTTACATATCCATTCCTTAATGCAACTGTGAAGATTTGTCTTATTGTGGCTGATATTAGTTCCAATAAAGTTCATTTAAATTGACTGCAAAAACAGTCTATTTTTCTGCTGTTTGAAATTAATTCTAATAATTCTTGTCTGGTATAATATAATTTGTTTATTTTTCTTTTGCTTAATAAATGTTTATGTTTTTCTGTTAAATGTACGTGTTCAATCTTTTATGGGTATGTTCAGTGACCTCCACAATAAAATAGAAATAAAACTTAAGGTCTATCAGGCCAGGTTTCACTCTGGGATTTGGCCTGTCTTATATTATGCCTCAATCACAACACTATAAAATAGGTAACAGAAAGTCAACTACTCTTCAGTAATAGTATACATAACAGGTTTATAGATGTGAAGTTTTGAAGAGTTCCTTGGTAAAAATGACATTAACCTGTAACAGAGCTGAAAATGTGTTGCTGGAAAAGCGCAGCAGGTCAGGCAGCATCCAAGAAGCAGGAGAATCGACATTTCGGGCATGAGCCCTTCTTCAGGCTCATGTCCGAAACGTCGATTCTCCTGCTCCTTGGATGCTGCCTGACCTGCTGCGCTTTTCCAGCAACACATTTTCAGCTCTGATCTCCAGCATCTGCAGTCCTCACTTTCTCCATTAACCTGTAACAGCCAGTATTACTTATCTGCACTATATAAAGGAGATAATCCACTATTACATTTTTAGATAAGATAGAAACTGGTGTAATACATTATATAAATATACAAGAAACAAATCTATTTAATTAGTTATCACAATCAAATATACCCACTAGATGCTTACATCAGCTCTCTGTGATATCGACATTTGTCATATGTGTAGAGACTAACGACCATAATTCCTACTAAAATACATAAATAGAAATTCTAAAAATAATGTTTATCTTTTTCATTATTTTGAGTAAGATTGTTGAAAGGTTATAGGAAAACAAATCCAATTTGTTCATAAAGCCTATTTTTGAAGGAAGGATTTATCTGCACTATTAGTTTTTCAAACATTGACTTTGTTCTGAAAATAAATGTGATGGACAGTGAAAGCAAATGAAATTCTATTTTAAAAATTGGCTTTGCCATAGGCAGCTGTTTGACCAGGCATGCCATATCAGCCTGGCTAACTAAATGTATTTTGCAGACCTCATAGAGTCATAGAGATGTACAGCATTGAAACAGACCCTTTGGTCCAACCTGTCCATGCCGACCAGATATCCCAACCCAATCTAGTCACACCTGTCAGCACATGGCACATATCCCTCCAAACCCTTCCTATTCATATACCCATCCAAATGCCTCTTAAATGTTGCAATTGTACCAGC
>NC_057710.1:76892096-76892369 GCF_004010195.1 Chiloscyllium plagiosum | reverse complement strand
GGCTCATTCCTACATGAAAAAGTTGCCCCATAGATCTCTTTTATATCTTTCCCCTCTCATCCTAAACCTATGCCCTCTAGTTCTGGACTCCCCAACCCCAGGGAAAAGACTTTTCCTATTTACCCTATCCATCCCTCTCATAATTTTGTAAACCTCTATAAGGTCACCCCTTAGCCTCCGCATCTCCAGGGAAAACAGTCCCAGCCTGTTCAGCCTCTCCCTATAGCTCAAATCCTCCAACCCTGGCAACATCCTTGTAAATCTTTTCTGAAC
>NC_057710.1:76865414-76890866 GCF_004010195.1 Chiloscyllium plagiosum | reverse complement strand
TATCACCTTCATCCCCGCCCCCACTCACCTATTGTACTCTATGCTACTCTCTCCCCACCCCTACCCTCCTCTAGCTTATCTCTCCATGTTTCAGGCTCTCTGCCTTTATTCCTGATGAAGGACTTTTGCCCGAAACGTCGATTTCGCTGCTCCTTGGATGCTGCCTGAACTGCTGTGCTCTTCCAGCACCACTAATCCATGAATGTTAAACTGCATAGCAACTACCTAATATTTCAGAAGAGATAGTGATATAACTGCACTTTCCTGGTCAAATTGAGCAATGCAAAAACAAAATAATGGGGATGCCAAAAATGTGATCATTGACCCAATTTTAAAATACTTTTTAATGGAAAATAATTATCACTGCAGGCCAGCATTTTTTGTGCCTCCCTAAACTTTCCTTCAGAAGGTGGTAAAGAGCTGCATTTCTGAACCACAGTCTACCCAGTGTAAGTAAACTCACAGTTTCTGATCGTAGTCAAGTATTATGCCTCGCTTTGGTCACCAAGACATAATTGAACTGCAGAACCTGTGCAGATAACCAGTGGTGAGGCTGATGTCTGCTGTCAAGGGTCTGAAATATGAGAAAAAAGTTGTTGGTCTGAAGCTGTCTGTAAGGTAAATATTTCTTCAAACTATGGAGGTATGATAAGAAATAAGCTGTACTCCTATGAAATGCTTTGGAATATTTAATTACATTAAATACCCTCAGCAACAATTATTATAAAAGCTCCGTTTAGGGATGATATTAGTTAATTTTTCTGCATACAGAATACTTGGAGAAGAGTGAGTACATTAAAATAGCAATGAGCTGGTGGAAAAGATATTTCTTTCTGGAAAATCAGCCAAAATGAACCAAGTGAAGTGGTGTCAATCCTCAAGCCTAATTATATGCTTTTCTTTATTGGATAGAGCACTGAATATAGGAGTTGGGAGGTCATGTTGTGGCTGGACATGACATTGGTTTGGCCACTTTTGGAATATTGTATGCAATTCTGGTCTCCCTCCTATCAGAAGGATTAGATTAGATTCCCTACAGTATGGCAACAGGCCTGTTGGCCCACCAACCCGCCGAAGAGTAACCCACCCAGACCCATTCTGCTATATTTACCCCTGATTAATGTATCTAACCTGCACATCCCTGAACACTATGGGCAATTTAACATGGCCAATTCACCCAACCTGCACATCTTTGGATTGTGGGAGGAAACCAAAGCACCTGGGGGAAACCCACGCAGACATGGGGAGAATGTGCAAACTCCACACAGGAAGTCACCCAAGGCAGGAATCAAACCCATGTCCTTGGCGCTGTGAGGCAGCAGTGCTAACCACTGAGCAACCATGCCGCCCCCACACTGATGTTGTGAAACTTGAAAGGATTCAGAAAAGATTTACAAGGATGTGGCCAGGATTGGAGGATTTGAGCTGTAGGGAGAGGCTGAATAGGCCGGGGCTATTTTCTCTGGAGCATTGGAGGCTGTGGGGTGACCATATAGAGGTTTATAAAATTATGAGGGGCATGGATAGGGTAAAGAGACAAGGTCTTTTCTTTGGGATGGGAGAGTCCAGAATTAGAGGGCATAGGTTTAGGATGAGAGGGGAAAGATTTAAACAGGACCTAAGGGGCAACATTTTCATACAGGGGATGGTGCGTGTATGGAATGAGCTGCCAGAGGAAGTGTTGGAGGCTGGTACAATTACAACATTTGAAAGGCATCTGGATGAGTATATGAATAAGAATAAAATCACACAACACCAGGTTATAGTCCAACAGGTTTAATTGGAAGCACACTAGCTTTCGGAGCGACGCTCCTTCATCAGGTGAAGGAGCGTCGCTCAAAAATTGCATGAATTTATGTAAAACTCTGTTATCTCACTTTTTAGATTGGAATCAATCTAAACATCAGATCATAGACAGAGAACACAGGGGGCTAACACCTTCAACATATTGTCTAGCTATCATCACTGTTAACAGCTAACCCGAGAATGCAACTTTTAAAAAAAGGATTTTGTGATTTACACATGAAAGAAGTGAAACTATCACTGTATTCTAACAGATGAAAGGCTTAACAGACAATCAATTCTTCAATGTATAATTACAGTTACATCACACTGCAAATTTTTGCTATAAATCTTTGTTACGATCGAGCCCTCCACAATCACCTGATGAAGGAGCGTCGCTCCGAAAGCTAGTGTGCTTCCAATTAAACCTGTTGGACTATAACCTGGTGTTGTGTGATTTTTAACTTTGTACACCCCAGTCCAACACCGGTCTGAGAGAGTGTGGTCCTCAGCTGAGGCAGGGCAGACTGAGAGAGGTTAGCTGCAAGCGTGGAGCGGACGATCTTGAAGGAGAATTGTTGCTGGTGTTTTTGAATCTGTAGTCTGTACTGTTTGTCCTGTTTGGGTCCGAACTCTGCTGGTTTAAAGTTGGTCCGGAGTCCGTGTGGGATGAGGTGGTTACGGAGACAGGCATTGAGGAAGCAAACGTGGCTGTGGTAGCGGGTTTGTTTCAGGACATGGTTGAAGAGTACAATAGGTGAGTGGGGGACCTGGGAGTTGCAGTGGGAGAGAGACTCCCTGAGATTCTTGTAGAGAGAGGAGGAAAACTTCTTCAAGGCAGGCATCCTTGCAAGAGGATTCGCAGTAGGGTTAAAATCAACGAGGTAAAAACAATGACTGCAGATGCTGGAAACCAGATTCTGGATCAGTGGTGCGACTGCAGATGCTGGAAACCAGATTCTGGATGACTGCAGATGCTGGAAACCAGATTCTGGATGACTCCAGATGCACTGCCTGAATTGCTGTGCTCTTCCAGCACCACTGATCCAGTGCTCCAAATAAACCTATTGGACTTTATCCTGGTTTTGTGAGATTTTTAGCTTTCGCCACGAGGTGAATCCCCAGTCTTTCCTGATTGACAATGTCCTTTGCATGTGATTTATGTGTTGTTCTTTAGATTTCTGGTGAAATGCATTTATTTTGGAGAATAATGAAAGCCTTTCCCATTGTCAAGGCACTGATCTATTTCAGCGTCTTGTTTAAACTGTATCCTTGCACACAGCCTCGATGTGAGCATGCGTACATTGGTGACGCTCCGGACAGTACCATAATGGAGAAGAAGGGGGATATGTGATTCAGACAAAAGTTAGACCTGTGCATAAGTTTCAGAAGAATTGATTCCCTATTTGTAAATATGATGTGGGTTTATTGTTTCAGAAGGCAACGCCATTCTGCGATTTCAAATGGGATCATTGTGATTTTAGCACATTGAGATGTTAAATGAGCCCCCGCCTTCTTCCCTCCCTGCCCGGTCGTTGGTGTGCTCCACAATGGCGGCGGCTCCGGTGAAGCTGCTGCTGACACCGTTGGGGCTGGGGTCGGCGTCGGGCTCTGGATCTGGATCTGGCACTGACAGCGGCTCTCGCAGTCTCCGCACTGCCAACGGCTGCTCGGTCAAGGTGAGTGCGGTCCTCACCTTCACTTGAAGGGAACCTCTGGCTCTGGTGCTCGGGCCTGCTCTCCCCACCCCCTTCCCTCTCTGTCTTCTGCAGAGCCCCAAGTGCCCAAAAACACCGGACACAACCCATCACCCCCTCAGGCTATTCTCGATCATCAGCAAAGCGATGGGATAGCGTCGCCTGCAGTACTTGACCAGAGGACTCTCCATTTGTAGGAATCACTGGGAGAAAGTGAGGACTGCAGATGCTGGAGGTCAGAGTCGAGAGTGTGTTGTTGGAAAAGACAATCACCTGATGAAGGAGCGTCGCTCCGAAAGCTAGTGCTTCCAATTAAACCTGTTGGACTATAACCTGGGGTTGTGTGATTTTTAACTTTGTTGAAAAACCACAGCAGGTCAAGCAGCATCAGAGGAGCAGGAGAATCGACGTTTTGGGTATAAGCTGTCCATCAGGAACCATTATGCTGGAAACGTCGATTCTCCTGCTCCTCGGATGCTGCCTGACCTGTTGTGCTTTTCCAGCACCACACTCTTTGACTCGTAGGAATCGCTCCGAGTGTGTATAGACGAAGGTGGTTGTGGTTGCAGGAGGCCAATTATTTCAGTTCAAGAACATCATCAGACAGGGTAGATGCAAGGGAAAAATATTCCCGAAGATAGGAACTCCAGGACTAGGAGCCATAGTTTATGGATAGGGGGTAAACATTTAAGGACTGGGATGAGAAATGCCTTCACCCCAGAGAGTGATGAGTCTGTGGAATTCACTACCACAGAAAATGGTTGAAAACATGTGTTTTCAGGAAGGAGGTGAACATGGCTCTTGAGACTATGGGGCTCAAGGCTTCGGGATTAGAATATTGAGTTTGATCATGTTGAATGCTGGTGCAGTCTTGAGGGTTTGAATGGTCAACTCCTCCTATGATTTGTTCCTCGGGGTAGGTATTTTCTCATCAACCTGTTCCAGAGAGAGAACCATTACCAGTGCAACTCGGGAACCTAGTTCCTCAGGGTAGATGATTTCAATCAACCCGCTCTGGTGGAATTTGAACCCAAACTTTCTGGCTTAGAGGTAGGAACACAGCTACTGTGCAACAAGAATGTTTTCAGTTCCTTTTGGGGTAATGTGCTGGTTCGAAACACCTTCAGCTGCTTTCTCAGTGATTTTCACTCAGCCATTAGGGACGGCATGGTGGCTCAGTGGTTAGCACTGCTGCCTTACAGCACCAGGTTTGATTCCAGCCTCAGGCTACTGTCTGTGTGGAGTTTGCACATTCTCCCTATGTCTGTGGGTTTCCTCCGGGTGCTCCGGTTTCCTCCCACAGTCTAAAGATGTACAGGTCAGGTGAATTGGCCATACTAAATTGCCCATAGTGTTAGGTGCATTAGTCAGAGGGAAATGGGACTGGGTGGGTTACTCTTCGGAGGGTTGATGTGGACTTGTTGGGCTGAAGGGCCTATTTCCACACTATGGGAAATCTAATCTAATCTAATCATGAGGTTATAAGTGTGAATGTTCCCTGATTATTGTCTTTGTTCGCTTGGGTTAATAAATTGTATGTGACATTTGGTGCGAGACAAGTGCAAGGCAAGGACCATTTCGAACAAGAGTGAATTTAACCATTATCTCTTGACATACCATTGCTGACCTAAGAGACTAGGGGTTTTGCAGTGAGTAACTTGCCTCTTGTCTCTTCAATTTTTCCAAGTAACGAGTAAATGACAATAGCTTTTTCCCCAGCTATTCACAATCTAGCTAAGTCCCTTGGCTGAGGGAACCAGATGCAACATTTCCAAGTTTGCTGATGACACAAACTGAGCAAGGTTGAGGGTTGCGAGGAGAATGCAAGTGACATTCAAGGTGATTTAGGTAAATTGAATGAGTCTGTGAACATATACAAGAGGTATGGGGAGAAGATGGGAATATGGCATTGAGATAGGATACAGGCAACAGTTTCAGATGACCTAAGTTTACATATGCTACGGTGTTTACATAAGCCTGATTAGTTACATAGTGGGATAGATAGAATAATAACAAACTGCTAATAATAGTTTATCCGCTGCTGGAACAGAGATAAGGGCAGATTGGACGTTGTTGTTGGGGAGGACAAACGTGGTATGGATGCATTTAAAGGTCATCTCCAGGTAAAATCTATTGTGAAGCATCTGCTTTAATCTTGGACCAAAAAAAAGGATGGAGTTAATGGCTGGGCAATGGAGTTTGTGGCAGAGATCAATGACAATGGCTGTACTCTTCCCAATATTTCAATTGCTGCTCATCCAGCATGTTGAACGTTCACACAATTTAGCAACAGTGGAGGGACAAAGAGAGGTAGAGCTGGCAGTATCAACATAAACGTGAAGACTGAAGTTAAGTTTTCATTTGATGTTGTCAAGGAAGAGTATGTAGGTCTGAAACAGATGAGGGCAAAGATGGAGCTTTGGAGATTCCCAATAATGAAATGGGATGGAAGTCATTGTGGCTGATTCTCTGCCGTTGAGTGGATATGCAAGAATGGAACAATACCAGTATCGCTGCAAAAAACTGAAAGAGGATGATGTTGTAAACTGTGCCAAAGGGGGTGAAAGGCTGAGGTCGACAAGGAAGAAAGTTTATCTTTGTTGCAGTTGCACAGGTGTTCTGGTCATCCAGTGACATAACCACTGTATCATGTTTACCTTATGCATGTGATAATGCAGTATCTCACTTGATTGGTTTGATTTTTACATGCCAAACTTACATATTTATGTTCTTTTTCCAAGCGCTGACATGATTTTCTATAAGCAGTCTCCCCAAAAATGCTTGCTTTCTACAGTATCTTAAAAAGAAAGGCTTAAAATATTATTTATTCCTAAGTCCAATAATTTATCCAGTTTCATGCAGAGCAAGGCTGAGATTCAGTTAATCTTATTGGTGGAATCATCCATCATAGACCAGGCATGTATTATCAGATAAATATATAGTAGTCAGGCTTTTTAAAAATGTTTTAGACAAGCTATATTAATGAAAAACCTAATATTTAAATGGGACAAAAGTGCCATTAGTAATTTTTATTCTGAAGATACAGAATTTAATTTTGCTAAATTATATTGTGTGTATTGCATTTTTAAAAAATCTGTATATAGTTGAGGTTTGCTGGGTTACTTTGTTTATAACATGTAATTTGCATCATGTCTTCATTGATTATTTTTCGTGTTTCTATAATCAGTGAAGTGAAATAAATAACTTCTTTAGAAGTAAAAATTATAGAAATTGTAACAATAATGTTGACTTAAGAGTATTATTTTTAAGGCAGTTTAAAGATAGTTGCGTTACTTGAAATGTAAAAACCTCTGAATGGCTTTGGGACTATCCAGTCTCAGGAGCAGGCTAGTTGAAACTTAATCTCTGTTGGAGCGGAAGAAGTAATATTATAATTTTCCCCTGCCTAACCCAGAAGTACTGATGTCAGTCAATTTCTTTTCACTCCGTATCTCACTTTGATTACAGGTGGAGATGAAGTGAAAATGTGATCAAGTTTGGTTATGGCGTCATAGAGTTGTACAGCACAGAAGCAGACCCTTCGGTCCAACCAGTCCGTGCCAAACATAATCCCAAACTAAACTAGTTCCACCTGCCTGCTCGTGGCCCTAATCCCTCCAAACCTTTCCTATTCATGTACTTATTTAATTGTCTTTTAAATGTTGTAACTGTGCCTGCATCCACAACTTTCTCAGGCGATTCATCCCACATCTGAACCAACCTCTGTGTAAAAATGATCTGCCCTGGATGTCTTGTTTAAATCTCTCGCTTCTCACCTTAAAAATGTGCCCCCTAGTTTTGAAGCCTCCATCGTAGGGAAAAGACACCTACCTTTAACTTTATCTATATCTCTCATGATTTTATAAATGTTTATCAGGTCACCTTTCAATCTCTTATGCTCCAGTGAAGAAAAATCCCAGCCTATCCAGCCTTTCTCTATAACTCAAGCCTGCCATGTCCGACAACATCCTGGCATGTTTGGTTGCATAGCCTTTCAACATTCGTTGTCAAACTCTTGAATAAATAATCTCCACTTGGGTCACTGTACTGGAGGACAACCAGTGTTGATGAAATCATACTCCAGCAAAGAGCGCTTGGGAGAATAAGACTGTTAGTTTGACCTTTTGACTATGTTGACCTTGTCAACAAAGTTGCTTTCTTTCTTGAGCAGTTCAATGTGAACTTATATTTTTGAATAAAAATTGAATGGGAATCCTGAAGGTGAATTCCCTGCAGCTGTGTCCTTCCCCTAAAACTAACAATCCAGCATGTGGGAATTATTTTTGTTTGGTTTACTTCTGTGGCATATCACATAGTGCATTTACCTATTAATTTTTAGGTTCTAGAATGTGGAGTTTGTGAAGATGTATTCTCCCTGCAGGGAGACAAAGTGCCTCGCTTGCTCCTTTGTGGTCACACTGTCTGTCATGATTGTCTCACCCGGCTTCCACTACAGGGAAGAGCGATACGTTGTCCATTTGACCGGCAGGTGACTGAATTAGGTTAGTCCAGAAATTTATGTTTCTAATTATTTTTGAATGTTTTTAAATATCATATCACATGCGCCAGTTTGAGATTTTAGATTTACTAATTAAAGATTGTCATGTTTATTGGCTTGCATCAGTTTCGCAAATTCAGTTTGAACCATTATCAGAGCATCTAGCTCTGCTATGTCTAATTGCCACATGCTCCTAATATTGTGACATTGTGCAATGGTTAGTCAGGCTCCAACTAAAACATTGCAGAACAGTAATTGGGCAGGCAAAACCACAGAAGAACAGTGGGACTGACATTGTATGATGGAAAGGAAGGAATACACTTTCTGTTAACTGAGACGTCCTGAGAAGTTGTACTCCCGTCTTGGCGATAAAGCTTGGTGCTTTGTCTGTGAAAGCTAGTTAGCTATTGACTTTTAATCATACTACATTATTTGAAGAGGAACAAAGGAATTCTGGCCAATGTTTACTGCCAACCAATATCATTATGACAGATAAACTGGTCATTATTACATTACTGTTTGTGGAGGTTGCTGTATGTAAATTAGCTGCAGCATTTCCTACATTACAACTGTGACTATACAGTAATTCAAAAGTATTTTGTTGACTATAAAATGTTTGGGGGAGGGCCTTAAAGTTTACAGGCACCCTATAAATGTCTCATTATTTTAAATGTTGCACTGGAAAACTGCAAGTTTACGATACAGGATCTAATCTAATCTAATCTAATCTAATCTAATCTAAACATCTGAAGTAAGTTGTATGGGATAAGAAGCTGCCAGCAGCTTTGAATGAGTCTTTTTGGCAGGTTGGGACCATTTTTTATAGTCATGATGAACTTGCCGTTATTAATGCTTGCACTGCTTTTCTTTCTCTCAGCATTTTCAAGATCAAATTTACCTCAATGTTTCCTTTTTTTACACAGACTATAACTGCAGTGTTTCCACCCCAGCCCAAAACACTTTGAATGAATTGAGGGATGCTTGATTCTACACTTTTGTTCTTTCTTGTGAAATATGTAGATGGAGAGAAGTTCAAAAATTGTCAGTACTCCTTGGGTTGACTAGCATAGCAATTTAAAAAGAGGAGATACTGAAGATTTGACAATGACTGACTGAATATTAATTCATTTGACAGGTGATTCAGGTGTCTGGGGCTTAAAGAAAAATTTTGCTTTGCTGGAGCTCCTTGAACGTTTGCAGAATGGCACTGCCAATCATCATGGAGCATCCGAAGAGGTTCTTGAAATATCAGGAGAGGTATGTATTGAAGAATAAAAATAAACTATTGCAGATACTGAAAATCTGAAGCAGAAAACCAAAATTGCTGAATGAGCTCAACAGGACAGAGTATCAAGGAGAGAAAGAAAACTGACCTTTCAGGTTTAGTGACTTTTCACCAGTTGTACTGCTGATTTTTGGAACTGTTAGGAGTCAGTGCTGGTATGATTTTTATATTATTTATATAAGCTTTCAGTTCTCACTTGCATTACTTTGGGGATGGGTGGGAAATTTTGTTCCCTAGGTAAACTTGTGATGTTTTTCCTAAGTAGAACAGAGATTCACAAGAAATGGATGTTGTATGTTTTCCAAAAACAGCAGAACACGATGTTAGTAATTTATTCACAATACATCCATTACGTATTGTGCAAAGTGTTCTAAAGTCTGTTGTTAGGTACCAAAGCAAATACTGTGAATGCTGAAAAAGTTCAGGTTTGGCAACATTTCTGGAAGGAGAAGTAGGTTCTTTCATTAGAATTGTTCCTTTCGCTTCATGCTGCCAGCCTGAACATTTCCAGTATTTTATGTTTTTGTGCTGATTTATAAATGATATAATGAAGATTTTGGAGCTCTTTAGTCTAGATAATGATCAAATTATAGTAATTTTATATTATCAGCCAGTATAGTATAGAGCAACTAATGTATAGTACTTGCAGCTTAATAAACTGGTAAGAATTGGGTAGAAAGCATTTTAATGTTTCTTGATAGTACATAAACTAACAATCTGCTTTTCGTTATGAATATTTCTGTAGCGCATTATCCGCTGTGATGAAGATGAAAGCCACATTGCATCTATGTATTGTACCGTCTGTGCAACTCATCTTTGTGCAGACTGCTCCCAGCTAACACACTCCACACGGACCTTAGCCAAACATCGTCGAGTACCTCTAGCTGACAAGCCACACGAGAAAACCATGTGCTCACAACACCAAGTGCATGTGATCGAGTTTGTTTGTTTAGAGGAAGGTTGTCAATCCAGTCCCCTAATGTGCTGCGTATGCAAGGAATATGCAAAGCATCAAGGTCACAAGGTACCTATTGTATTGGCTAAGATGTTAAGTATGCAACTGACAAAATTGATTGTGTATAGTCTTATCAGA
Organism: Chiloscyllium plagiosum; assembly: GCF_004010195.1. Lineage (NCBI taxonomy): Eukaryota > Metazoa > Chordata > Chondrichthyes > Orectolobiformes > Hemiscylliidae > Chiloscyllium > Chiloscyllium plagiosum. The sequence continues at coordinate 76,880,511 of NC_057710.1, read as the reverse complement.
GAATTTGAAAGAGAACAGATACATTAGTATTTTGAATTTGATGTATTTTGTTGCAGGATTTAAAGCATTGGATATGAGCATGTAAGTTGAGAACAGAATGCACCAAGTCATGGGCCCATCTGTTGTTTATATTCAACTTTAATTCACGATCTTAAGAAAGATGACACTTCAAATAGAAAGATACAAGTACAGAGACACTACCTTTCAAAAAGGGAGGTTTTGTGAAAATCTGTTTCCTTTCTTCCTATAAATAGTTGACTGTGGTATTTGCTTTTGGTAAAGAGAAGTTCTTTTTTCTGCAGGGCTGATACATCCCCAGCTGATGACTATTCCTGTATTAAACTCCCTTCACATGTTTTCTTTTCGCTAGTTCAATTAATGTTATAAATTCTACTTTACACTGATGTGTTTAATCTTACCTATCCCCTTTTTTTTGTTTGCTTTCAGTATTTTTGTAAAATCCTAAAGGTGGGGAAGCAGAAGTGTGCAATTAGGTGGCTAGGGTAAAGTGGACTCTTCCAAGATTGTAAAAATTGATGATTTTCATTAATATTTTTCTCCTTTTCTTTGCCTCTGAACAACTTGATGTTTAGTTGGTGCCTATATGCTCAATGAGCCTACACCTTCAGTTAAAGAATTTCATACTTCCCACTGTCCAATTTGCCCTGTTTCATTGTTTTGTTACTCTTTAAATTCATGGATCAGACTCATCCAATTTCAGTTTAGCTGCATTCCTTACAATCATACACACAGACATAACAAACTGGCACAGAGTAAAAACAGGCAAGGAATTAAACTTGTGGTTGAAAGATTGTTGTGGGAAGAATGGGTTTTGGTTCATGCAGCACTGGCAATAATACTGGGGTAGAAGGGAGCTGAACTAGTGACACATAATTCACTTAAACTGTCCTGGGAAGTGTCCTGATGAATTGGATAGTTAGGACTGCAGATATGCTCTAAACTAATTACAGGGGTTCAGGAGGCGGATACATGAGCTTATAAAGTAAGAGGATATAACTGCATTGCATAGCAACTGTTTTGATGATAATACCTAGAGTGGGACAGGAAGAGACATTTTTATAAGTAGCAACTAGAGTCAAAGGGGAAAGAAAGTGGCAAAAAATGGAACAGTATTGGTTCTTTACTTGGATATATGTAGTATTTGGAACAAAATAATGAATTAAGAGCACAAATATATTTTAATGGTATGATTTTATAACTATTATGTAAACATGAATACAAGGAGAGCAAACTGGCAATTAAATATTCGGGTGCAAAAACAGAAATTGTGGAAAACTCAGCAAGTCTGGCAACACCAGTGGAGAAAAAGCAGAGTTAACATTTTTGTGACCCTTCTTCAGAACACATTTTTGTGACTTTTTAAAAAGACGGCCAGGAAGAGAATGGTGGTTAGTACAGGATGTAATAAGTATGATAGCAAGTAATGATCCTGGATCAGATGATATAGAATCCATATGGGTGAAGTTAAGAAATAACAACAATGGAAGAACACATTGGTGGGAGTAGTCTACAGGCCCCCATAACTGTTCCTTTCCTACAGAAAAGTTAGTATCAGCATATAATGAAGGCATGTATAAAGGCAGTACATTAACCATGGTGACTTCACTCATCATGTAGATTAGGAAAATCAAATTCGCAAAAGGCTGTGAGGAAGAATTCATAGATTATATCTGAGACCATTTTTTGGAACAATATGTTATCGATCCAATCAGGGTTTGGGTTGTTTTGGATCTGTTAATGTGTAACAAGACAAACTTAATAACTGATGTAAGTAAAATATCCCCTTAGAAACAGTGACCATAACATGGTAAAATTTAGCATTCAGTTCGAGAGAGAGGAATTTAGGTTGGAAGCGACTGTGCTAAGCTTAAAATAAGGGTAATTACAAGGGAACGGACAGCTAGCTGGCGTGGCCTGGGAAAGTGATTTAGCAACAAAGATGTTTGAGAGACATGGCAAAGAAGTGTTCGAGTGAGAAAGAAGGGTTGATCTGCTTGATTATATTATGCATTTCCACATGCTTTGCAATTACATCCTTTAAAATGGACTCTTAACATTTTCTCAATGACAGGTGTTAAGTTAATTGGTCTGTAGTTTTGTTCTTCTTTTTAAATGAGGAGACCACATTGGCAGTTTTCTGATCATCTGTGATTTTTACAGAATGTAAGGATTCCTGAAAAATTACTGCCAGTGCATCTACACCTCATAGCTACTTCCTTCATTATCCTAACTTATACCCAATCAGGTCCAAGCAATTTGTCTGTCTTCAGTGGCATTACTGTGGTGTTGGGAGTAATATATTAGCATGGACAGAAGAAGAACAAATAGAAGACAGATTTGAGCTAAAAGAGACATTTTAAGGATGTCAACCTTTGACTAGTGGATACAGGCATGAAAACTGACCCGTTGGTCTAACTCGTCCATGTCAATCAGATATCCGAAAGAAATCTAGTCCCATTTGCCATCATTTAGCCTATATCCCTATAAACAATTCCTTTTCATATACCAATCTAGATGCCATTTTAAATATGGTAATTGTACCAGCCTTCACCACTTCCTCTGGCAACTTATTCTATACACACACTACCCTCTACATGAAAAAGTTGCCCCTTAAGTCCCTTTTAAATCTTTCCCCTCTAAACCTAAACCGATGCCGTCTAGTTTTAGATTCACCCACTCGGGGGGAAAAGACCTATAAGGTCACCCTTTAGTCTCTGACGCTCCAGAGAAAATAGCCCCAGCCTATTCAGCCTCTCTCTTAATCTCAAATCCTCCAACCCTGGCAACATCCTTGTAAATCCTTTCTGAACCATTTCAAGTTTCACAGCAGGGAGATCAGAATTGCACGCAGTATTCCAAAAGTGACCTAATTAATATCCTATTCAGCGGCAACATAACCACCCAACCCCTATACTCAATGTACTGAGCAATAAAGGCAGACATCCCAAATGCCTTCTTCTATGTCCTGTCTATCCCAGACTCCACTTTCAAGGAATCCGCAGTAGACAGAATAGTGCACTCCAAGATATCTTTGTTTGGCAACATTCCCAGAACTTTACCATCAAGTGTATAAGTCCTGGGTTGATTTGCCTTTCCAAAATGCAGCACTTCACATTTATCTAAATTAAACTCCATCTGCCACTCCTCAGCCCATTGAGCTGTCTGATCAAGATCCCCTTGTAGTCTGAGGTAACCCGTTTCTCTGTTTACTGCAGCACCAATTATGGTGTCATGTACAAACTTACTAACTATACTTCCTACCTTAACATCCAAATCATTTATTTAAATGAACCAATCCTTGTGGCACCCCGCTGGTCACAGGCCTTCAGTCTGAAAACCAATCTGCCACCACCAAATTCTGTGTTCTACCTTTGAGCCAGTTCCCTATCCAAATAACTAGTTCTCCCTGAATTCCATGTGATCTAACTTTACTAACCAGTCTACTGTGAGGAACCTGATTGAGCACCTTAATGACGGTGTGGCAGCAGCTCGCACTGTCTCTTCTAACCTAGGGCTGTTTAATTTCATTTTTCTAAAGCACAGGAGTAACAGGAACAGGAAACCCAGTGTTTGTAGGTACTGTTACAATCTGCAAACACTGCTACAGTCCAGGAACTGGCTGAAAACGAACCTCAATGGAGAGCTGTTGAAGGAGTTACAAATCTTGGCTTGCTGCAGAGACCAGGCCGCCAGTCCTCAGCATCGCCTGATGCTGGTGGCCAAGTGTTGACACATTGGAAGCGGGTTGCAAGGAGGTGGAAGTGCAGAAAACGAGCAGGCGTTCATGCTAGGCTAAAAACAAACTCTACCCGGCCAGCTCTCCTGTCCATTCTGTTCTTCAATGTCTGCTCCCTGAACAACAAGGTCGACTGCATCTGACTGTGACAGGCTTCTTGGTGTGATTGCTGGGTCCTGGTTTTCACCGAAACATGGCTTAGCGACAGAGTTCCAGACACTGCCATCCAGCTAGACGGGCTTGCCTTGTTTCGCGCCTACAGAAATGCAGCTCTGCATGGTAAGGCTCGGGGTGGGGGATCTGTGCATCTACATGAACACAAAACGATGCAAGGACTCTGTGCTAGTCCCTAGAGAGGGGGGAGGGGAAACATGTGGATCTTTTTTATACCAACACACCCAACTCTCACAGAGCAGCGCCCCACCTCCACCTCAGTTCCTCAGACCACATCTCTGTTATGCTACTTCCAGCATACAGATTGCTCATCAGATGTGTCAAACCAGTTCTGAAGCAGGTTAAAACCTTGCCGGCAAGAGCCATTTCTGCTCTTCAAGACTGTTTTGAGCACACTGACTGGCATGTGTTTAAGGAGGTGGCAACCAATGGCGATTCCATCAACTTAGAGGAATACACGGCGTCAGTGTTTTGTGACATTAGCAAGTGCATTGACGACGTCACTGTGTCGAAGACCATCACTTCTTGTCCCAACCAGAAGCCATGGATGACCGCAAAGGTTTGTGCACTGCTGAGGATCCGTGATTCTGCCTTCAGAGCAGCTGACAAGACTGCCCTAGCAACAGCAAGGGCCAATGTGTCCCCGGCTGTCAAAGAGGCAAAGGTTCATCCGCACAGAGAAATGCAGCCTTTTTCAGGACAGCAGTGATATGCGGAGCATGTGGAAGGGTATTCGGGCCATCACCAGGCCACAGAACAGCATCGTCCGCTTGTGCTAGTGATGCTTCCATCCCAGATGAGTTGAACAACTTCAAGCAAGGTTTGAGGCAGAAAATGATGTGGCAGGGAGGAAGATCACCCCTCCTCCCAATGACCAGGTGTGGTTTCTTACTATGGCTGATGTGAGGAAAACTCTATGCAGAGTCAACCCATGCAAGGCTACTGGACGAGATAACATCGCTGGCAGAGTCTGTCATGCTGACGGATGTTCTCGTGGACATTTTTAACATCTCCCTGAATTGCGCCATAGTTCCAATGTGCTTCAAGGCTATTATCATTGTCCCCGTGCCGAAGAAGTCTTCAGTGTCTTGCCTCAACGACTACCACCCCGTTGCATTCAAACCCATCATCATGAAGTGTTTGCAGAGGCTCGTGATGAGGCATATTAAGACTCTGCTGCCCCCATCACTGGAGACCCTGCAGCTCGCGTATTGTCCCAACCACTCAACAGATGATGCCATTTCCACCACCGTCCATCTGGCCCTCACCCATCTGGAAATGAAAGACACCGACGTCAGATTACTGTTCATAGACTTCAGTTCTGTATTTAACTCCATCAACACCTGATTGGAAAGCTGAGTCTGCTGGGCTTGAATATCTCCCTCTGTAACTGGATCCTGGATTTCTTGACTGGGAGACCTCAGTCAGTCCATATTGGGAACAGCATCTCCAACACCATCACACTGAGCACAGGGGGCCCTGAGGGCTGTGTGCTCAGTCCATTGCTGTTCACCCTGCTGACACAAGACTGTGCAGCGATGCACTGCTCAAATCATATTATTAAGTTCGCTGATGACACGATGGTAGTTGGTCTCATTAGCAGAAATAATGAGTCAGCATACAGAGAGGAGGTGCAGCGTCTAATGGACTGGTGCAGAGCCAACAACCTGCCTCTGAATGTGGGCAAAATGAAGATGATTGCTGACTTCAGGAGGGCACGGAGCTGTCACACTCTGCTGGACATCGGCTCCCCCGTGAAGATCGTGAAGAGCACCAAATGTCTTGGAGTCCAGCTGCCGGAGAATCTCACCTGGTCCCTCAACACCAGCTTCATGGACAAGAAGGCCCAGCAGCCTCTCTACTTTCTGTGTAGGTTGCGGAAAGCCCATTTCTCATCCCCCATCTCCCATCCTCACCATATTTTACAGAGGGTTCATTGAAAGTACCCTGAGCAGCTGCATCACTGCCTGGTTTGGGAATTGCATCGTCTCAGACCGTAAGACCCTATAATGGATAGAAGATCATCGGGGTATCTTTTTCTTCCATTACAGACATTTGCACCACACGCTGCATCCGTAAGGCTAACAGCGTTATGGATGACCCCACACATCCTTCATTTAAACTCCTCCCTCCTGCCATCTGGTAGAAGATACCAGAGCATTCAGTCTCTCACGGCCAGACTGTGCAATAGTTTCTTTCCTCAGGCCATCAGGCTACTTAATACTATATGATTACACTCTTCCATTTGCAATTATTGGATGATTGTTTGAATTGCTGCTAAAACACTGTTTTATTAATGATCATTCATTGTTATAGTGTAATTTGTCCACCAGTATGATTACTGTCTTGTCTTGTCAGGAATTACTGTGCTGTCTTGCATGTTTTGCACTCTTCTATGCATTTTATGCTGCCCTGTGTATGACTGTATTCTAGTGTTGTCTGTGTGTTCATATAGCACCTTGGTTTTGGAGGTATCCTGACTCGTTTTTATTGTACCAGCTGTATGTGGTAGAAATGACAAATAAAGCTACTCTATTCTGAAATCCATATAGATCACGTCTACCATTTTGCCCTTACCAATCCTCTTTGTTACTTCCTCAAAAAAATTCAATCATGTCAGTGAGACCAGATTTCCCACGCACAAAGCCATGTTGACTATCGCTAATCAGTCCTTGTCTTTCCAAATATGTATAAATTCTGTCCCTCAGGATTCTTTGCCGGAGAATCAGTGTTAGGATCAGACGTATTTACAGTATTAATGACATGGATGAGGGAAGTGAATGTGCTACTGTCAAATTTGTGGATGTCACAAAAGTACACAAGTAGTGAGGATGCCACAGTCTACAGAGGGATACAGATAGATTAAGTGAGTGGTCAAAAACTCGGTGTAATATCAAATGGAAAAGTTAAGACCATAAAAAATATGAGTGGAAGTAATACCATTCGGCCATCATGTCCACTCCGACATTCAGTCATGGCTGATGGGCATTTGAACGCCACTTACCCGCATTCTTCCCCATATCCCTTAATTTGTCGCAAGATTAAGAATTTATCAAACGCTGCCTTGAAGACATTTAAAGTCATGGTCTCCACTGCGCTCTGTGTCAAATGAATTCCACAGGCCCACCACTCTCTGGCTGAAGAAATTTCGTCTCATTTCCGTTCTAAATTGATCCCCTCTAATTCTAAGGCTGTGCCCACAAGTCTTAGTACCCCCCTGACGGAAACACTTTCCCAGTGTCCAACCTTTCTAAACCATGCATTATCTTGTAAGTTTCTATTAGATCTCCCCTCAACCTTCTAAACTCTAACGAATACAATCCCAGGATCCTCAGCTGTTCATCGTATATTAGGCCTACCATTCCAGGGATCATCCGTGTGAATCTCCGCTGGACACTGTCCAGTGCCAGTATGTCCTTCCTGAGGTGTGGGGCTCCAAACTGGACACAGTATTCTAAATAGGGCCTAACCAAAGCTTTATAATGTCTCAGTAGCACATCATTGCTTTTACATTCCGACACTCTTGAAATAAATGACAACATTACATTTGCTTTCTTAACCACGGACTCAACCTGCAAGTCAACCTTTAGAAAATCATGTATGAGCACTCCCAGATAGAATCATAGAGATGTACAGCATGGAAACAGACCCTTAGGTCCAACTCGTCCAGGCCGAACAGATATCCCAACCCAATCTAGTCCCACCTGCCAGCACCCGGCCCATATCCCTCCAAACCCTTCCTATTCATATACCCATCCAAATGCCTTTAAATGTTGCAATTGCACTAGCCTCCACCACATCCTCTGGCAGCTCATTCCATACACATACCACCCTCTGTGAAAACGTTGCCACTTAGGTCTCTTTTATATCTTTCCCTTCTAACCCTAAACCCTCTAGTTCTGGACCCCACCACCCCAGGGAAAATACCTTGTCTATTTATCCTATCCATGCCCCTCATGATTTTGTAAACCTCTATAAGGTCACCCGTCAGCCTCCGACGCTCCAGGGAAAACAGCCCCAGCCTGCTCAGCCTCTCCTTATAGCTCAGATCCTCCAACCCTGGCAACATCCTTGTAAATCTTTTCTGAATCCTTTCAAGTTTCACAACATCTTTCCAATAGGAAGGAGACCAGAATTGCACGCAATATTCCAACAGTGGCCTAACCAGTGTCCTGTACGGCTGCAACATTACTTCCCAACTCCTGTACTCAATACTCTGACCAAAATAGGAAAGCATACCAAACACCTTTTTCACTATCCTATCTACCTGCGACTTCACTTTCAAGGAGCTATGAACCTGCACTCCAAGGTCTCTTTGTTCAGCAACACTCCCTAGGACCTTACCATTAAGTGTACAAGTTCTGCTAAGATTTGCTTTCCCAAAATGCAGCACCTCACATTTATCTGAATTAAACTCCATCTGTCACTTCTCAGCCCATTGGCCTATCTGGTCCAGATCCTGTTGTAATCTGAGGTAACCTTCGCTGTCGACTATACCTCCAATTTTGGTGTCATCTGCAAACTTACTAATTGTATCTCTTATGCTCGCATCCAAATCATTTATGTAAATGACAAAAAGTAGAGGGCCCAGCACCGATCCTTGTGGCACTCCACTGGTCACAGGCCTCCAGTCTGAAAAACAACCCTCCACCACCACTCTCTGTCTTCTACCTTTGAGCCAGTTCTGTATCCAACTGGTTAGTTCTCCCTGTATTCCATGAGATCTAACCTTGCTAACTAGTCTCCCATGGGGAACCTTGTCGAATGCATTACTGAAGTCTATATAGATTATATCTACTGCTCTGCCCTCATCAATCTTCTTTGTTACTTCTTCAAAAAACTTGATCAAGTTTGTGAGACATGATTTATCAAAGTTTGTGCGAAGATTTGTAGCTCGGGTGCACGTTGCTGTGGTTCTGTTCGCCGAGCTGGAAGTTTTTGTTGCAAACGTTTCGTCCCCTGGCTAGGCGACATCATCAGTGCTTGGGAGCCTCCTGCGAAGCGCTTCTTTGATGTTTCCTCCGGTGTTTATAGTGGTCTGTCCCTGCCATGATTTCCCACACACAAAGCCTCCCTTTGTACTTTGGCTTTATGAATTTTCTCACCATTTATAAAATAATCCATGTCTGTGCTCTTTTTTTCCAAAGTGCATGATCTCGTTTTGCTCACATTGAATTTCATCAGCCATTTCTTGGACCACTCTCCTAAACTGCCTAAATCTTTTTGCAGTCTCCCCATCTCCTCAGAACTATCTGCCTGTCCACCTAACTTCGTATCATCGGCGAACCTTGCTAGAATGCCCCTAGTCTCTTCATCCAGATCATTAATATATAAAGTGAACACCTGCTGCCCCAACACTGAACCCTGTGGGACACCACTTTTCACCAGCTGCCATTCTGAAAAAGAACCTTTTATCCCAACTCTTGGCTGTCTGACAGACAGCCAATCCTCAATCCATGCCAGTAGCTCACCTCGAACACCTCACCTTATTCAACAGCCTCCCGTGAGGCACCTTATCAAAGGCCTTTTGGAAGTCTAGATTGATGACATCCACTAGGTTTCCCTGATCTAACCTACTTGTTACCTCTTCAAAGAATTCTAACAGATTTATCAGGCATGATCTCCCCTTACAAAATCCATTCTGACTTGTTCTAATTTGACCCAGCTCTTCCAAGAATTTAGAAATTTCATCCTTAACAATGAATTATAGAATTTTATCTACAACTGAGTTTAGGCTAATCGGCCTATAATTTTCCATCTTTTGTCTTGATCCTTTCTTGAACAAGGGGGTTACAACAGCGATTTTCCAATAATCTGGGACTTTCCCTGACTCCAGTGACTTTTGAAATATTACAACCAGCGCCCCCGCTATTTCTTCAGCCACCTCCCTCAGAACTCTGGGAGGTAGCCCATTGGGGCCAGGAGATTTATCAATTTTTAGACCTTTTAGCTTATCAGGTACTTTCTCCTTTGTAATGGCCACCATACTCAAGTCTGCCCCTTGACTCTCCTTAATTGGTTGGAATTTACTCCTGTCTTCCACTGTGAAGACTGACACAAAGTACTTATTAAGTTCTTCAGCTATTTCCTTATCCCCCATCACTAGCCTTTCTGTATCAATTTAGAGTGGTTCAATCTCTACTTTTGCCTCTCATTTGTTTCTTATGTACTGAAAGAAACTTTTACTATCATTTCTAATATTGCTGGCTAGCTTACCTTCATATTTGATCCTCTGCTTCCTTATTTCTCTCTTTGTTATCCTTTATTTGCTTTTGTAGTCTTCCCAATCTTCTGATTTCCCAGTGCTCTTGGCCACTTTATAGGCTGTCTTGTTTCTTGTGATACATTTCCTGAGTTCCTTCGTTAGCCGTGGTTGTCTAATTCCCCCCAGGGTAATCTTTCTTTACTTGGGGATGTACCTCTGTACTGCAACCTCAGTTACACCCAGAAACTCCTGCTGTTTGTGGCTGTACTGTCTTCCCCAGAAGGCTCTGCTTCCAGTTAATTTTAGTCTGTACCTCTCTCATGCCGCTGAAATTACCTTTTATTTAACTATAACACCATTACATCCGATTTTGCCTTCTCTCTTTCAGACTGCAGACTGAATACTACCATATTATTATCGCTGCCTCCTAAGTGGTCCCGGACTTTAAGATCTTTCATAAAGGCTTGTTACAAAACACTAAGTCGAGAATAGCCTGCTCCCTTGTGGGCTCCATCACCAGCTGTTCCAAAAAGCCATCCTGTAAGCATTCCATAAATTCCCTTTCTTTGGATCCACCAACAACCTAATTCATCCAGTCCATTTACATGTTGAAGTCCCCCATGATCACCGTGACCTTAGCTTTCTGACATGCCCTATCTAGTTCCTGGTACATCTTGCGCCCCTGGTCCTGACCACTGCTGGGATGTCTGTACATAACTCCCATTATGTTTGTTTTTTGCCTTTGTGCTTCCTCAGCTCCACCCACACAGATGCCACATCATCTGACTCTGTCATTTAATGCCATAGATTTAATTTCATTCTTAACTAATAGGACAAGCCCGCCCCTCTGCCCACCTCCTTTTTGTTAAGTTGTAAATCCTTGGATGTTTAACTGCCAGTCCTGAGGTCCCTGCAACCACATTTCTGTGATGCCTACCACATCATAATCATTTACGATGATTTGTGCTGTTAATTCATCTACTATGTTACGAATGATTCAAGCATTCAGGTGAAGCACCTTAATGCTAATTTTCTTATCCTCATGATTTCCATCAACTCTACCTAAGTTATCTTTCCTTTTTGCTTCATTCCTAGCCTGCCTTGAACTTAAACCCTGCACACATGCTAACCTGCTGCTTATCTTTCTACTTGACTCCATTCTCCCTGTCGCTTTTCCTTTTCCTCCACCCCCTCCTCCACCCACCCCCCCCTCCCACCGACTCACAAGTTTAAACTTCTAGTGACCACCCTATTTATTCTTTTTGCCAGAATGCTGGTTCCAGATCAGTTCAGTGGAGACCGTCCCATCGGTACTCATCCCCCCAGTTCCAAAACTGATGCCAATGTCCCATGAAATGGAATCCCTCTTTCCCACACCAATCTCTTAGTCACATGTTTACTTCCTTAATTTTCTTATCCCTATGCCAACTGGCATGTGGCTCGGGCAGTAATCCAGAGATTATGACCCTCAAGGACCTGTTCTTCAATTTCCTTCCTAGTGCTTGATACTCCCCAAACAGGTCCTCCTTCCTAGCCTTGTCTGTTTTTTGTGCCATAATGGACCACAACAACTGGATCCTCCCCCTCCTGCTCCAATATCCTTTCAAGTTATTCAGAGATGTCCTGCACCCTGGCACCAGGCAGGCAACACACCATGCAGGACTCCCGATCCGACTCACAAAGAATACTATCTATTCACTCTAATTATAGAATCCCCTATAAGAACTACTTGTCTTTTTGCTCCCCCCTCTTGAATGGCCTTCAGCACCATGGTGCCTTCTGCACCATGGTGCCTTCTGCTCCATGGCTCCACAGCTGGCTCATCCCGTCCATAGCCCTTTTCCTCATCCATATAGGGAGCAAAAATCTCATACCTGTTGGACAAGTCAAGGGCTGAGGCTCCTCCACTTGGTACTCAAGATCCCCCTACCTGCCTCACTTACAGTCTGTTGTTCATAACCACTGACTGAATTTGAATTACTTAATCTGCCAGGTGGATGTTGGATGTTGTGTACTATGGCAGGCAGAATAGATGCGCTAAATGTTTTTTTTAATGGTGAATAACTGATGAAAGCCGCAGTACAGAGAGATTTGGGGGTCACTGTACTTGTCTCACAGCTATCATTCAATTTCTGTGGGCATAGGGAAGGCAAATGGCCTGTTGGATTTTACCTTGAAGGAAATTGTGCACAAAATAGGAAAATCTTGATAACACGATACAATGCACTACTCAGATCACATCTAGAATACTGTGAACAGTTTTGGTTCCCTTATCTAAAGAAAAATGTACAGGTATTAGAGGCAGTCCAGTGTAGACTCTCTAGGTTAGGAGAATGCCTTTATTTCCTTGTGAGAAGTTGAGTAGTTTGAACTTGTACTCAAAGCATGTGAGTCAATCTTATTGAAACACACAAGACTCTTAGAGGCCTTGTCAGGGTCAATGAAGAAATGTTATTTTCTCTTGTGGGAGCATCTAGGACCAGAGGGCATTCTGTCAGACCACTGGATTGCCCATTTAAGAGAGACATGAGAAGGAATTTCTTCTCTAGGAGATTAGTGAATCTGTGAAATATTTTATTGTAGAGGGCTATTAAAGCTTGGTCGTTATGGATAATCGAATCAGTTTGGCAGATTTTTAATCAGTCAGGAACTAGGGTTATTGGGATAAAGTAAAAAAGTGGTGGTGAGCATCTGATCACCCATGATGTTATTGAATGGCAGAGCAGGTTTGATGAGTTAAATATCCCACTCCAACTCTTGTGCCTTATGGTTCTGAATCTGCCCAACGCAGTGGCTAACCCAAAAACTTTGCAAGTGCAGAAAGATACTTGTAGATCTTGTTTTGATTAATTTTATTTTAATTTAAACTTTTTTTTTTCAACCCCACAATTCTGTACAGAATTGTGGACTTGCTTTTTGGAAATCACTTGGGACTCAATTACCATTTCTTCCATAATTTCACATGCAAAGCAAGGTTTTATTCTCTTCTAAACCATAAAATCACACCCAAACAGCTGTAACCAACCTGAAACTTGTGATGTACAAGCAATTTTGATTGTTCCATAAATGACTTCAGCAGTTCACAACCAACTACGCTAGTTAAGTTTGCTGATTTCAGTTCTACATCGCATCCATACCCCGTAGTATGACCGTACTTTTGCTGTCATCAGTTGTCAAGGTGAAAGCTTTTGGAGGAATATACTTGTGATGACACATGCCCATAAAGTTTAAAAACCAAACAAAGCTGAACTGCATTGGCAGGAATGATACATTAGCACAATGTGTTTTATTAAATACTCCGTCAAGTTATAGATTTGAACAATGTATGATGCATTAGTAGAATAACTTTATTTCTGCTATCTTGACATCCTTGAAATGGGGGCTCATATACATCTGTTAACAATTGGTTCTATATGTTATGGCACAAGGAAAAATAGTTTCTTATTTGACTAAAAAATTATAGTTGATTGAAAGGGACTTCATGAACTGCTTAAGAACTGGAATGCAAAAAAGAAAGTTTTTCTAATATAGTTCTTCAGCAAAAGTTGTGTTAGGTCTCAGAATTGTTCTGGTGCAGAAGGAACCCATTTATCCTATCATGTCTGTGCTGCCTCTCAGCATGTTGGCTGGATTTCAATATCCTGCCTTTTCCCTGTAACCCTACACGTTGTTTATATTTAAATAATCATCCAGTGAACTCTTGAATACTTCATTTCAACCTGCCCTTAGGCAGTTGTTACAGTTCTCTCAATGTGAAAAAGTTTATTCTCCCATGCATTTGCTTCTTTTGCAAAACATTTTAACAGACATGCCAATAAACTGTAACAGTGTTAATGTAATCTACATTTTAAATATTATTGTTTTTATTATTACAGAACATACTCTTGGAAACGGAAGCAAATCAAATCCGTGCATCTATTTTAGATATGGCACACTGTATCCGTACTTTTACGGAGGAAATCTCTGACTACTCTAGAAAACTTGGTGGTATTATTCAGAAGATTGAAGGAGGAGAGCAAATAATTGAAAGTAGAATTGGAATGGCTCACCCAGATCATGTAAGACTAACATATCTTCCCTTGGAACACTTTGTAGCCTTGATCCTGAAGGATTGCTCATTATAATGTTGATTTGCTTTAATCAAGCTCACCAGTTTTTAAAAAAATATTTTCCAGTTTGCTTCATTGAAGCACTATATTTCATTGTTTAGTTCAGTTAGTTATTTTTGAGAACTTTGAATGTACTCTTCAGAAATGAGATAACAAGAATCCAGAGAAAGTATATTCCTGTCAGGGTGAAAGGGAAGGCTGGTAGGTATAGGGAATGCTGGATGACTAAAGAAATTGAGGGTTTGGTTAAGAAAAAGAAGGAAGCATATATCCGGTATAGATAGGATAGATCGAGTGAATCCTTAGAAGACTATAAAAAAAGTAGGAGTGTACTTAAGAGGGAAATCAGGAGGGCAAAATGGGGACATGAGATAGCATTGACAAATACAATTAAGGAGAATCCAAAGGGTCTTTACAAATATATTAAGGACAAAAGGGTAACTCGGGAGAGAATAGGGCCCCTCAAAGATCAGCAAGGCGGCCTTTGTGTGGAGCCACATCAGGTGTACCCAAGAACTCTGTGGCAAGCTAGAGAAGTGATTGCTGGGCCTCTTGCTGAGATATTTGTATCATCAATAGTCACAGGTGAGGTGCCGGAAGACTGGAGGTTAGCAAAGGTGGTGCCACTGTTTAAGAAGGGCGGTAAAGACAAGCCAGGGAACTATAGACTGGTGAGCCTGACCTCGGTGGTGGGCAAGTTGTTGGAGGGAATCCTGAGGGACAGGATGTACGTGTATTTGGAAAGGCAAGGACTGATTCGGGATAGTCAGCATGGCTTTGTGCATGGGAAATCATGTCTCACAAACTTGATTGAGTTTTTTGAAGAAGTAACAAAGAAGATTGATGAGGGCA
>NC_057710.1:76816066-76864647 GCF_004010195.1 Chiloscyllium plagiosum | reverse complement strand
TGTATGGAATGAGCTGCCAGAGGATGTGGTGGAAGCTGGTACAATTGCAACATTTAAGAGGCATTTGGATGGGTATATGAATAGGAAGGGTTTGGAGGGATATGTGCCGGGTGCTGGCAGGTGGGACTAGATTGGGTTGGGATAGCTGATCGACATGGACAGGTTGGACCTAAGGGTCTGTTTCCATGCTGTACATCTCTATGACTCTATGACTGTAAATTTGTTGTTTTAAAGTTCAAGATTTTTGGTTGACAGACCATTATGAAATTTTTGTTTTAATGTTGTCACTGATCCTGGAAATGTCCATGTCTGATTTGTATGATATGGCTGGATCATGCCAGAAGATTATATTCTGAGTAACTCTAACCCATGTTGGCTATCTTAACAAATTCAATAAGCACAATGTTTAATATCTAAAATTAAGCATGGGGGATGCTGCTTTTACATTGGCTCGCTGCTACCCCACGTAATGATGGTAATAATTCTTGCTGGATAACCAGCATTCTCGGAGGCATTCTATACCAAGGAAAGCTCATCTTACTCAGCTATGAGACTTGCAGTTTGTTTTAGTCACAATAAAAATATTTTACTTAATTTTGAAGCTAGTAATGATATTTATGATACTTTTATAATGCTAGAGTCTACAGTATGCGAGCTTGGTTAACAGTAATGTTTATTTGTCTTTGGCAGGTTCAAGGTAGTGCCGAGAATGCACGCTCCTGTGTCCGTGCATATTTTGCAGAATTGCACGAAACTCTATTTAGGCAGGAGGAAATGGCGCTGAGTGTAGTTGATGCTCATGTGCGGGAGAAATTGATATGGCTGAAACAACAGCAAGAGGACATGACAATTCTACTGTCTCAGGTTTCAACAGCTTGTCTCCACTGTGAAAAAACATTACAACAGGTAGGCACTGAGACCATGAAATAATATTTTGCCCTTATCTTTAACATGCAACTCTTAGTCAGGACACAATTAAATCTTTCATGACAAGATTAACATAGTAAAACCCCCATTTTCTACTCACATTTGTATGACTCAAAGATTGTAGATTAGCAGTTCTGTTGTTGGAGAAATCATAGTTTTTTAAAAGGTACACCATGTGATTGGCTCTCAAGCATCCTTTAAAAGAGAATAGAAGACCTATTGTGGATCTAATCTCATGACACAGATGCTCTTCTTTTGATCTCTCAACTTTCTGAAGAAATATTGGCAATAAAATGACCAAACAAAGTCACAGGAAGTATAATGAAACAGGAGATATGCTTAAATATTAAGAATGAAACCGTTATCTCAGCTGTACTTAAATTTAGGGTACTGTGTACTATAAGAATGGCCCTAGAAATTGTACATTTTAGTCATTCTGCAGGTCTAATCAAATTGAAAACTTGTTTTAAGACACAATAAGAAAATGATAATTGCCAGTTTCCCACAGTAGACATTTCTAAAATGTAGGTGGCTTCTGAATGATCGTTAAATGCAAAATGTGATAAATATTCCTTTTAATTTAAATGAATATTCTGTAATTTCATGGAAAAGGATCAAAACATGGAGTAACTGTCTAATAAAAAAGACTTGAATGTACATAGCACCTTTCATGACCTTGAGATATCCTAAAATGCTCTACTGCCAAATAAATTACTTTGAACTGTATCAGTTTGTGTAGATTTGTAATGCCTTTTATTAGATCCAAAGGCAATTATTTAAAAACGAGTGTAAAATGTATATTCATGAGTGTACTTTCTTTATCCATATTTTACCGTATTCTGTTGTTACTATCTCTGCAACAGACTGATAACTTTAAATTAAAAATCCAAACTTTTAGTTGATAGCTGGAAGAATTTGGATGAAACAAGATGATGTGGTTTGTCTGTTATAAATTACTTAAGAAAGAAAACTCTCACCTAAACACTATAGGCAACTTTCCATTTAAATCACAGTTTAGAATACCCCATTCTTTTAATCCCAAACATAAAATGCACTTCACAGGGGTACTGTACTCTCCTCTTAAGTGAGCATTCAGATTTCCAGAATTTATTTGTGTAGCTTCTTATCTCTCATGGATTTATTTCTGTTATTTTCTCTTCTTAGCCTGGTAACTTGAAATATTAGAACTGTCTTTCCATGAGGTTTTCTTTTCCCAGAGACTCTTCCTCTGGATGTAGGTTTGCTTGCTGAGCTGGAAGGTTTATTTTCAGACATTTTGTCACCAAATGTCACAAATGTCACCCTTATAATCTTCTACATCTTTAGTGAGCCTGCAGTTGAAGCACTGCTGATGATTCCTGCTTTCTATTTATATGTTTGGATTTCTTTGGGTTGGTGATGTCATTTCCTGTGGTGATGTTATTTCCTGGTCTTTTTCTCAGTGGGTGGTAAATTGGTCCATGTCTATGTGTTTGTTGATAGAGTTCCGGTTGGAATGCCATGCTTCTAGGAATTCTCGTGTGTGTCTCTGTTTGGCTTGTCCTAGGGTGGATGTGTTGTCCCAGTCGAAGTGGTGTCCTTCCTTCTCTGTATGTACAGATACTAAT
Organism: Chiloscyllium plagiosum; assembly: GCF_004010195.1. NCBI lineage: Eukaryota > Metazoa > Chordata > Chondrichthyes > Orectolobiformes > Hemiscylliidae > Chiloscyllium > Chiloscyllium plagiosum. The sequence continues at coordinate 76,862,113 of NC_057710.1, read as the reverse complement.
GAGAGAGGGTCATGTCGTTTTGTGGCTAGTTGATGTTCATGTATCCTGGTGGCTAGTTTCCTGCCTGTTTGTCCAATGTAGTGTTTGTTACAGTTCTTGCACAGTATTTTGTAAATGATATTAGTTTTGCTTGTTGTCTGTATAGAGTCTTTCAAATTCATTAGCTGCTGTTTCAGTGTGTTGGTGGGTTTGGGGGCTACCATGATGCCAAGGGGTCTGAGTAGTCTGGCAGTCATTTCCAAGATGTCTTTGATGTAGGGGAGAGTGGCTACGGTTTCTGGATGCATTTTGTCTGCTTGTTTGGATTTGTTGCTGAGAAATCTGTAGACTGTGTTCATTGGGTACCTGTTCTTTTTGAATACATTGTATAGGTGATTTCCCTCTGCTCTGCATAGTTCCTCTGTGCTTCATTGTGTGGTGGCTCTTTGGAATAATGTTCTGATGCAGCTTTGTTTGTGGATATTGGGGTGATTGCTTCTGTAGTTCAATATTTGGTCCAAATGTGTTGTTTTCTTGTAGGTGCTGGTTTGAAGTTCCCCATTGGCTGTTCATTGTAACAAACACTACATTGGAGAAACAGGCAGAAAACTAGCCACCAGGATAAATGAATACCAACTAGCCACAAAGCAACATGACCCTCTCTCACTAGTATCCTTACATACAGATGAGAAAGGACACCACTTCGACTGGGACAACACATCCATCCCAATACAAGCCAAACAGAGACACGCACGAGAATTCCTCGAAGCATGGCATTCCAACCGGAACTCTATCAACAAACACATTGACTTGGACCCAATTTACCACCCCCTGAGAAAAAGACCAGGAAATGACATCACCATAGGCAATGACATCACCAACCCAAAAAACCCTCAAATATATAAACAGAAAGCAGGAATCATCAGCAGTGCTTCGTCCGGAGGCTCACTGAAGATGTTACCTGGTATGGTGACGAAACGTCTGAAAATGAACCTTCCAGCTCAGCAAGCAAACCTACATCCAGAACCTCAACCTGAGCTACAAATCTTCTCAAAACTCGCTAAGACACTTGCTGTATCCCAGTCCAGATGAATGTGCTAGCTCCATTTTAATTCATCATAATTCTGGTTATTTCGGGCCAGGCATGAGCTTTCACATGTATTTCTGTACAGAGCATCAAAGGGGCTTGTTTGGTCTCCAGCTGCTTCCCCTCTTCTGAATTCAGGCAGAATCAAAACACCATTGGCAATGTTAGGTGATGTTCCAGATTGACCTGGTCTGTATCCTTCCCAATGACAACGTGAATCACGTTGGCCTTATATCTACATTTGAAATGGTAATTAGCTATCCTTCACAGCCAAAATCATCTTGGAACTAAATGAACTGTTCAAAGCATGACTGTTTACAGCCGGATATTTTCAATAATTTTCTGGGAGTATGCAGGCTCTCAGTTTCCACTGTTAACATTTGGGTTTCCTGCCATTTGTCTCCAAGTGTAAATAACTTGGATAGTCATTCCAGTAAAATTATCTAAATGTTACTTTGATCTCTAACAATTAAATCCTCAGGTTTGCTGTCAGACGGACTTTAGAGCAAGTTGAACATGAAAACATATTATACAATCATTATACAGTACAGAAGAGGCCTTTTGCACCATTGAATTTGCACCAACGAACCTACTTGAAATCTACACCAGTCTCATTTTCAACCACTGACCCTTGGCCTTGAATGTTGTGACATTTAAAGTGCTCATCTAATACTTTTTAAAGGTTGTGAAGTTTCAACTACCTGCCCAGGCAGTGGATTTTAGATTCACCCTGGGTGAAAAAAACTCAAGTCTCTTTTAAACCTGTTGCCTTTCACTTTAAAATTATATCCCCATGTTATTGACCATTGCCCCTTATAATCTTCTACATCTCAATCTAGTCCCTTTCTCTGCTCTAAAGAAAATAACCTGAGCTTATCCAGCCTCTCTGTATTGTGAAACTGCTCCATTCTGGTGAATCTTCCTGTGTACCCTTCCAGTGCAATCACGTCTTTCCTATATTGCAGTGATCAGGACTGCACAGTACTCCAGCTGTGCCCAAGCCAGACAAGTTAGAGCACGTTTATTTGCCCACTGCTTCTTGGTCTGTTTCAGCATATAGTAATATCATTTTACCTTACATTTTGGAACTTAGTTTATAAACTTTACAATTTTATAAACCTTACAAGCAGCATTTGCAGCCAGGAGTGTAGGTGGCAGACCATTGAGATTCTTTTCTTCATTAATGGGATGTGGGTGTCACTGGATGGGCCAGAGTTTATTGCCCATCTCTAGGTGCCTTTGAGAAGATGGTGATGAGCTACTGTCTTGAACTTCTGCAGTCCATTTGGTGTAGGTAGATTTACAATGCTGTTAGGCAGACAATGGGCAGTGAAGAAACAGTGGTATATTTCCAAGTCAAGATGGTGAGTGGCTTGAAGGGGAGCTGCTGCTGGTGGTGTTCCATGTATCTGCTAGCCTTGCCCTTCTGTTGGTGCTGATAAGTTTGGAAAGTTCTGTGTCGGTGCCTTAGTGAATTTCTGCAAAACATCTTGTAAATGGTACTTACTGCTATACTGACTCAGTGGTGGAGGGAGTGGTTGTTTGTGGATGTGATGCAAATCAAGCAGGCTGCTTTGGTCTGGATGTTGTCAAACTTTGAATGATGTTGGAATTGCACTTGGAAGCAAGGGGGGAATATTCCATTATACTTCTGGCTTGTGCCTTGTAGATAATAAACAGACTTTGGGAGAGACAGGAGATAAATTACTTGCTTCAGAATTTCCAGTTTTTGACCGGCTCTTGTAGCCACAGTATTTATTATGGCTAATCCAGTCCAGTTGCTGGTCAATACTAACACCTAGTTCTCGTTCTTAACTCTACAGTATTTATTTTCCTGGGCAGACTTCCAAAATAGTTTTAGTTAATTTTAGTTTATCAGGAATAAAGTTAGAATGTTTGCCTTATTGGGAGATTGAGGGTCAAAAAGTTGTGAATTTGAGACCATTTATAAACTTGGATTATTCTGGCTGTCAACTAACTGCACTACTGACGAAATGCTGCATGGCCAGAATTACGGTCCTTTGATTGAGATACAGAATTGAGGACCCAACTCCCTATTGAGGTAGATGTAAAAACATCCTATTGGTTGTCAGCCAGTAGTACCAAAATAATTTTCTGTTCATTCACTTGCTATTTGTGGAATCATGCTTACAAAATGCCTCCATAATGACTGTGACTGTATTTCAAATGGATCCTATTGGTTTTGTAAGTTTTTTTTCCCTGTTATATGTTGTTATAAAAATGAAGGTTCACTCCAAATTGATGTGCAACGAAGTTAGTTGCTTCATTGATTTAAAAACAGAAATTGTTATAAAGTTACAAGTTATCGGTTGTTAAAAGGAGCAAAAATGTTCTGATATTTTGGGTTATTTTTGTGTACTTTGCATTGTTGATTTTCTCATCAGTTAAATCTATATAAAACACTTCTACTACAACAAATTATAATGCACTTTAACGCTTCATTTATTTTTAAAAGTATAATGAAATGCAGTGCTTGCCCTAGCAATTGAACACTGTGTGCTTCACCTTTCTCCTGGCTAGGATGACTGCCGTGTAGTGATGGCAAAACAAGAAATCACTCATTTGCTGGAAACATTACAGAAGCAGCAACAACAGTTCACGGAACTTGCTGATCACATTCAATTGGATGCTAGTATCCCTGTGACCTTCACAAAGGTAAAACATCTTTTCCAGATTGTTCAATTATTCATTTGCGGTTTAATTTGCCTGAGCTTTTTTTTTAATCTGTTGATTTGATTGAAATATAAGAATTGTCTATTTTTCGGCACACTGCTGCATAAGCAACTCTGACCTGAGAAGCTAATAGAAGAAAGTATATATGAACTTAATCCAATGAACTATCCTTGCATCAAACAAACAGCACGAATGTTGAATATGCACTTAATGTTCTGAAACATAATAAAGGAAATCTCTGATTCTGTGTAGTTTTAGGAAGCTCAAACTGGACCAGGTTATGACATTGTGGTCAATCTCCCTCAAAATTATGCAGCTGCATGTTCATGCAGCAGTCCAGTACTTTGAGTACATTGGACAGTTAGGCCAGAGAAAAGAAGCACCTTTAATGTGTATGACATGACAATCTTAAAGAGACCACACAGTGCAAAAGAATGGAACATGTAGAAGGGAACTTTGTGGTAATGGGCAGAATTGAATAAAGAAACAAGACACATCAAGATTGACTAAAGCATTAAAATGTTAGATTGGCTTTTAATTCAAATATGGACAAAGAATCAATTTATTGATGCAACACAAAGCATAGAACTTGTAATTAGAAGCACAATATTGAAGAAGGGAAGGGATCAGAATAAAATTAATTTACTTCAGCAGTTTTCATTTTTTAACAACTTTTCAGAAGGAATTGCCTTGTCCTGTAATTAAAAGGCTTTTATCAAGATCTAACTTTTGGTACTTTTTGTGGCCATAACCAAATTACAGAAGTTAGTGACCTGAGAACACTCAGAGAAGATGAGCCACAAAGTCTCCTTTGTTCTGGCCAACATTCTTCCCTTGCCCAGAACTGCCACAAAGAGATTATGATTACTCATTGTTATTGTTCATGTGACACCTTACCATGTGCACGTTTACAGTATTTATATACACAACGGGTGATCAGTATTCACATTTTGGATACAGGAACATATATTTAATAATCATAATCCAGAGATGAGAGGCAGAATCCTGCCAAAGTAGTTGTGAATTTGAATTAAATAAATATGAAATGTGATAACTTCAGTGATGATAGTCATGAGGTTTTCAGATTGGCATAATGTTTTTGATTCACTATTCCCTTGCAGGGAAGCAATATAGTTGATTCCTAATTGTCCTCTGAAATGCCAAATGAGACATTTAGTTTTTGGAATGAGTACTGACAATGCTGAGGTAGCCAGCAGAAATGGCCACCTGCACAGGTGGAGGCAGTGACATCACAACACTGTGAGACAGAGTCTTCTGGCTGCCTGGCCATTCAGCCCTCTTCCTTCTGTACCTGCAGCATACTCAAACCACTGCTGTCTGCATGCCTCAAAGTCTTTTTGAGTGTGTCAGTTGCAGTGCCACCTAGTGGTACATTAAGGACATTAAAAATACATAAACAGAAGGGACCACCTGAATTCAGATTTGAAGATGCCTTGTTGGGCTGACCCTGCAAAAACTACTCCTCACTAATATCCAGGACTTGAACAAAGCCAGAAAGCTGCATTACAAATTCGTTCAGCCACATTCTTGTAGAATTACATCTACAATCAGAAACCTGTGTGTGCCATCAGTGAGACAGACCCACCAAAGCTGTGGGCACATTGTATACTGTAACTCCAGAGTGAATAAAGTCTTATGACAGCAGATAAAACAATGGGGAGGAAACTCCTTGATTACCTATGGTTGGCAGATAGGTGTCAATGCAGGGAAATTCAATGCAGAGGAAAGTGAGGTGATGCATGTTGGTCTGAAGAATGCAGAAGGAGAATACAAACAGAGGGAACAATTCTAAGAGAGTGCAGAAGCAAAGGGATATGGGTCCACGTGCACAGATCACTGAAGGTGACGCGATCGGTAGAACGAGCAGTAAATAAAGCATACAGTATCCTTAGCTTTATTAATAGCGGCTTAGAGTACAAGAGCAAGGAGGCGATATTGAACTTGTACAAGACAGTTGTTAAATCTCAGCTGGTGTATTGTATACAGTTGTGGGCGCCACATTATAGGAAATGCATATACTTTCAAGAGAGTTCAGACGTGATTTACTAGAATAATTCCAGGAATAAAACTTCAACCATGAGGATGGATTGAAGAAGTTGGAACTGTTCTCCCTCGACAGAAGGCAGCTGACAGGAGCTCAATTGTTGAGTTCAATAATTTCAGAACCTGAACTCCTTCCTTTATGTCCTTTATCCACCCCAATATGCAGGCATATCCTGACATGGGCTGCTTTCAGCACAGCCAATCCATTTTCATCTAATTATAGACCCCAATATCAGCTTCTCTTTCTTCCTGGCATACGAGTGTCCATCTCTTGCCTGGCCAACTTTGGTTCTGTCTCTCTGAGCTTCATCTCCACCTGTCTACATACCCTCTCCACTCCCTGTCTTCAGTGTGTACACCACCTTTTCCTAGCTACTATCAGTTCTGAAGAAAGGTCGCTTTAACTCGGCTATTTTTCACAAATGCTGTGTGACCTACTGAGCTTCTCCAGTAATTTCTGTTTCTGTCACAACTGAGAGGAGGTCTGATAGAGGCTTTCCAAATGATGATCGAGCTGGACAGAGTAGACAGGGTGAAGCTGTTTCCAGTTGTTAAAGAAACAAGAACAAGAGGACATAGATTTAAACTAATGTACAAACAAAGCAAGGGTGATGTGTGGAAAAGTTTTCTCAGCAAAGGTTTAGAGTATAGAAATGTGGTGGAAGCACATTCAATTAAGGCGTCAACAGGGCATTGGATGGTTATTTGGATGGTAATGGTGTTCAGGGATATGGAGAAAAGCAAGAGATTGGTGCTAGATAATAGACCGAGTACAGGTATGATGGGCCAAATGGCCTCCTCTTGCACCATCATAATTCTATCATTCCACCTACTACCCTCCTTCAGCCTCTGAATGAAGAACTGATTCTTAATTGGAGCAGGTACACAGAACATACTCTGGGGGGTAACTTGATTATCCATCATCAATCTGAGCACTCCTGGCCAAGCTGGCCGGGTGCTGAAGTGGGAACTGTTAGACTAGACAAGTAAGGCAGCCAGTAAGGAATCTAACATCACACAAAAAAAACCCCTGTGACCTCGACCTCACCACAAAGTTTGGGTAAAATATCCTGAATGACCCACCGAGCATCTATCTAGATACTGGAAATGGCAAAGGTGGCAGGAGGGCATGTGTGGTGTGGTGATAGTGACCCAACCGCTAGGCCAGCAGGCCAGGGTTCACATTTCACCTGCTCCAATGATGTGTTAGAGTGTGTCTGAGCATGTTGCATAAAACTATTTACACCCTGGGCAGTTAATTTTGCAAATTCCTCCTCCTAACAGCTGATCAAATTTATCAAAATTGGAAAAGCTCAGCTAGCCACTTGGCTGCAAACCTCATGACAAGCTTGGCCTATGCATGTGAGAACGATTGCAATACTTGACTGAACTGTAGCATCAGGAAAATTCAAGTCAGTGGGAATGGAGTGAAGGTGTCTCAAAAGTTCTTCTGTTCTGAATGCAGTGGCTTGCCATGAATTGGGACCCTTGTGCAAGTAATGTACCAAATACCAGCACTTCACAATGTTGCTAGAGCAATTGCTACCCACCAAGGATTCAGCAGGAAGCAGCAATACTGGTATAAATGATGTTTGTAAGTCACTAAGCTGCTTATTTCAAAAGCATAATTTAACACAGATGGAATCTTCAACAAGGACCAATGTACTCGGCTGAGATAACAGCTGAAATTGATGTTTTTTAAAAATCAAAACTGACATTATACACAACGTAAACCTAATAGCTAGAACACTGCACAACTTAAAAGTAGCCAGGAGAGTTGAAAGAAGGAGATACTGCACAATTAAATATCAGGTTAACTTGTGTCAAGAAATCCAAGTTTCATTTTGACAATGGAAATTGTAACCCAACAGAAGCGCACATGAACAATATGAAGAGATCACGAGGATATCTGGTCCAGTAGTCACAAAATTGCCCCTCTGAAGTCAGGAGATAGTGAAGTTGTCACCAGTTGAAGCAAACAGATGTCCTACTGGGCTGAACACTACTCTCAGCAGCATTACCATGAGATGGAGAATCTCCCCCATCCTCATTCAATTTGTGTTTGGTGTTCTCATGCAGTTTCCTGTCAGGAATGAGTTAGACAAAGAACCCTTGTCATTTGATTTTGAGAATTTCAGACTACTTGGCAAAATGAAATATACCCGCCAAGGAAAGAATTCGAGCCAAACTTCTCAAGTGTGGAAAGATCCACCTATTGCCACATTTTTGAGCACAACTCTAACAACACTCAAGCTTGGTGTTATTAAGGCAAAGTAGCCCACTTGGCATCCCATCCACTACATTAAACATTCAATCCCTCCTCCACTAGTTTACCATGGCCCAATTTGTATCAATTGCAAGATGCTGTATAGTCATTACTACTTCAGCAGTACCTTCTAAACCCATGATTTCTACCACCGAGAAAACTAAGGGCAACAGATGCAATGGATCACTACCGCAAGTTCATTTCCAAATTGCAGCAACCAAAAAAGAAAATGCTGGAAAATCTCAGCAGGTCTGGCAGCATCTGTAAGGAGAGAAAAGAGCTGATGTTTCGCGTCTAACTGACCCTTTGTCAAAGCTGTAGCATCCTGTTGTTGGAGTTCTGTTGCCATTCCTTCTGTGTTGTCGGATCAAAGTGGAGGAATTCCCTCCCTAACAGCACTTTGGTCTTCACCTGACCCGTGAAAGCTTGTAATTTCAAATAAATCTGTTGGACTATCACCTGGTGTCATGTGACTTCTGACTTTGTCCATATTAAATTGATATGATATTTAGATAGTGTAAAATCTTATCAAAAAGGCAAACTGGTTTGAAATTGAACTTTTTTTATATTTGAGAGAGTAAACTTAAGTGCAAATTTCATTTTTCCCTCAAAGGATAACCGTGTTCATATTGGGCCCAAGATGGAAATACGTGTAGTCACTTTGGGACTGGATGGAGCAGGCAAAACAACTATTCTTTTCAAGTTGAAGCAGGATGAGTTTATGCAACCAATTCCAACTATAGGTAATTCACCTTCACTCAGTTTGCTTATTATTGCTTATTAATAACAGTAAATATTCATACATTCCCATCTTTTAGATTGATTGATTAGTATACTTATTTTCTTGCATTTGAGTATAAGATTTACATCATTTATAAAAATAGCTCTGCACTGTTGTGTTTATCATTGAAGATATTGAGATTAGAGCTACTGAGTCTCATAATGACAAGACTTTCTCAATACTATGACCACCTTTGTCTGGCTCTTTCTTTCTTTGTGTCTGTCTCCCTCCCTTTCATTTATTACTTTCCAATCCAGTGTCTTCTAATTGAAGCGTGAGTTTTAGTTTATGACTTTAGTTTTAGGGTGACCTTATTCATCTGACAGTATTATCATAGTGAAAATGTAATATTAATACTCTCCTTTTTCCGTGGCAGGTTTTAATGTGGAAACTGTAGAATATAAAAACTTAAAGTTTACTATTTGGGATGTAGGAGGCAAGCATAAACTGAGGCCACTTTGGAAGCATTATTACCTTAACACACAAGGTAAAACAATATCTCTTCTTGTGAACAGTCTGGTCATTGACCTTCATATATGCTCTTGTGGGAAACCGCTCATTGTTACAGGATATAATGCTCTTTCCAATTTTATTTCCTTATAATTGCTGCTGTATATGGATTTTATTCCTTTATTAGATTACTGCATTGGGATTATATTTTTAAATGGATTTTTCAATAATTCTTTTAAATTTAACAAAGATTTTGGCCCAGATTTTGCAATCAATATGGTGGGGGGATCGTGCTTCCTATTCATTATGCTTACAGCTGCTCATAGATTTGTGAGCTCTTAGCAGCAGCCTGGGAGATTTAGATCCTTTTCAACATGGCTCCCACCACAAAAGGGATCTGTGATATATGTGAAATGTGGAGGGAAGCACGTCTCCTCATTCATTCGGATGTGAGAATCCTCACAGACATACAAAAATAAGAACTATTTAATATAAGAATTTATATAAGAACCCTCAAAGTTTAATTTCTCCCTTTTTTTTGGTGTTTTTTTTAAAACATTCCCAGTCAATGTTGGGAAAATTAAAATCTCCCATCACCACTACCCTATTGCCTCTACATCTTTCCATAATATGTTTACCCATTTGTTCTTCTACCTCACACTCACTGTTGGGAGACCTGTAATACAGCCCCAACAATGTAACTGCACCCTTCTTATTTCTCAGCTCCACCCATAATGCCTCACTACCCATGACCTCCATAGTGTCCTCCTTTAGCACAGCCCTGACTAGCAATGCAACTCCACCCCACCCCTTTTACTTCCCTCCCTGGACTGCCTGAAGTGTCTATATCCTGGAACATTTAGTTGCCAATCATCATGCCCTTCCTTCAACCAAGTCTCTGTGATTGCAATATCGTCATACTCCCAGGCACCAATCCAAGCCCTAAGTTCATCTGCCTTCCACATTATACTCCTTGCATTAAAGTAGATGCATTTGAGGCCACCAGTTCTTTTGCACTTATCAACTCTCTGCCTACTCTTCCCTTTATTAATGCTATCTTCATGATTCTTACAGTCTCCAGTCTCCACCTCGCTGCCTCCTTGTTTTCTCTTCTGGTTCCCAGTCCCCTGGCACATTAGTTTAAAACCTCCCCAACAGCAGTAGCAAAAACTCCCCCAAGGACATTGGTTCCGATCTGGTTCAGATGTTGACTGTCCATTTTGTAATAGTCTAGTAAATGTTTACTATTGTTCCTCAAATGTCTTTGCTGCGAAACTCCTTTCCCTCATTCTGTCCTCATTCCCTTGTAATTACTCTTATTTGAACTAAGTTCCTCACCCTCAAACTGAATGCCACATTCTACCATATTATGGTCACTGTTTCTGAGGGAATCTCTTACTGTGACACCATTTTCACTAAACCTGCCACAATGTACTTCAACAAATCCAAAAACAGTCTGATTCCTGGTTGGTACTGAAATAACTCTATAGAGGCTGGTATCCCGTCACCAAGTGACCCTTTCCTTACAAATGGAGAACCCTTGGTACTGTTTGAGCCTCCTCAGAGTGAACAGGATGTCTGACACTCCTGCTTATATCTGTCAGTCAGGGCTTCCCTATTTGGACCATGTAACAGCCCCAGTCAGAGAACTCATTCTGTGAGGTCTACTTGGTTGACCTCATTACAATCACTACAAGGATAACAACATATTGTTTTAGGAAACCCCAAACAGAGTGTATGAATTCTTACTCATGGCTTCTGTCCATCTGACTATCCTAATTTACATGAAGATTAGGATTCATTTCTTGCCTACCCTTATTATCTCCTGATTTATTTTCTGTCCCATTATATAGTTACTTTTAGAGGGCCTATATATTATGCAGACAAGTGTCATTTTCCTCTTTGTGTCTTATCTACACCTATATGGAATCTGCATCTGCCAGTTTAAGATTTTTTGCTATCATATTTATTCCATCCCCTACAAACAATGCTACTCCACTGCCTTATCGTTGCTGTCTGTTCTTTTGGAAAGTAACATGCTTCTGACTATTTATTTTCCAGTTTGATCTCCCTGTGACCATGTCTCCAATGGTTATAAGATCATACCCATTAACCTTTATTTGTGAAGTTAATTCAGCTACTTTGTTTGGAATATGACACACTTTCAAGTAAAGACCAGGTTTAAGTTGTTTATTTATTTTAGCTGCTGTTGACAAAATAAGGCCAACTTGGGAGTCTTGTCCAGGGGTGATACCCAGGTATTTGGAGTGAGAGGCCATAGCCAAGTTACTTTCTGCAGCAGGAGATATTGAGTTGCTTCCTGGTGGAGTTATTGCTCAGATATGAGGCCGACACAACTTTCTTGTCTGGTTTTGGGTGAAGATGGAAATGATCTTTTCTTAACCAGCAGCAGTTTGTAATATTGGTAGTGATAAAATACTAGGTTTATATTTATCTCAACAAATATTTTAAGATGTTTAAGAGAAGGATTGCTATAAACTTCGCTTTGTGCTGTTTTGTTTCATTCTTTGGCTCAGTCTGAAAAACAAACTAAAATAGTTGACAGAAAGGTGGGAAGGAATGCAAGAAAATATTATATATAAAAAGCTAATTATCCTTACCTGAACCACAGAACTAATTGTTTACTTTAGATCCTTTATTGTTTGAATCATTTGTGAGCCTTTAGTTTTAATATGAAGTCTGACCTGTTCTTACCCTCTGGGGAGGCAGGTGCTTGTTTTTGTGTTGCAGGCCGTATATATTTGCTCCTCCTTGAGTTTGCATACAACAGATTTATTTTTCTTATTTTGTGAATTATCCAAAAGTTAATGTATTTAAAAGATAACATATCAGAAAGTACCCTAGTCATGTGTATTTTCTTGGGCTGTGACTAATAAAATTGTAATAATATCATGAGATGGGGACAGTCTTGTGTCCATAATTATCTTACAACATTGATTTAAAAGCTCATCAAAACTTACTTTATATATGAATAATGGCACCATAGACAAAGTTTGAAGTGAGCACAGAGCTATGATCTATCAAAGGTTTCTATAGGGAACAAAAGAAAATGAAAATAGATCTTTTGCTGGCTTTTATATCTTGATTATGTTTATTGTAATTTCTATTCTTTCTGTGCTTTATTCCTTCAGCAGTTGTATTTGTGATTGACAGCAGTGACAGGGACCGAATGATGGAAGCACACAGTGAATTGGCCAAGTTATTGGCTGAAAAAGAGTTAAGGGATGCTTTACTCCTTATTTTCGCCAATAAACAGGTGCGTCAACAACAATCACTAACTGAAGTCTCGAGCTTTACCAACTCATTTGGATTGTTTACAGCCAAAGTATTTTTTGAAACCAAGAAAGTTGAAGTGAATAAGCAAATCAGTTTCTTGAACAAAAGAGAGTAAGAAGTCAAACAAATTGTCATGCTGAGTTGTAATGAAATTTTAAAAGGATTTCCAGAAGGATGCATAGCAAGCATCTAAAAAGAGGAATTATAAATGTTATGCATTGTATATAACTATGGTACAGAAAAGAATTGATAGTTTGACTGTTATTTAAGTAAATGTGTTGCTATATTTTTAAACCTGTTTATTTTCATTTTTTGCAATTTGTTCAACAGGATGTGACTGGAGCACTTACTGTCGAAGAAATAACCGAATTACTCAGTCTGCACAAGCTGTGCTGTGGTCGTAGCTGGCACATACAAGGCTGTGATGCCCGAAGTGGATTAGGACTACATGAAGGGTTGGATTGGCTCTCAAGACAGTTGGTGGCTGCGGGTGTGTTAGATGTAGCCTAATACTGCCCTAACAACATGCTTTATCTCCACTTTTGTAAATAGCTGCTTTAAATTGTGTCTGTGACATCCATATTGTCCGTATTTGAAGACATAGCAACCAGGTTTGGTTTAACTGAGTGGAGACTTGCTGTTTGTAAAACGGACTTGAAATGTAATTCTGAGCTTCACCAAGAAAAGTAAGTTCAATTAAATTGTGTATTTGTTGCACTACTGTTATTGTGAATAGTATAGATAATCCACTTGTAGCTCCAAATTAGTTCAATGTATTGCCACTTTGAGAAAAGAAGTATGAATTAAAATGTTTTAATCTAGTTCTGTTTTTAGTGATGCTGTGAAAGTTTTGAACTTAACCAAGGTATTAATTTAACACTAAATTAGTTTATTGCATATGGGACAAATATATTCATTTCACCAAGCACAGTACCATGTTATTCAATAGTAACGGTGGGTATGTTTGTGCTTTAATCACACATGAAATCAGTAAGGATTTTTTGTGGCTGTCGGTTTGTTCACAATAAGGTTACTTTAACATTCCACAAATTCATAGTTAGAAAGCAAAACGGGTAAGCACTACTTATTCAAAGTACTCTTCAACATATGCGCTGAAAGATCAAATTGTATTCTGCTCAAGAGTCACAGAAAATCAGACCTCTCTGTACTCAACTCATTCCCAGAGCAGCTCCACAGAAAATAAGGCTGCCTATGAACTAGCCTGAACTATGGGAGCCAGAGCAATCATGTTACAGCCAACTGGTTGCAAGTATTCAGCAGTATCAGATGGAGTATTTTTGAATATGTAACACTCAAGCTTTTTTAAAAATATACATCACATTTACTATTTAATGCTTTTCTTGCTTAAGCTGTATTAAAGAATGTACTAAATCTTTTCAGAACAGAAATGTTCCTGACCCATTTTACTTGTCTGGTGGATATGCTCATGATTTTTCTTCCTTTGTCAATAAAGAGCAATCAAAAACAGCTATGCAGTTAGTAATTGATATTATCAAAGTATCTTGAGTTAAGTGGTTTGTAGGTTTGAATAAGTAGTGCTGCATCACTGTAGACTCAAAGCTGTAGAGGGAGGACTAAGAAATTGAGTTTTATGTAGTCCGAATGAAAAAAAGTGATTTCATACTATTCCACCAAGATTCCTGAATGGGCTTGCTTGTACAATCATGGATATGTAAGACAAGTTTGAAGAAGTCTGTGCCAAAGAATTCAGATAAGCTGAGTGCATGTACTTTCAGGGTCAGTGAACTATATAGTTGTTTGAAGTAAAACTGGTGGTTGGTTGATTCATAACAAAACTGATGAATCGTAGCCATTCACACGGTTCGAACACTTCATGGCCCCAATTTTCGTCACTAAAGTCAGTGAACCGAATCTTTAAAAATAAACACCCACGCTCCCATTTTCAGTCCAGTGTCCATGGGCGTACTCAATATATTTGGATTCAGTTTGGGTGAGCTGGAAGAGCCTATTTCGCATCAATAAGTTTAAGAATGCATTTGTTCAATTTTTAGGTATAAATATACCTACTTTTCACAAACCGGAAAGATAACCTTCCTCTTCAAATGGGTACCTTGGTATTCCAAAGGAAATGCACTGAGAACTGACCACCTCTTATTTAGTCTAATATCCACATTTCAAGGACACCAAAATTCAATTTCAGAGGAAACAGCTTCCAGGGTACATACAGACTACCTCCAATCCTGTGAATGATGTTCTGGGTTCAGGGATAGGATGTTGCGGCTGTACAGGACATTGGTTAGGCCACTTTTTGAATATTGCATGCAATTCTGGTCGTCTTCCTACCGGAAAGATGTTGTGAAACTTGAAAGGGTTCAGAAAAGATTTACAAGGATGTTGCCAGGCTTGGAGGATTTGAGCTATAGGGAGAGGCTGGGGCTGTTTTCCCTGGAGTGTCGGAGGCTGAGGGGTGACCTTATAAAGGTTAACAAAATTATGAGGGGCATGGATAGGGTAAATAGGCAAAGTCTTTTCCCTGGGGTCAGGGAGTCCAGAACTAGAGGGTTTAGAGTGAGAGGGGAAAGATATAAAAGAGACCTAAGGGGCAACCTTTTCAAACAGAGTGGTACATGTATAGAATGAGCTGCCAGAGGAAGTGGTGGAGGCTGGTACAATTGCAACATTAAAAGGCATTTGGATGGGTATATGAATAGGAAGGGTTTGGAGGGATATGGGCTGGGGGCTGGCAGGTGAGACTCGATTGGGTTGGGATATCTGATCGGCATGGACGGGTTTGACCAAAGGGTCTGTTTCCATGATGTACATCTCTATGACTCTTTGTGGGACTCCCTACCATTATCTTAACCAGTAGCAACAAGCCAAGAGAATTGTTTGACCGTTTGCTACTGTTTCCACTGATCTCCAAAATAGAGGTTGGAAAGACTGCTAGAAGTTGGTGCTTATGTGCTTAGGTTCTCAGGATTGCTCTAATCAGTAATCAAGAAAATTCCATTTTTGCATTTGGAGACAGTAACCAAAGCAAGGCAATGCACAAATGGAAGGATGTCGAGGAATTGAGAGACCTTATTGCATATCCAAAGGTACCTGAAGGTGGCAGAACAGATAGATAATGGGATGAAGGAGGGGTATGGGATGTATTCTGTTATTCAGAATAGGAAGGTAGATAAAGATAGAGATATAGTTAATAAAGGATGACATTTGTGCAATAGAAATTAGCAGGTTTGCATAGAAAACGTTAAAAGGGGAAAGAAGTCATTAGTCGAAGTCACCCACTAGCCGACCCCCTAATGTTTAACACCATGCAGGAAAAGGTTTAAGAAAGACGGAATGCCAGTGAGCATGGAACTGAAATAACAATGGGTAACTTTAATCAATATGTAAACTCATTAGTAATAGTGGACTAGATAAGGAGTTCAAAAGAATGCTTTTATGATAATTTCTTAGAAAGCATTCTGAAACTGATGAGAGCGCGGGCTATATTAGACTTTATGTTGGCAACAGGCTTAATTAAAGACCTGAGTAAAAGAACCTGTAGATAGCAACCACCACAATATGAATGCATTTTACATCCAGCTTGAAAGGGATGTTAAGATCCATATTTTAAGGCTAAATAAACACAAATACGCAAACATTAATTTGAATTAGATGAAGAACTGGCATCCTAGGCTGTGAAAGACATAATGGCAGACATTTCAGGGGATATTCCAGAAAATGCTGAATAAGTGTATCCTCACTATAAATAAATATTCTAAAAAGGGAAGACCCACCATCCGTGGTTAACCAAAGTAGTAAGGAATGCATCAGACTTAAGGAAAACGCATAAAACGGCAAAGATGAGTGGAGGTGGGTACAATTACAACATTTAGTAGATTAATTTAGGATATCTAGTCGGCATGGACGAATTGGACCAAAAGACCTGTTTCTATATTACTCTATTTAAAGGCATCTGGATGAATAGGTGAATAGGAAGAGTTTAGAGGGATATAGACAAATGCTGGCAAATGGGACAAGATTAATTTAGGACATTTATTTGGCATGGAAGATTTGGACCAAAAGGTCTGTTTCTCTGCTTCTATTTCTGTGACTACCCCAAAACTGCACACAATAGAACATAGAATATTACAGGCCTTGGGCCATTGATGTTACACCAACATGTGAAACCAGTTTGAAGCCCATCCAACCTAAACTATTTCATTTTCAGCCATACATTTATCCAGTGACCATTTAAATGCCCTTAAAGTTGGCAAGTCTACTACTGTTGCAGGCAGTGTGTTCCACGCCCCTACTACTTTCCACACTGTAAGTAATCTGTAAGTAATCTAATCTACTCTGAGTAAAGGAACTACCTCTGACATCTGCCCTATATCTATCACCCCTCAATTTAAAGCTATGTCCCCTCATGCTAGCCATCATCATCCAAGGAAAAAGGCTCTCACTGATAACCCCAGCTAACCCTCTGATTATTTTATGTTTCAATTAAGTCACCTCTCAACCTTCTTCTAACAAAAACAGCCTCAAGTCCCTCAGCCTTTCCTCACAAAACCTTCCCTCCATACCAGGCAACATCGTAGTAAATCTCCTCTGAACCCTTTCCAAAGTTTCCACATCGTTCCTATCGCGTGGTGACAAAAACTGCATGCAATACGCCAAGTCTGGCCACACCAGTGTTTTGTACAGCTTGTAACACGACCTCATGGCTCTGAAACTCAATCCCCCTACCAATAAAAGCCAATACACCATATGTCTTCTTAACAACCCTATCAACCTGGGGAGCAAATTTTAGGGATCTATGCACACTGACACCAAGATCTCTGCTCATCCATAGTACCAAGAATCTTACCATTTCTACTCTTTATTGCTGTTGCTCCTTCCAAAGTGAATGACCTCACACTTTTCCACATTAAACTCCATTTGCCACCTTACAGCCCAGCTCTGCAGCTTAGCTATGTCCCTCTGTAACCTGCAACATCCTTTGGCACTATCCATAACCCACCAACCTTCATGTAATTTGCAAATTTACTAACCCATCCTTCTATGCCCTCATCCAGGTCATTTATAAAAATGACAAAACAGCAGTGGCCCCAAAACAACTGAACTCCAGGATAAACATTTCTCATCAATCACCATTGTTGTGGGAAAAAACACCAGTCTCTGAGTCACAATCAGGGTTCAATGACAGAGTTTATAGTACAAGGAAATACCGGAGCTATGGGGAGAGAAAGACATCAACAGCACAGCAGTCAGCTGCATGTCTTCGCTCGACCTGGAGCACGTCAAGAAACTTTTATGCATCTTGTGATACAATAGGTCAGTGATGAGATTATTGTCTTCTTAACATAGTTTGTTTATGGCAATCATTGCAGAAAGTCATTGATACTTTTGATACAGTCTTTGTCAGTTCCAGCGCAGCCTTGGTTAATTTCCACGTGGTCATTGTCAGTTTCAACGTCTGCATGGAAATCCATTGCTGTAGTAATGGACGCTCATCGCTCTTCCTGAGAAGGACGATTACAGCAGCCCTGGCTATTAGCTTTTCGTATTGAGTCTGTATCAAGCTGTTAGCATTTCATAAGAGATGTTGGCTGGACCCAGACACTGCGGCAGGCAGTGTTCGTTACTCGTGTATTCTCTATTCCACAATGGGTTGTGAGTGCATTGTGCTGGCATTTAGGTGGCCTCATGCAGTGTCTGTGTCTGTATCTGCTCTGCTGTTTCTCTCCATGTTGTGATCAGCAGCCATCTTGTGTGTCCGTGTGCCTAGTGGCACCCTGCCTTGCACCATCTCTCTCTTCACCACCCTCTGTCTTCTTTCAGCTAGCCAATTTCTGATCCAAACTGCCAATTCATCCTCAATCCCATGCCTCTGTATTTTGTAGAATAGCCTTATCAAATGCCTTACTGAAATCTATTTACATCACATCAATCGCATTACCCTCATCCACCTGTTTGGTCACCTTCTCAAAGAACTCTTAAGGTTTGTGAGGCACAAGCTACCCTTTCATTAGGTTGACTATCCCTAATTAACTTATTCCTTTCTAGATGATTAGAAATCCTCTCTCTTATAACCTTTTCCAACACTTTAGTGAACCTTCCTTTGGTTATGGGTAGTCTATAGTTACCAGGGTTGTCTCTACTCCCCTTCTTGAACAAGAGAACATTTCCTATCCTCCAGTCTTCCGATACTATTCCTGTAGACAATGACGACAAAGATCAAAGCCAATGGCTTGGCAATCTCCTCCCTGGCTTCTCAGAGAATCCTAGGATAAATCCCTTCTGGCCCAGGGGACTTATCTATTTTTACACTTTCCAGAATTGCTAATACTTCCTTTTTGTGAACCTCAACCCTGTCTAGTCTAGTAGCCTGTTTCTCAGTATTCTCGACAAAAATGTCTTTTTTCAGTGTGAACACTGATGAAAAATATTCATTTAGCACTTCTTCTATCTCCTCTGACTCCACACACAACTTCCCACTACTGTCCTTGATTGGTCCTAATCTTACCCTAGTCATTCTTTTATTCCTGATGATATATCTATAGAAAGCTTTAGGATTTTCCTTGATCCTATCTGCCAACGACTTCTCATGTCCCCGCCTGGCTCCTCTTAGCTCTCTCTTTAGGTCCTGTCTGGCTAACGTGCAACTATCGAGTGACCCAACTAAGCCTTCACATCTCATCCTAACATAAGCCTTCTTCCTCTTGACATGAAATTCAACTTCTTTAGTAAACCACAGCTCCCTCGCTTGACCACTTCCTCCCTGCCTGGCAGGTACATACTTAAAGGACATTTATTCTTTGAATAAACTCAACATTTCAATCATGCCCATTCCTTCCCCATCCTATGCATCCTAAATCTTGCCTAATTGCATCATAATTGCCTTTCCCCCAGCTATAACTCTTGCCCTCCAGTGTATACCTATCCCTTTCTATCACAAAAGTAAACATAACCAAATTGTGGTCACTATCACCAAAGTACTCACCTACCTCCAAATCTAATAACTGGCATGGTTCATTACCCAGTACCAAATCCAATGTGGCCTCGCCCCTTGTTGGCCTGTCTACATACTCTATCAGGAAACCCTCCTGCACACACTGGACAAAAACTGACCCATCTAAAAGTACTTGAACTATAGTATTTCCAATCGATATTTCCCCCATAACAACTACCCTGTTACTCTCGCTCCAATCTAGAATCATCTTTGCTAGCCTTTCCTCTACATCTCTGGAACTATTCAGAAGTCTCTAGAAAACTTCCAACAGGGTGACCTTTCCTTTCCAGTTTCTAAACTCAGCCCATACTACCTCAATAGGAGTCCTCAAATATCCTTTCTACCACATTAATGGTGTTCTTGACTAATAATGCCACACAAGATGGCACAGTGGTTAGCACTGCTGTCTCACAGCACCAGAGACCCGGGTTCAATTCTTGCCTCAGGAGACTGACTGTGTGGAGATTGCACATTCTCCCCGTGTCTGCGTGGGTTTCCTCCGGGTGCTCCGGTTTCCTCCCACAGTCCAAAGATGTGCAGGTCAGGTGAATTGGCCATGCTAAATTGCCCGTAGTGTTAGGTAAGGGGTAAATGTAGGGGTATGGGTGGGTTGCGCTTCGGCGGGTCGGTGTGGACTTGTTGGGCCGAAGGGCCTGTTTCCACACTGTAATGTAATCTAACCTCTCCCTCTTTTACCACCTTCCCTGCTCTTACTGAAAGATCTAAACCATGGAACCTGCAACAACCATTCCCGTCCATGCTCTGTCCATGTCTCCAAAATGGCCACAACATCCAAGTCCCAGGTACCAACCCATGCTGCAAGTTCACACACCTTATTCTGGGTGCCCTGGCATTGAAGTAGACACACTTCAAACCAACTTCCAGTTTGCCGGTGCACTCGTGTGACCTTGAAACCTTATTTCTGATGTCATTACTCAACCTCCTGGACATGAGCTACAATTTAGGTTCCCATTCTCCTGCTGAATTAGTTTAAACTCTCCTGAAGAGCAGTAGCAAATTCCTCCCCCCCCCAGAATATTGGTGCCCTTCTGTTTCAGATGTGTACACCATCTGGTTTGTAGAGGTCCCACCTACCCCAGAAGAGCCCAGGTTATCCAGGTATCTGAATCGCTTCCTCCTGCACCATCCCTGTAGCTATATGTTCAACTCCTCTTCCTATTCCTCGTCTCACTAGCATGTGGCACAGGCAACAAACCAGAAATAACGACTCTGTTCTAGTTCTAAGCTTCCACCCTAGCTCCCTGAATGTCTGCCTTAAATCCCCATCCTTTTTCCTACCTATGTCATTGGTGCCTATGTGGACCACGACTTGGGGCTGCTCCTCCCATTTAAGGATCCTGAAAACATGATCCAAACCATCATGGCACCTGGGAGGCAACACACCAAACGTGAGCTTTTCTCATTCCCACTGAACCTCCTATCTGTTCCCTTAACTGTGGAGTCCCCAATCACTAATGTTCTGCTCCTCTCCCCACTTCCCTTCTGAGCAACAGGGATAGACTCTGTGCCAGAGACCTGTACCCCATGGCTTACCCCTGGTAAGTCATACCTCCAACAGTATCAAAAACAGTATAAGTGTTGAGGGTAACGGCGACAGGGGATCCCTGCAATGCCTCCCAGTCCCCTAACTGTAACCCCTCTCAATAACTTCAGGTGTGTTCTCACTCAGACCTTGTAGGACTGCAGCAAGACATCCCCTCTGTACTCAAATCCTCTCACCATGAAGGCCAACATTTCATTGATCTTCCTGTTGTCCCTGCATTGTATACCAGTCACTGACGATAACAAAGACACTCATGTCTCATTGCACATTCCACTCTCAATTTACAGTCACCTTCCTAATTTTTACTGCCAAAGTGGACAACTACACATTTTTCATGTTATACGTCATCAGCCAGTATTTGTCCACTCATTCAGCTTGTCCAAGTCAAAAGGCATCTCTGCATCCTCCTTACAGCTCATCCTTCCAATTAGCTTTGTGTCCTCTGCAAATTTGAAAAGTATTACATTTAGTTCCCTCATTCAAACTATTAATATTGTGAATAGCTGGGATACTAGCACTGATCCTTACAGCAACCCAATAGTCACTGCCTGACTTTTGGAAAAAGACCTATTTGTTCCTGTTTCCTGTCAGCCAACCAGTTCAATATTCACCTCAATACATTACCCCCAATCCCTTATGCAATAATTTTACATGCTAGACTTTTAAAGTGTGTCTTTATAGAAGCCTTCTGAAAGCCCAAATAAACCACATCCACTGGCTCCCCTTCACTTCTATTCATCATATCCTCGAAGATTCCAGTAGATTTGTCAAGTGTGATTTCCCTTTTATAAAACCATACTAACTGTTTGATCATGCCACTCTGTTTTCCAAGTGTTCACCTAATAACCCTTTTATAATGGACTTGAGCTTTCTCTGCCACTGATGTCAGGCTAACATGTCCATAATTCCAATATCTACTTTGTTTTGAAAAATAGAGGGATTATATTAGCTACCTTTCAATCCATGGGAATTCTTCCAGAGTCTATAGAATTTTGAAAGATGACTGCTAATGCATCCACTATTTCTCAAACCCATTATATTTTAGATCATCAGGACTTTATCAGCCTTTAACACCAATTTCTCTGATGATTATACTGATTTCCTGCAGTCCCTCCCTCTCTGTAAATCCTGTGTTCTCCAACATTTTTCAGACATGATTTGTCGTTAGAACAGAACCAAAATTTGTATTTAATTGATCTGCCATCTTTGTTCCTCATTATAATCAGTTTCTGACCATCTTCAAATAGTATTTTTATCTTTGTAACCCTACACAAGCTTTTGCAGTTTGTATATTCCCCACAGGTTACTCTCAGCATTTCTCTTCCTCCCCCCCACCTTCACTTAATTTCTCTTTTCCCCTTTTGATGAAATGTAAACTGTTCATAATTCTCTTCCCTGATATGGTGCAATATCTACAGTACAGATACCAGATCCTCAACTTGGTTCCTAAGTTCCTCCAGCTGCAAACATTTACTACAGACGTATTTGCTCTGGATCACATTGGTGTCCAGCAGCTTCCAGCTGCTGCAGTAGCAACACGTCACCTGTCCTGCCACAACTATCAAATTTGATTAAGTTATAAACTAATTACTCTGGATTTACATTTTACTGTATCTCGCCCATAGCACATCCCAGGAAACAGCATGTTATAACTGCCTTTAGTTACATTGTTACAGCACCACAGAATTGGAAACACCAAAGTCACATTAAATTTGTCAAATGTATAAAATGCGGACTTATCACTTATCAATTTTCCATGCAAGATCCTCATGAAAATTAATGTATTGTATTTCAAAAGTTTAAACGTCTTTATGGTTCTCTTATGGTACTTTAAACCACAAGAGATATAGAAATGGATGATTATAAAAATGCATTGTCCAACAATGTTACTAGTTCTTTGTTACAAGCCACATTGCTAGAGCACCCCATGTCTATCTTGGGTGGCAGCACTGCACTACAGAAAAACCAGGCCTATATTTCCTATTCACACACAACATACACAGACCTCTTTCATTTTGCTGAGGATCATTACCCGTTTTAAATGAAAAATTGAAGAGACTACTTAAATTGTTTGTTAACACAGCACGTATGGAAGAAAATTCATCGTATTCCTCAAAACAGTAGAGTTCACTTCTGCTGCAGAAGGGCAAAACTTTTGTCAGTATTGCAAATTGACCAAATTGAGTGGGGCTCCAAAGGTACAATGAACATTGTCATGACAAAGATGAGGGGAATACACTATCAATCTTGTCCCACTACTGAGTCAGAGAACAAAATAAAAATATTATACCCAAGTCCCAATATAGCTGACCATATGCCTTCTGTATGTTAGAGAGGAATGAAAGGAACTATCAATCATGTTTTTATTAAAAACAAAATCATTGATTTATGAAAAATCCACATAATGAAGATGGAGAATTAGTCAAGGCATGCAATTTATAATATAAACAATAAATATTCACCACTTTAATCCAATCACGTGCACACCTCAGGAAAAGCTAAATAAGTTATTTTCACTGTGCCGAGATGTACTCGAAGAGGAAAAACACTTTCTGACCAAAGGAGATAATTTTTGAAGACAAAAAGCAAATGGTATAGAATGTTCCAGAAACCGTCATCTAATGTTTTTGCATGTAATTCATTAATCACATACACTAAACTCTGGCATCTTGGCAAATGCAGCTGTGTTGGAAAATATTAAGAAGTGCTTTCATCACACTCTCAGACGAAGAATCAAGTTTCACTGTGATCTCTCAACTGCAGGTTCAAAACAGGAGACATAAGGTGAACAGATATTTTCCTTTGCATCCCTTCCTCAACTGAAAAATCTAAACAAAAATTCAAAACCTACAATAACTGTTTAAGCAGAACAGCCATAAAACTCGATCATAAAACAATCAGGTATTTTTCCCCGAGATGAGTTTAAATAATCAAGGTCTGAGACGGCTCTTGTGCAATGGTAGTGTACACTACTGAGCCAAAAGACCCAGTTTCCCATCCTACTACTCCAGGAGTGTGTGATAACATTTCTGAACAGGCTGATTAGAGAGAGAGAGAGAAATTCAATCGTTACATAAAAAAACAAGGCCTGCAATTATCTGGAATGTATGGTTTTGAAGAAATGCCTTGCTTAAAACAGAAGCTCTGGTGTATTTCTTCACTGACCTCGAAAACAAATTCTGGCATCTCCATAATTCTTCAATCTCTAGTCCACAAAAACTTAAAATATTAAATAGTTTCATAATAATTTAAAGAGAAAAGAAGCAGTACGACAAGCATTACTATTTAAAGTGGCATGATTTCTCATTTATTGGCGTGATATGGGTAAACATTGAAACAACCAACCATCCCTGGTGTAAAAAAAAATTAAAAATTTATAAAATTACTTTCACAAAATGAAATCTGTTGCTAATATTATTTTACAGTAATATTGATAATACTAATATCTTCATAAGGCTTGTCTGTTTTGGGGTTACACTTCACATTGGCAATCCTCTGAACCACTTCCATTCCTTTTGTCACACGGCCAAAAACAGTATGTTTGTTGTCAAGCCACGGCTATAAATATCAAAACAAAATTAAAATTAAATTCAGTTTCCTGAAGGAAGTGGACTTAGATTCTACAACAAAATAGCCAATAAAATGAATTTCATGCACAAGTTTCACAACTGGGGCAGGAGTGAGGAAGAGAATTGATAAAGACGAGCCTCAGGCTCTATTTCACCAAGGTGTTTTCCAAACTGAGAATGACCGAATTGGTATATGAATAGGAAGGATTTGGAGGGATATGGGCTGAGTGCTGGCAGGTGGGACTAGATTGGGTTGGATATCTGGTTGGCATGGACGGGTTGGACCGAAAAGTCCGTTTCCATGCTATGACCTAGCAATAAACACTTTCCACATTGAACTTTTGGATCAAAAGTCAATTATGATGTTACCCCCACAGGCAAGTCTCAACTCTGTAGAGATTTGATTATCTTTGCATCAAAAGGTTTGCTTTGGTGCCCAGATAATGAACAGGGTGTTGTCTGGTAATTATCTTTAGTTATTGGAATTTGTCACCACAGAATCTTACAAATCAGATTAATGCTTAAAAATTCTAAATAAATATATTAAACGATTAGTAAATTATTTAAATGGAAAATTTATGTATTTCCAGCTGAATAGTAATTCAAGTTCAATTGGAAGAAAAAGGTTAAAACTGAAAGAAGTGCAGATGCTACAAATCAGAAACATCAACAGAAATTGCTGGAAAGGCTCAAGCAGGTCTGGCAGCATCTGTGGAGTGAAATCAGAGTTAATGTTTTGGGTTCAGTGACCCTTCCTGAGAACTGATGGCACCTAGATAGCAAGCCTGAGATAGAAATGTTGGTCAGGGAAGACGGTGCCGTAAGAGGCAGGCAATTGGAAGCTCAGGGTCTTTTTTGCAGACAGAACATAGGTGTTTTGCAAAGCGGTCACCCATTCTATGCTTTATTTCTTCATGATGTGGAGGTACCGGTGTTGCACTGGGATGGACAAAATTAAAAATCACAACACCAGGTTATAGTCCAACAGTTCTATTTGGAAGTACAAGTTTTTGGAGCACAGACCCTTTGTCAGGTAGCTAGTGGGGCAGGATCACAGGACACAGAATTTATAGTAAATGATCAGTATCATACAACTGCTGTGATATATTGAAAAACCCCCTAGATTGCTGTTAAGTCTTTAATCACTTAGAATGGGGGTGCAGGTTTCCATTCATTAATATATAAATCCCAGAATTTCTTTCAATTCACATTCAAGAGATAACTTAAGGTTTTATTTTTTAAAAAAGTGACATCTCAGCTCAAGCAATCCATTAAAGGTGTGAGGTTTGAGTCTGTCTGTATTCCAACCTTGAATCAGATAGATCCTCTTTCCAAAGTAGATATTTATAAAATGTCACATGGACTGACTGCAGTCTTAAATGAGAGATCTCTTTTTTTTTATTAGACCCTTCAGAACTATAAGTCTTCAGGACATAAAAATCCTCTCAGCATCTATACTGTCAACCTCCCTTGGAATTCTGTGCTTCAATAAGATCACTCTGAACTCCAATAACTACAGGCCCAACCTGCTGCACCTTTCCTAAGTCAAATGCCCCCATCCCAGGAATCAACCCCATCTTCTCTAAACTCTTCCAGTGCAAAAACAACCCTCTGCATAAATTGATCTCAAAACTATAAACAGTATCCTTGACATGGTCTCAGTCTTAATTGTAGCAAAACTACTTATATATTCATTTTGTATAAAACAGATTTTTATACAATTTCCAATTTACAGATGATTTTAAATTCATTTTGTATTACAGCTGAATTTAAAATGGACATTTGCTAAGGCAAACCTAGGAAACAAGATTGCAAAATTTTCTTCACTATTTGTTTAACTTGGCATAACTGCTGTCCTTATTGCTACAATTCTGAACAATTCAAATGACAGTATTTGCTGACCTTACTGGTCAAGTTTTGCTTAAGTAACACTGAGCTGATTAACAGAGCCATACTGAACACAAGCATTCATCTACCATAATCCAATTTATATAACCTCAAGCTATGAAGCACTGGAATCAGGGAATAAGTTTCTATAGTGACAATGGTAGTTTAAAGTTAGGAGATGTATCCACCATTTTCTTCAGTAAGTATCTTGGGGTTACCATTGACCAGAAATTGAACTAAACCAGACATATGAATGCTATATTCTAGATTAGTGGTGCTGGAAGAGCACAGCAGTTCAGGCAGCATCCGAGGAGCAGTAAAATCGACGTTTCAGGCAAAAGCCCTTCATCAGTTTTCCTGATGAAGGGCTTTTGCCCGAAACGTCGATTTTACTGCTCCTTGGATGCTGCCTGAACTGCTGTGCTCTTCCAGCACCACTAATCCAAAATGTGGTTTCCAGCATCTGCAGTCATTGTTTTTACCTATATGAATGCTATAGCAGAACAGGTTAGAGGCTGGAAATTGTGCTGGTCCTGACTCCCCAAGACCTGTCCATAATCTACAAAACATAATTTAGGAGCGTGATAAAACATTCCCCAATTATGTGGATAACTGCAGCTCCAACAACACTCAAGAAGCTTGACACCTTCCAGAACAAAACTAATGCCTTGATATAAACCTCATCATTCCCTCCCTCCACCACTAACACATAGTGCCAGCATGTTGCATCATCTAAAAGATGCATGACAGCAACAGATTGTTTCAACAGGACCTTTAAACCCATGACGTCTAACAACTAGAAGGACAAATGCAACAGATACATGGGAATACCATCACCTGAAAGTACCCCTCTAAATTATATATTATCCTGACCTGGAATTAGTCATTCCTTTACTGACATTGCGTTAAAATTCTGGAACCTACTTCTTAACAGCACTGTGGGTGTACCTACATCAAATGGACTGTGGAAATTCAGAAAGGTTGCTTATTGTTCATGGAAAATAACGAATGAACAAATGCTGACCTTGCTGGTGGACACTTAAGTTCCATGAAAATAAACATGGAGAGACAAAAGAATACATGAATTTGCTCGCTGTTGCCTTCCCATGAATGCTTAAAAGGGATAACATGACCAAATGGAAATCATTACCAAATGGAAAAAGGAATTGTGTTATAATGTGAAATTTTGAACTCAATGTTCAGTAAGTAAGGTTTTAAAGAGCCTAATCAAAAGGAAGAGTGTAGCTTTAGATTGGACATTAAGCAATAACAAATTAATTCTGAATATAAACAAGAAATGTGGGGACTTACTGTAGGTACAACAGTGACGAAGAACTGGGATCCATTACTGTTTGCACCTGCATTGGCCATACTGAGTGTATATGGTCGATCATGTCTCAATGTTGGGTGAAATTCGTCTTCAAATTCTCCTCCCCAAATACTTTCTCCACCCATTCCTGTGCCAGTTGGATCTCCAGTTTGAATCATGAAACCCTATGAAAAAATACATGAATCCAAATTATCTTTAAAATCCTTTTAAGTATAGGATTAATATTTACAATATTGTTTTTAACTTGACTGGTTTACACTCAAAAGGAGAACGTACTGCACTAACTTTCATCAACATAAAACTCTTTAAAACAGTCTACAGTTAAATTTCAATCTAAGTTATGTGGACTGACTGGAGAAACGAAGGAGGTTTGCCTTGGAACGGGAAGGGCTAGGAAATTATTAGACATTTTTTATGCTTTCAAAGAAGGTGGGTGTCACTAGGAGGACAACATTTGGTGCCCATCCTTAGCTGCCTTTGAACTGACAAAGTCAACCACATTGCTGTATCTGGAGTCACATGTCGGCCAGACTGACTGTGGAGGGTTTATTTCCTTTCTTAAAATGATATTAGTGAACCAGTTGGGCTTTTATAATAATGGATGATAACTATCATGGTTATCATTATTGAGGTTAGCTTTACATTCCAGATCTATTAATTGATTTTAAGCTCAACCAGCTGCCATGGTGGAATTGGACTCTAGTTTGGACCTTTAGATGACTAGTCCATTGACATTATCACCACACCATCTGAAGTAGACAGAATTACACAGGTTTGGGGAAATGGACAAGTAGAACTAACCAGTTTGTTCTTTGAAAGTCAGCACAGCGTGTTGGTCTACATGGCTTCCTTCTGCCTCCTACTATTCTATGATTCTATGATCCATCAAAAATACCTTAATAATACGGTGAAAGATATGCCCATTGTAATATCCATTTCTGCTGTGCACACAGAAATTTTCAACAGTTTTTGGACACCTACATAAAGAAAGTAAAAAGTGCTGGTTATTTTTTTTACCAGAAGAAAGGTATTCAAAGTGTAAGGTGTTCAGGATAGATAACTAAAAACATAAAAATGTTTATTTTTAAAAGTAATAGCCTATAAATAACTCAATTCAAATGGAGAAGATGATAATTTACAAATTGTGCTGGATACTCAATGCCAGGTCTTACAGTCAAAACAGTATTTTTAAAAATGTTGGAAGGGTAACTTTCAATACTGTATGCAACCTTCTTCTGGTCCAGAATAGTACATGTTTTTAAAATTACGTCATAACAGTTTCCAACATAGCCTTTTAAAGAAAACATGGAACTTAATAATACTACAATCCACAAAGTTGTTAATAATTTACCAGATATTTTTAAAACTTAACCCAATGAAGTATTTTCTTGTGAAATTTAATAGTTTGAAATGCATTTGAAAACTTACTCAACGGGGAAGAGCTTAACGTGTACATCTCCCATAGCTGTGTGAATAATTGCACTGTCTGATACACGCTTGGGACCATCTGCTTGTGTGGCAGCCATCACCTCTTCCTTGGAGGGTTTCTCATTGAAGACATCTCGATCAGACTCAGCACTCTTTGTATCCTCTGGTTCCCTCTTTGTAAACTTTAAATAATATACAAAGGAACAGCTTAGCTAAAGAATACATTTTCAAAAAGATAAGTTCACTTTTGTACAGAACAAATAAATTTATTGAAGATCTTTTGAACATTATAATGCAAGGAGATCAAAATTGTAACATTGAACATAACACCTTGGAGCCCTTACAATCCAAACTTTGAAGGTAGAGAATTCAATTTGATTTGTTCTTGTTCCTAAATCACTGGTTTGTTCCAAAAGAATTATATCAGTAACTCATTATTCTTGTCTTATTAGAATATTAAATCTCAAATCAGAGTGCCAATATTTAGTACAACAAATATATGAATTAATCTTAGTTGATATGTGTCCAACACCCCAACAAAAAAGCTTAGATACAACTGCATCAAATACATACGTATCATATCAGGAAAAAGACAATGTTGTCGAGGAGGATACGGAGATACAGGCTATTAGGCTAGACGGGATTGAGGTTCATTAGGAGGAGGTGTTAGCAATTCTGGGAAGTGTGAAAGTAGATAAATACCCTGGGCTGGATGGGAAGCTAGGGAGGAGATTGCAGACTTTTGGCTTTAATCTTTGTGTCAACATTGTCTACAGGAATAGTACAAGACTTGTGGTAAGTAAATGTTGTTCCCTTGTTCAAGGAGGGGAGTAGAGACAACCCTGGTAATTATAGACCAGTGAGCCTTACTTCTGTTGTGGGCAAAGTGTTGGAAAGGATAAGAGATAGGATTTATCAGCTAGAAAGGAATTATTTGATTAGGGATAGACAACACGATTTTGTGAAGGGTAGGTTGTGCCTTACAAACCTTATTGAGTTCTTTGGGAAGGTGACCAAACAGGTGGATGAGCGTAAAGCGATTAATGTGGTGCATATGGATTTCAGTAAAGCTTTTGATAAGATTCCCACAGTAGGCTATTGCAGAAAATATGGAGACATGGGACTGAGGTGATTTAGCTGTTTGGATCAGAAATTGGCTAGCTGAAAGTAGTAAGAGGGTGGTGGTTGATGAGAAATGTTCATCCTGGAGTTGAGTTATTAGTGGTGTACTGCAAGGATCTGTTTTGGGGCCAGTGCTGTTTGTCACTTTTATAAATGACCTGAATGAGGTCATAGAAGGATGGGTTAGTAAATTTGTGGATGACACTAAAGTCAGTGGAGTTGTGGACAATGCATCAGAATGTTGCAGGTTACAGAGGAACATAGATAAGGTGCAGAGCTGGGCTAAGAGGTGGCAAATGGAGTTTAATGCAGAAAAGCGTGAGGTGATTCACTTTGGAAGAAATAACAGGAATAGTTGGTGCTGGGTTAATGGTAATATTGTTGGTAGTGTGGATGAACAGAGAGATCTGTGTCCATGTGCATAGATCTCTGGAAGTTGCCACCCAGGTTGATAGGGTTGTTAAGAAGGCATATGGTCTGTTAGCTTTCATTGGCAGAGAGATTGAATTTCGGAGGCATGAGGTCATGTTGTAGCTATACAAAATTCTGGTGCGGCCGCACTTGGAGTATTGCGTACAGTTCCAGTCGCCACATTATACAAAGAATGTGGAAGCATTGGAAAGGGTTTGTAGGAGATTTTTGAGGAGAAAGTGAGGTCTGCAGATGCTGGAGATCAGAGCTGAAAATGTGTTGCTGGAAAAGCGCAGCAGGTCAGGCAGCATCCAGGGAACAGGAGAATCAACGTTTCGGGCATAAGCCCTTCTTCAGGAATCCTGAAGAAGGACTTATGCCCGAAACGTCGATTCTCTTGTTCCCTGGATGCTGCCTGACCTGCTGCGCTTTTCCAACAACACATTTTCAGCTTTGGAGGAGATTTACCAGGATATCGTCTGGTATGGAAGGAAGGTCTTATGAGGAAAGGCTGAGGGACTTGAAGCTGTTTTCATTAGAGAGAAGGTTAAGAGGTGACTTAGTAGAGGCATACAAGATGCTCAGAGGATTAGGTCGGGTGGACAGTGAAAGCCTTTTTCCTTGAATGGTGATGGCTAGCATGAGGGCACGTAGCTTTAAATTGAGGGGTGATAGATACAGGACAGATGTCAGAGATACTTTCTTTACTCAAAGTAGTAGGGGCGTGGAACACACTGCCTGTAAGAGTAGTGGACTCTCCAACATTAAAGGCATTTAAGTGGTCATTCGATAAACAGATGGTTGATAACGGAATAGTGTAGGTTAGATGGGCTTTAGATTGGCTTCACAGGTCAGCACTACATCGAGGACCAAAGGGCCTGTACTGAGCTGTAATGTTCTATATTGCCATTTCATCCCATATACACTGGGCAAATTAAAAGGAAACATGAAACAAGAATTGGAGTGCGTTGGGCCTGTACTCACTGAGGTTAGAAGAATAAGAAGCAACCATATTGAAACATACAAAATTCTTACAAACCTTGACAGGGTAGATGCAGAAAGGTTGTTTCCCTTTGTAGAAGAGTAAGATCAAAGGGTATAATCTCAGAATATGTGTCACTCATTTAAGAAAGAGAAGAGGGAGTTCTTCTCTCAAAAGGATAGTGAATCTGTGGAATTCTTTACCGCAGAGGGCTAAAATGTTTGAGTTGTTAAGACTCTTGTGTTCAGACTGATACAAACAGATTTTAATCAGTAAGGTAATTAAGACTTACGGAGACATCAAGACAAGTGGAGTTGAGGTTTTTAGATCAGCCATGATCTCATTGAAGGGTGGAGTGGACTTAATGAGCTGAATAACCTACTTTGGTTCCTACATTTTAGTCTTATGCAAAACAAATTTTAAGAAATAAATCTGCATCAAGGAATTTTGACCTTCTAACACAGACTCCAATTACACTTTCTTCTGCAGTGCCAAGGAGGAAGAAAAGTAGTTAAAACTTATAATGCCCATAATTACTGATAAATTTGCTCATCATAAAATCACAATTACCATATAAAATCGATTCTTTTTAAAAGCAGTACAGAACACTGTTGGGTCATGTTGAACATTTTGTAGCACAGGGTTGTCAGAAGCTTTCATTTCCATAGTCATTACAACCTGTGACTGTTTAGCTGCTCCTTGGAACAAGGCCATTTGCACTACTCGGATATTTTCTTGTTTACCCAAGATGCGTACACACCTCAAAAGAAGATAAATAAGAGTTCACTTTGCCAATGTGGGTACAACAATCATATCAACGTTACATTTAAAATCACAACATATTGCCCCTCACCATTTTAGTTATAATGCATCAGTTTAAAATCCGGCTATCCTTATCCTTCTACTGCATCTATATGTCTCCTTTCAGCAGTAATTTGGAGAGAAAGCAAACAAAACAATGTACTGGGAGAATAAAAAAAACAATCATAGAACATGAACCAAGGAATAAAATCTTGTAATAACAACATGAAATTCTGCAGGGACAGCAAGTCTGCGGAATATGTGAAGAGAGAAACAAAATTAATGTTTCAAGTCCAATACAACTCTATGCTGAAAATGTGTTGCTGGAAAAGCGCAGCAGGTCAGGCAGCATCCAAGGAACAGGAGAATCAACGTTTCGGGCATAAGCCCTTCTTCAGGAATGGCTTAGAAGAAGGGCTTATGCCCAAAACGTCGATTCTCCTGCTCCTTGGATGCTGCCTGACCTGCTGCGCTTTTCCAGCAACACATTTTCAGCTCTGATCTCCAGCATCTGCAGTCCTCACTTTCTCCTCAATACAACTCTATGTTGGATCTGAAAAGAATTGGAAATGTGACAGTGTTATGCTGTCACAAAAGCTCCCTCACAAATTTCAACGTGCTTATTTTCAGGTCTCTTCATGATCTCACTCCATTTTTCTGTACACTCCCATATACACCATCCGTGTCTCAAATTCCAGTTGACTCTTCATTCCCCACATCCCACGCAATCATTGATGAAATATCTTGTCACTTATTAAAAAAAGTTTTAAAAATTCTTTGAAAAAACTATTCTTTACCAAGTTTTACACCATCAACTTTTCTATTTCTTCCCCTCTAATCTGTCATGCAAAATGCCTTTAAAAGTCAACACAATCTTACCAGATCATAGGGTTGCTCTCTCACTAGAGAGACAAAGGGTGATGGTTTATCCTGAGGGGTTAAGGAAGAGAGTAGTGTGGGAATTTAGCCCATGTTGTCAGCACCATTCTGCATTGCAAACCGGCTATCCAGCCAACTGAGCTAACTGACAAGTGCTTTCTTAGCCCTATCTGCAATTGACAAGAGCATTCAGCCCCTTGAGCTGGTTCTGCCAGTCAGTGAGACGATAGTTAATCAATACCTCAACTCTAAGTATTTGCATTTGCGCCATTTCTCTCAGATTATAATAAAAACCAAAACAAACTGATATGTCAGGAACAATTTTCTGGGTTTTGTTTTGGGGGGGGGGGTGAAGTGGGGGCAAGGTGGGGACAAGCAAATTCAGAAGTTTCACTAATCTTTGCATGAAAACATTTCTTGATTTCACTGCTAGTGTCCTAATGCCTTTTTTTAAGGTTCAATGCCGAGAACTGAATGAAGTACTCCAGATGGGATATGACCATGGCTCTGCGCAACACGACAAAATTCTATTCAGCCTTCAATAGACAGGTGACTCAGTTAAATCTTCTATTACAAAATCATTAGAAGAATTCTGTGGATGCATATCTTTTGGAGCACAAGTATACCCTGCACTGGAAGCTTATGCTGACAAGATAGATCTTTAATTGGCACCTACTGTAAGTTAATGTGAAGCACAATAATTAAATATATTTGCAATCGTGCTTTCATGAAATGCCTGCCTCAAAAAGTGATAGAAACTGTTTCAATAGTAATTTTCAAAAAGCAGTTGGATTACACATTTGAAAATTGCTATGGGGAAAGTAGGGAAATTGGGCCAATTGGACAGCACTTTAAAGTGAGCTGGTATTCTTCAAACCGATACACACTGTGGTTATTTATGTTTCAATTCTATAAAAGAAGACAGAGCTAAGGCCAATGTCCTCAAATGGCACACAGAGGTTTCCAGCCAAAACGATTGCATTCTTATTTACTGCATCCACAAATCTTGCAATTTTTACATTTTAATTAGAATGAGGTGACATGGCTGATTTGTCCCTTCCTCCCATTTGTGGGAAATGAACAAATACTGCTTCCTTGTCACAGCCTCAACAACTAAAGCCTCAGATGTACATACCTGCTTTTATATGCAAGCCCTCTCAAAATAAATGCCATTGTTGCATTTGCCTTCCTAACTGCTGACTCAACCTGCAAATCTACCTTGAGAGAATCCTGGACTAGAACTCCCAAGTCTCTTTGCACTTCAGACTTCTGAATTTTCTCCCCATTTAGAAAATACTTCATGCCATGCACCTTCCTACATTGTACTCCATCTACCACTTCTTTACACACACTCCTAACCTGTCCAAATCCTTCTGCAGCCTTCCTGTCTCCTCAGTGCTACCTGTCCCTCTACCTATCTTTGTATCATCTTAAAACTTAGCCAGAATACCCTCAGTTCCTTCATCTAGATCGTTAATGTATAAAGTGAAAAGTTGTGGTCCAACACTGTGACTTGTGGAACACC
The DNA here is from genome assembly GCF_004010195.1 of Chiloscyllium plagiosum. Lineage (NCBI taxonomy): Eukaryota > Metazoa > Chordata > Chondrichthyes > Orectolobiformes > Hemiscylliidae > Chiloscyllium > Chiloscyllium plagiosum. The sequence goes on along the minus strand of NC_057710.1, from coordinate 76,827,012 downwards.
ACTTTCCACCGGCTGCCATCCTGAGAAGGATTTCCTGACTGGCATGCCTCTTCTGCATCTGTATTTCATTATATTTAAAGTTATCACAAATGAATAACTATGAAAGAAACTATAGATAAGGAGAAAAAAAAACAAAGGATCACGTCACAGATATTAAATATTCAATCCTATTGCTATTCTAATTGTTTGTACAATCTACTGCTGCATTAACTTCATGCAACTATTTTCATGGATCACATACCTGTTTGTTTCTACATTTATTACTTTGATTCCCAGCATTGTTCCATAAAGTACAAAATGTCCAGTTTCATCAAAAATAATATTTGTTAGCCTCATTCCATCCACTTTTTCCAGTTCTCTTTCAACCGCCATGCGTCGGCCAAACTCCATATCAGGAAGCTGTGGTCTCATCTGTTGTAGCTCTGTAAACATCTTAAAAACAGTAAAATAATTACTGTTAATAATTCATGGAGCACTGAATTCTATTACAGAACAATTGGAAATGAAAGTTCTTCAGAAATGTTAACATGAATTCAAGACCTGGTGGAATATACTGAATAGATAAGTTTCAGGGGATGGGGACAAGTTGTTAAGACTTGAGTCCTGCAGGCAGTGATGAAAATAAAAATCACATGTTGACTATTAAATTAACCATTTTAAGAATGGCTTGTGACAGATATAGTTAAAGAGATTACCAATGATTACTTTGTAATCTCAATTTGACAAAGTGAAAGTACCACCTGCGCTGTAGTTTCATCCCAAATCTCTCAAGATCTTCCATAGAAAAGCCTTAAATAGGAGAAGAGCCACAACTACAAAATAAATGACAGTTTCCAATTTGCAGGTAGAAATAAAAGCTCCATTTGCTTACTGAACTTATTGGTGGGCCTGTTACTATAGTTTGCATACCACTACTGAAGAAACATATTTAAGATGCTTAAGGATGACAGAGAGAACCAATTAGGCATTACATCAGGATTGGAAGAATCAGGAGATGACTAAAAGAGTGATTGTAAATATCAATGAACTGCGAAGGAAAGGAAAGTAGCAAGGTGAGAGCTTTAGGAGAGAATTCCTAAATGTGGTGGAAAGACAACCAAAGTCTTTGCGAAATGGATGAAAGATGCATTGCAGATGAAGGTCAAAATTCAGTGTAAAATTACAGTTTGTAGCTAGATGCTTTAAACAAGTTTCCAAGAAACCCAACATTTGCTCACTGCTGAAGCAGTTTTGGGACAGTGGACAAGGAGAGAATTGGACTTAGTTTAATTTTCTTTCTCGAGCTGAGTAGCCAACGCAAACTGCCCAGGTTCAGACCTGAGCATGGTTACTTTGGTAAGAGTTCAACAATCATAGTCCTGTGTCTAGTGAATACAAAACAATAGAACCACAACTATTACAGTACAGAAGACAACAATTCAATTCATCATGCCTGCAGCGGCTTTTCGAACAAGCACCATGCAAATCTCCTGCTTTTCCCCCATACTCTTGCATCACAGCATCATGTTCACTAAATCGCTGAGTCTAAATTGGTAATTTTATATAGAGTTATGAACAATTCTTGACAGATGATAAAATTAACTATGTTTCATTAAGGTTAGCTCAAATATTGGAATTAAGACAGCTTTACAGCAGGTTACACCTTATCACAATTATATTGTATTGCATTATACATGCAATGCTGACACCATATGTAGAGAAAAAGCGTTCTATCCCCCTTTACAGACAATAAGTTGAGAAGGAAAAATGGTTAGAACATTAAAAATAATTTTTCACTTACTGTAAGGGATTCATCAAACACTCTCATGAGTTTTCCAGTCAAAAACCTGAAAATCCGTATTTTGCGATCAGAACCAACAGTAGCCATTTTTTTCCCATCAGGGGAAAATGTGATACTTATTGGGTATGATTTACATTTTGCAAATTCATACAAGTCTGTATCGGTTTTGTATTCCCACTCCACATTTTTGGGGAACCTGTACTCATTGGGTGGCCCAGTCCAGTATTCCAACATTCCTGATTTGTCAGTCGATACTACAACCTTGTAGACAGAATTTAAGTTAATCTCAGTGAGAGAACAGCTATGTAGCTTTTCAAATACATGTAGCGGCTGGTTACTTCCTCTGGCATCATATACAAAGATTTTTCCAGTAATTTTTTCAGAACATGCCAAAGCAGATACAGCATCTCCAGGTGAGTAAATCCACCCACACTTACCGGGATGGTACCTGAAACGATAAAATTAATTTTGACTTACTTGATATGAAATTCAATTTATCCCTCATCTACTCATTAATTTACTGTAATCATAATCTATTAAAGACCAGTCCTTCGCTCATTTCTTCACCTTTCATGGTCTTGCTTTCCGCTTTAGTTGCTCACAAGAGCCTCCCATTTAAATTTCAATGAGCAATGTAGTGGGAAGTAATTCACCTGCTGCAATCCCAAAGCCTGTCCACTATTTACAAATCACAAGTCATGAGTTTGACAGATTAGTCTCCAATCGCCTGGATGAGTACAGTTTCAAAACATTCTACGTAGAAGGAGTTGACTTAATCAGCACCTCACACACTACCTTAAATATTGAGTACCTCCACCACCATGACATAATGTACCATCTACAATGTAGACTGGAGCAACTCACTACTCTCCTTCAACAGCAACTTCCAAATCCACAACCACAAGCAACTAGAAGAGCATGGACAACATATTCATGGAAGCATCATCATTGCAAGTTTGTCTCCAAGTCACACATCATCCTTTAAGAACTCTATTCCATTCTCCCATCTTCCCTATCACATCTATTCTGATGACAACATTCCACAGTACTCCAAATAGGTCTTCCTTTTTCCCCAAAAGATTAATCTGCACTGTGTTTGAAGGTGCCAACTACAGTGTCAAGTCAAATTTTTATATCCCATACTTCCCTCCTAGAACCATGGAATGATTGTTGCCCTCATTTTTATCCCTAACAAACTCACATTCGGTGTTTGACATCTCCATCACCAGTATGATTGCATCATAAAAGTATCTTCATAATCCTCAGTTTTTAGTTTTCTGAATGGCCATGTCTTCAGCAATGCTCTGTCCATTTCCTAACTAAACCAACAGCCCCAAACCTTTCCATGACAACACTCGTATTTTTTTTAATGGGTTTAGCAGATAAGAGTAGAAAAAAATAAGAGAATGCGGCTACAGATATATAGCATGAGAGCTAGGATGAGAGTAAAGGAATAGAATGAAAAGTACAAAGACTTTGATGCAACAATTTTTTACTGTATCAATCAATATTTATATAAACAAAAAGAGTTGCCATGATCAGTATAATAGCAATATCAGATACCACATGATTTTATAACATCTTAGATCTGTGACCTTTCATGTAACATTAACTCTGCTTTCCTCTCCAGATGTGCTACCAGACCTATTAAGTATTCTCATTACTTTCTTTTGAGTTCAGATTTTCATCACTTGCAGTACTTTCTGTACGATGAATGTATTATAAAATTATGAAAAAAGTGTGCTTCCATAGCTATTTGGAATTATTTTAATTAAAGCAATTTACTATTTTTTTTACAGAATGCAGACATCATGAATCAGAGAACACGTCATATTTGTTCAAACACAAAAAAAAGCACTTCTTTTATTTACCCTAATTTAAGCATGTTAATCATATCAAAGTTCACCACATCAAAAATCTTCATCGCTTGGTCATCTCCAACAGAACAGAATAAAGCTCCTTCCGCACTAACACCAACTGATTCAATAACTCCTGCATTTCAAAGAAAAACAAGATGAAACAAAAATGAGCAATAGTATTGATGTGAGTAATTTAGTAACTGTTCGTTTATTGTCCTAATACCTGTATAAACTTTCACATGATTGGCTCTTCATAAAAGTCATTATTTTTCAACTCAACCTTAGTTGTCATGCCAGAAATTTAATTCTAAATTTGATTTATACTGGTATGGACCTGCTTTCATATCTTTTTGCTGTTTTTGCCATATAATTTCAAATAATATTCAAGAACACATGGAATATGAGAAATAGACCAAATAACCCTTCACACTTGCATCATCATTCACTAAGACCATGGCTGATCTTTAGCCTTAACTGTACTTTCTACTCAAAGTCTATTGAACTTTTATCTCAGCAATCATGAAAGGAGACTTAGAATTTGATTATCATTTGGACAACATGAGGAGTCCATCTAAAAAGGTGTGAAAATTCAAAGCTCTCAGGGAACAAGAAACAGAAGAGAACTTCAATGCAATTAACTTATTGGCTTGGTGGAACAATGCCCCACTTGAACACAGTAGCCATTTTGGTTTGGTTATGATAAACATTGGATGTAAAGCCAACTGTGCAGAGACAACGAAACAAATATCTTAAACAGTTGCTATTTCTCAACGGTGAGATTGCGGGAGTTATCCAGGACAGTTGCACTGACCAGACTATCAAAGCCACAATCTGCAATCCCATAAAAGTAAAACAAAGGAGTCTTTACTCATTTCCTCAACCTGTTCTGCTGAGTCCACTTGTGGGAGCAATCTCCACTACATGCCTTTCAAAAACCATCACAGCTGCTGAATCTGACTTCAAATTTTAAACTGACTTGGTTAAGAAAACACTACCTCAGTATGTGACAATAATAAATCAAATCAAGAAAACAATCTTCAATATGACAGGTTTGCAAAATAGCACTTTCATCTCCATATGTAACTTCTACCCATCCTTATTTTAAATCTTTTTATCCATATTTTATTTTAATCGATGCTTCAAAATAATTGTATAAGAAGCTATCCTCATCTTGCTGTGCTGTTAGTTCTTTTTAAATTGAAACACACAAACTTTCAGAGGCTTTAAACATGCGTTTCTTTGCTCATGGACAACTGAAAACACGGCAGGTGTTTGGTCATGACACTATCTTCCCTAGTTTTAAACGCTCCAGCTGGGGAAACAGCTCAAAACCCACCCAATCACGCACTCAGAACCTTATGTTTCAATTTGATCACTTCTCATTCCTTGAAACTCCAGAGAGTTAGCCCATTCTACTTGATCTCTTAATGGGAAAGTGATCTCAACCCAATTTACTGAATCTTTGCTGCACCTCTTTTAAGGTACTACACGCTTATGTTACAATTTCCTTATAGGCTGCTAGATTAAATTTCTCTTTCAAAAAAAGCACCAGTTATGTGGTGAAAGGATGGCACATCAAGATTTCACATTTTAAAAAAATATTGTCAGCAACTTAAACCTTAAATATATAGTTTCCTGGTACTTGTAATTCTGGGGAAATAAACCTCATCGCATACAGTTCACGGTTGCTCCCATCTTTAAGTGAGTGGTTTATTTTCTATGTTCTCAACCATGCAACTTCTAATCCCAAACTGTTTTTCATTGAGAGGGTTACAGAACAAATTTCTTTGTCTTGCTGCGGTCTAGCCAACCATTCAGCCTCTTTTAGCTCACGAATACTGCTAATCGTTTCCCAACAAGGGTCATAACAAAAGATTACTGTACATTTGCTTTGATATTCACATTATATTGTAAAATACATGTATAAAACTTTGAAAACAACAATATTTTACCTAAGTGACTGCGAAAATGCTTAACAAACTCTATTCCTTCATCACACTTCTTCTTCCAGAACTTGACATGTCCATCCTGACTGGCAGTTATGATGAAATCTGTCCTGTATGTTTATAAATGAGACAGCAATTGGTAAATCAACCTAAACACTGGAAAATTCATCTCATCATAGAATTGTACACATTGATTAAAAAACCTTTAGCATTTTGAAAAAACTCAATGTATTTAATTTGCAATATTCTACAATCATAGGTTAATTATCACAATAATCCCAATTTTCTCACTACATCATTGGTTCAAGAATCTACTGTCTATGTTGTGCATTTTTCAATTTGATCTATTTACATTGAAATAATTACTTTTAATGGCATATGCTTAACTGGTTATGTGTTCCACTGCTTGAAATTATATCATAAGAGTAGATTTACCATATCTATAACTTGATTTTTTAAAAGTTCTTTACCGTGAGTCAACACTTTGGATTAACAATTCTACTAATGGTGAATAGCAAAAAAAAAATCACTAAAAAGACTCTGACGGGTACCATAATTTGCATGCATGTAACAATAATACAAAAAACAATCAAAGCAGCTTTACATGGAGTGGGAAAGATGGTCAGCAGATGAAGGGTAAAGGTAGCCAAGAAAATAAAAGACAATTATTAAAAAGTGGAAGAATGCCACATTCCAAAAAGTGATCTAAATCTTGACTTTAACAAGATTTCTAAGGTCCAGAGGAGAAAATGAGGACTTCATGAAGACAATACCAACAAGGGTCAAAATTGCTCTGAGATGAAATGGCAAGGTTTACAGAAAAAGATAGTTTTAAAAAGGATTCATGAGACAAAGGACAGAAAGGAAGTTAGAGATATGGTGGAACATGGCTCCAAAGATAACTTGGATTTAATGTTCAATGAATAGGAACCAATGTCGGTCAGCAAAAACAAGAGAGCAGAATTTCAGTGCGAGACAGGATAAGGTTGGAGCTAACAAAAGGTGGAAGATAGAAAGAAAAACATAAGTTTGGGATAGAAGAAAGAGAGACCAAAGGTCATGGAATGATGTCAAGTCAGACAAAATAGTGGCCAAGGTATAATGCTGAAAAAGGGTCTGAGGAAAAAAAGACATGATCAAATGAGGAAAACAGGACCTGGAAAAGATCTTAAAATAGAGTGAGTGCCAAGATTATGTCACAGTGGCATCCCAAGTAAGTGGAAAAAGTAAGATCTTAAATTATATAAAGGGAAACAAATCAAAACAAAAAAATCGTAAGAATAAAATTTCAAATTACACAAAAAAAACATTGTTTTGTCACAAAGCAACTTGTATTTTATCTTTCATGCCATGTGGGTGTCACTAGCATCACCAGTATTTACTGCCCATTCCTATTTGCCCTTAAACTGAATGATTTTCACATCATTTCAGAGGGCAGTTAAAAGTCAACACTCTTCCTATGGGTCTGGAGTTAGATGTAAGTCAAACCAAGTAAGGATGGAAGATTTCCTTCCTCAAAAGGATACTAGTGAGCCAGATTTTTATGACAATAAATGGTGGTTTCACAATTACCACAATTGATGGCTAACCTTAAATTCCAGACTCGAGTCAGTGAATTTAAATTCCATCAGCACCCACTGTGGGATTTAAACCAACATCCTCCAGAGCATTAGCCTCTGGATTTCTAATTTAGTAACATTAGCATTACACCAGTCTTTCCAGAATTGTCTGCAGAATTTCTTGGTTATTTTGAAAATACTTAAAGAACACAACTTGCACAATTCCATATCAAAGCAAGAGCCTGAATAAAGATGACACCAATAAAAATGAAATCATTCAACACAACATAAATGGAGTTTCATGTTAAAAGAAGTCTTACCGGGTGCAGATTATGTGTGTTATTATGTCTCTGTGCATGTAGCTACGCTCATACATTGAAGCACTGGGTAGGTTGTCCAGATACACATGTTCAAAGTCAAGAACTAGAAAGAAACAAGGCAAATGTATTTCTAATTTTAGCAGATGTTACAATCCCTACAGGTCAATCACTGGGCAAGAGATTTGAATTAATTTACTGGACAAGCCACTACAAGCAATGTTGCCTCAGCAGAACTGGTGGCCAACTAATATTCCACAGAAAGGTAATTTCTGCTTTAATTTTTAAAATGACTGGAAAACTTCATATCACAGGTGTACTTTGTATTCTGCTCTCCACAGAATACAAAGTTTTCATATAAACCAATTCAACATCATTCTAGCTTCCCACGAGTTTGCTTCTCTTCATTTCTGAGTCATAACAAGTGTCCATCAAGAAGTACATTGCTAACTTTCAGAAATCCTTAACCAAATAACAGCATAATCCTGATATCTTGCAAGTCCCTTACATTGGTACAGGATGCAGCTTTTCAAAGAGTCCATTCTGTCTGATATTTAAAGATACAACGGCCTCTCTGTTGACCACATTAGTGGCATCCTCACAAAAGACTTCCCTATTTCTGATTGAAATCTTGGAGACTGAAAGCTTATCCATAGTCAGTCCAGCTCCTATGCCTTTGCTTTCACATGTCAATGTTTTACATTTTGGCCCAATAAGTCTCACACTAGGCCTTCCTGTCCCCATAGAAACAAAGCCATCAAGGTGTGTTTTTGGGCAGAATTTGGAATAGATTGCAAGATTCTTTAAACTATTTAACCGCATTACCTTGAATTAAAGAGACAGTGCAAAAAGAATCCAATAAGATGTTGCAACGATATAAGGTATTAATATTATAACGTAATAATAGTGTATTTTTTTGGGTAAGGTGCATTGCAGTTTGTGTAAAGTTATACCCATTTGTGATATCATGAAATTTATGTCAATAACTTAGGTAAACAGTGAAATTTGAAGGGCTGTCACAGAAGTAGAACTATGGATCCTATGTTAAGAACCACTATACTAGACTATTTATGGATTGCATTTTAGACCAGTGTCCAAAATCTGTTTCTTCAACTTTAATTGCAGTGTCTCCAGGGGTCTGCAGTGTTAACTATAACCACTTATTCCTCAAAACCAATTGCTCCAGTCAAGATTGCTTTTGGCTTCCTGAATTGATAACTATTTTCTTCATACTTACCTGTAAAAAAAAGCCATTAGAGTTTTGCTTACCTTTAAACAAAAAAGCCAACATTAAAGATACAGGCTTATTTCATTTCTGTGCCACCGTGTGGGCGGCACGGTGGCACAGTGGTTAGCACTGCCGCCTCACAGCGCCGGGTTCAATTCCCACCTCAGGCGACTGACTGTGTGGAGTTTGCATGTTCTCCCCGTGTCTGCGTGGGTTTCCTCCGGGTGCTCCGGTTTCCTCCCACAATCCAAAGATGTGCAGGTTAGGTGAATTGGCCATGCTAAATTGCCCGTAGTGTTAGGTAAGGGGTAAATGTGGGTTGGGTGGGTTGCGCTTCGGCGGGTCAGTGTGGACTTGTTGGGCCGAAGGGCCTGTTTCCACATTGTAATGTAATGTAATGTAATCTGTCGAGACCACAGTATTTCCACATCAAACTAGTCACTGAAACTTCACTTTTTAAAAAGCAAAAACCATGACTGCTGTTTCCTTTAAATCCTTGCTCCCAACATAACCACATCATAGTTTTCTGTAGGAGGAAGCATATTTTAGTTGTAAATGGAAAAAAAAATTGAACAGTACGAGGAGATTTGGATAGGTAACAAAATAGAATCAAGAAGATAGGTTTTAAGAAAACTTTCAAGTGTGACAAGGTTTACGTATATAAGTTAACAGTGGTCAGCAGATTCCTTAATTTATTAAAATCAGAAATTTGGTGCAAGTGGCAACTTAGTTTACAGCAGGAAAAGGAGATGCAGCTTTTTATTCCTTTAATTACTTTCATAGGTGAGTGTTTTCTTTTGCCTCACAGATACAAATCTGTAACTTGAGATTATTTTACTAAATTAATAACTTAAATAAGGATAAATGGTGTGCTCTGACTGCAAGAGAATTTGTTTATTACAATCTCAGACAATGACACATTTAGGAAGTGCCTGCAACTTGAGGAATTGTCTTAAGAGTTGTTCAGTTGGGGTCTGAGCTGTTAATTTGAAGGGCATCAGGAAAACAGGAAGTGTTACTTTGCCACAGAAGCTAGAAATATTCTTTAGATTTAAAATACTGTAAAGTTGGTCAGATCAAGTTATTTGAATGTCACACAAGTTCATGGATTCAGATGGTGAGACAGAAGAACCACAGTCATTGACCAGAGTCATAGTCTAGCTTAAGTACAGTAGGAAGCCATTTGTCCTGTTATGTCCCTGCAAACAAACTCCAAAACCTTCCCCATCCTTTCCCTGAAACACAATGACTATTTCACCTTCAGCTAATTATCCAACTCCTACTGAAAATTCAGTCAAGGTGCTGCCTATCCTCCCGCAGATGTAGTGCATCCCACGGTACCATTTTGAAGAGTTGGAGAGCAGTTACTGATGACTTGGCCAATCTCTGTGCCACTTTTAAAATCATAAAAGCAGGTTAGAGAGCCATTAGGACCATTTTTCTTCACAGAAGAAAGAGTGTGCTGTGCGTATTGCCCTCGATTTCGCTAGCGACCGTACAGCACTTTGAGACATAATGATTCCACATGTGGGGTTTGACCAAGCAGTTGATCAGTGTTCCTGGTGTAATCATTACAAGGTGGAGGTTAAAAATCACACAACACCAGGTTATAGTCCAACAGGTTTAATTGGAAGCACTACCTTTTGAAGTGCTGCACCTTCATCAGCAGGTTGCGACCTGGTTGGACTATAATCTAGTGTTGTGTGATTTTTAATTCTGTACGTCCCAGCCCAACACCAGCATCTCCAATCCAAGGTGGAGATTGTACTTGTTGATGGGGCATGTGCCAAGCCCGGAAAACGTCTCCCAGCTCCGGACCGCGCGCAGCGCCGCCTATTCTCCGGGTCCCCACAAACCTTTCCTCCTCTTAGCAGGTACAGCCAGCGAGGGCAGCGGCCCCACACACTCCTCATCCGCCGACTCCGAGCCACTCTCCTCCACCGACCGCTCCCGACCGCTCCTCAGTTCCGCCATGTTAGGGTGACGGCGCACCTTCGACCTCTGACCTCTAACCCCACCAACAACAAAAAGGGGCGGGGCTTCTAGCTCAATGCAAAATACTGGAGGGGACTGTAATCTGAGCAAAATACATGGGGAGGTTAGTAATCTGAGCAAAATACTGGGGGAGGTTAGTAATCTGAGCAAAATACATGGGGAGGCTAGTAATCTGAGCAAAATACTGGGGGAGGTTAGTAATCTGAGCAAAATACATGGGGAGGTTAGTAATCTGAACAAAATACTGGGGGAGGTTAGTAAT